>NC_083686.1:51117056-51420967 GCF_033118175.1 Dama dama | reverse complement strand
CGAGTCAGAGCATCTCGGTTTCCATTCCACTTGAGGCCACAAACTCAGGGTCCCTCTCACATACCTGTAGCTGAGAGAAGCCTCCTCTTGAGGTGCTTGTGGAAAGTTGGTATTCCTCTTGAGTCGAAGCCAGGGACTAAGCTCTCATCCCGAGTTGATTTGGGGTCCTCGGAGCCCTTTCGTGTTGCTCCAGTGACCTCAGGATCCCTCTAGACTTGAGACAGTGATCTTGGGTTTTCTCTGGAGGCCATCAAGGACATCAAGGCTCCTTTCACGTTTGATGTGGAACACGGAATTGCTCTGCAAGCAGTGCAGGGGAATCGGGCCTCATCTCGCGGCGAGGGGGAAGTCTCATGCTTTTTCTCGAGTTGCGGTCGGAACCTGGGGTATATTCTCGAGTTACGACGGGGAGGGCCCATCCAGACACGTGTTTGTTCAGCGAAGTCAGGACTCCTGCCTAGGTGCCAGGGACATCTCGGGATTCTCCTCGAGTCTTGGCATGGCAATTGGCTTGCGTCTCCACGTGTGGCGGGAGACCCAGGGTCCCTTTCCACGTGCCACAGGGATCCTGGGACTCCTATCCATTTTCAAGAGTAGTCAGGCATCGTCTCCTTTGGAAGCATTGATCTCCGCGGACCTCTCGAGTTTTCAAAGGATGTGAGGCTTCCGGTCGCGACGAGGTGGAGAACTAGGTCTTTCTCTGTGGTCTCCACAGGGGATTCAGACATCCCTTCGGATTGGGAGATGCAAGACGAGCCTGCATTCAATTCACTGCAGGGATATCCGGCCTTACTTCGAGTCAGAGCATCTCGGTGTCCATTCCACCAACTCAGGATCCCTCTCACATACCTGTAGCTTAGAGAAGCCTCCTCTTGAGGTGCTTGTGGAAAGTTGGTATTCCTCTTGAGTCGATGCCAGGGACTAAACTCTCATCTCGAGTTGATTTGGGGTCCAAGGAACCCTTTCCTTTTGCTCCAGTGACCTCAGGATCCCTCTAGACTCGAGACAGTGATCTTGGGTTTTCTCTGGAGTGCCATCAAGGAAATGAAGGCTCCTTTCATGTTTGATGTGGAACACGGAATTGATCTGCACGAATTGCAGCGGAATCGGGCCTCATCTCGCGGCGAGGGGGAAGTCTCATGGTTTTTCTCGAGTTGCGGCCGGAACCTGGGGTATATTCTCGAGTTACGACGGGGAGGGCCCTTCCAGACACGTGTTTGTTCAGCGACGTCAGGACTCCTGCCTAGGTGCGAGGGACACCTCGGGATTCTCCTCGAGTCTTGGCATGGCAATTGGGACGCGTCTCCACGTGAGGCGGGAGACCCAGGGTCCCTTTCCACGTGCCACAGTGATCCTGGGACTCCTATCCATTTTCAAGAGGAGTCAGGCATCGTCTCCTTTGGAAGCATTTATCTCCGCGGACCTCTCGAATTTTCAAAGGATGTGAGGCCTCCGGTCGCGATGAGGCGGAGAACTTGGTCTTTCTCTGTGGTCTCCACATTGGATTCAGACATCCCTTCGCCTTGGCAGATGCAAGACGAGCCTGCATTCAATTCACTGCAGGGATATCCGGCCTTACTTCGAGTCAGAGCATCTCGGTGTCCATTCCACTTGAGGCCACAAACTCAGGGTCCCTCTCACATACCTGTAGCTGAGAGAAGCCTCCTCTTGAGGTGCTTGTGGAAAGTTGGTATTCCTCTTGAGTCGAAGCCAGGAACTAAGCTCTCATCTCGAGTTGATTTGGGGTCCACGGAGCCCTTTCGTGTTGCTCCAGTGACCTCAGGATCCCTCCAGACTTGAGACAGTGATCTTGGGTTTTCTCTGGAGTGCCATCGAGGAAATCAAGGCTCCTTTCACGTTTGATGTGGAACACTGAATTGCTCAGCCCGCAGTGCACGGGAATCGGGCCTCATCTCGCGGCGAGGGGGAAGTCTCATGGTTTTTCTCGAGTTGCGGCCGGAACCTGGGGTATACTCTCGAGTTACGACGGGGAGGGCCCTTCCAGACACGTGTTTGTTCAGCGACGTCAGGACTCCTGCCTAGATGCGAGGGACACCTCGAGATTCTCCTTGAGTCTTGGCATGGCATTTGGGATGCGTCTCCACGTGAGGCGGGAGACCCAGGGTCCCTTTCCACGTGCCACAGGGATCCTGGGACTCCTATCCATTTTCAAGAGGAGTCAGGCATCGTCTACTTTGGAAGCATTGATCTCAGCGGTCCTCTCGAGTTTTCAAAGGATGTGAGGCCTCCGGTCGCGATGAGGCGGAGGACTAGGTCTTTCTCTGTGGTCTCCACAGGGGATTCAGACATCCCTTCATCTTGGGAGATGCAAGACGAGCCTGCATTCAATTCACTGCAGGGATATCCGGCCTTATTCCCCGTCAGAGCTTCTCGGTATCCATTCCACTTGAGGCCACAAACTCAGGGACCCTCTCACCTACATGTAGCTGAGAGAAGCCTCCTCTTGAGGTGCTTGTTGATAGTTGGTGTTCCTCTTGAGTCGAAGCCAGGGACTAAGCTCTCATCTCGAGTTGATTTGGGGTCCACAGAGCCCTTTTGTGTTGCTCCAGTGACCTCAGGATCCCTCTAGACTTGAGACAGTGATCTTGGGTTTTCTCTGGAGTGCCATCAAGGAAATCAAGGCTCCTTTCACGTTTGATGTGGAACACGGAATTGCTCTGCACGCAGTGCACGGGAATCGGGCCTCATCTCGCGGCGAGGGGGAAGTCTCATGGTTTTTCTAGAGCTGCGGCCGGAACCTGGGGTATATTCTCGAGTTACGACGGGGAGTGAAATTCCAGAAAGGTGTTTGTTCAGCAACGTCAGGACTCCTGCCTAGGTGCGAGGGACACCTCGGGATTCTCCTCGAGTTTTGGCATGGCAATTGGGACGCGTCTCCACGTGAGGCGGGAGACCCAGGGTCCCTTTCCACGTGCCACAGGGATCCTGGGACTCCTATTCATTTTCAAGAGGAGTCAGGCATCGTCTCCTTTGGAAGCATTGATCTCCGCGGACCTCTCGAGTTTTCAAAGGATGTGAGGCCTCCGGTCGCGAAGAGGCGGAGAGCTAGGTCTTTCTCTGTGGTCTCCACAGTGGATTCAGACATCCCTTCGTCTTGGGAGATGCAAGACGAGCCTGCATTCAATTCACTGCAGGGATATCCGGCCTTATTTCGAGTCAGAGCATCTCGGTGACCATTCCACTTGAGGCCACAAACTCAGGGTACCCCTCACATACCTGTAGCTGAGAGAAGCCTCCTCTTGAGGTGCTTGTGGAAAGTTGGTATTCCTCTTGAGTCGAAGCCAGGGACTAAGTTCTCATTTCGAGTTGATTTGTCGTCCACGGAGCCCTTTCGTGTTGCTCCAGTGACCTCAGGATCCCTCTAGACTTGAGACAGTGATCTTGGGTTTTCTCTGGAGTGCCATCAAGGAAATCAAGGCTCCTTTCACGTTTGATGTGGAACACGGAATTGCTCTGCACGCAGTGCAGGGCAATCGGGCCTCATTGCGCGGCGAGGGGGAAGTCTCATTGTTTTTCTCGAGTTGCGGCCGGAACCTGGGGTATATTCTCGAGTTACGACGGGGAGGGCCCTTCCAGACACGTGTTTGTTTGCGACGTCAGGACTCCTGCCTAGGTGCGAGGGACAACTCGGGATTCTCCTCGAGTCTTGGCATGGCAATTGGGACGCGTCTCCACCTGAGGCGGGAGACCCAGGGTCCCTTTCCAAGTGCCACAGGGATCCAGGGACTCCTATCCACTTTCAAGAGGAGTCAGGCATCGTCTGCTTTGGAAGCATTGATCTCCGTGGACCTCTCGAGTTTTCAAAGGATGTGAGGCCTCCGGTCGCTATGAGGCGGAGAATTAGGTCTTTCTCTGTGGTCTCCACAGGGGATTCAGACATCCCTTCCTCTTGGGAGATGCAAGACGAGACTGCATTCAATTCACTGCAGGATATCCGGCCTTACTTCGAGTCAGAGCATCTCAGTGTCCATTCCACTTGAGGCCACAAACTCATGGTCCCTCTCACATACTTGTAGCTGAGAGAATCCTCCTCTTGAGGTACTTGTGGAAAGTTGGTTTTCCTCTTGAGTCGAAGCCAGGGACTAAGCTCTCATCTCGAGGTGATTTGGGGTCCACGGAGCCCTTTCATGTTGCTCCAGTGACCTCAGGATCCCTCTAGACTTGAGACAGTGATCTTGGGTTTTCTCTGGATTGCCATCAATCAAATCAAGGCTCCTTTCACGTTTGATGTGGAACTCGAAATTGCTCTGCACGCAGTGCAGGGGAATCGGCCTCATCTCGCGGCGAGGGGGAAGTCTCATGGTTTTTCTCGAGTTGCGGCCGGAACCTGGGGTATATTCTCGAGTTACGACGGGGAGGGCCCTTCCAGACACGTGGTTGTTCAGCGACGTCAGGACTCCTGCCTAGGTGCGAGGGACACCTCGGGATTCTCCTCGAGGCTTGGCATGGCAATTGGGACGCGTCTCCACGTGAGGCGGGAGACCCAGTGTCCCTTTCCACGTGCCACAGGGATCCTGGGACTCCTATCCATTTTCAAGAGGAGTCAGGCATCGTCTCCTTTGGAAGCATTGATCTCCGCGGACCTCTCGAGTTTTCCAAGGATGTGAGGCCTCCGGTCGCCATGAGGCTGAGAACTAGGTCTTTCTCTGTGGTCTCCACAGGGGATTCAGACATCCCTTCGTCTTGGGAGATGCAAGACGAGCCTGCATTCAATTTACTGCAGGGATATCCGGCCTTACTTCGAGTCACAGCATCTCGGTGTCCATTATACTTGAGGCCACAAACTCAGGGTCCCTCTCACATACTGTATCTGAGAGAAGCCTCCTCTTGAGGTGCTTGTGGAAAGTTGGTATTCCTCTTGAGTCGAAGCCAGGGACTAAGCTCTCATCTCGAGTTGATTTGGGGTCCACGGAGCCCTTTCGTGTTGCTCCAGTGAACTCAGGATCCCTCTAGACTTGAGACAGTGATCTTGGGTTTTCTCTGGAGTGCCATCAAGGAAATCAAGGCTCCTTTCACGTTTGATGTGGAACACGGAATTGCTCTGCAAGCAGTGCAGGGGAATCGGGCCTCATCTCGCGGCGAGGGGGAAGTCTCATGCTTTTTCTCGAGTTGCGGTCGGAACCTGGGGTATATTCTCGAGTTACGACGGGGAGGGCCCTTCCAGACACGTGTTTGTTCAGCGAAGTCAGTACTCCTGCCTAGGTGCGAGGGACACCTCGGGATTCTCCTCGAGTCTTGGCATGGCAATTGGCATGCGTCTCCACGTGTGGCGCGAGACCCAGGGTCCCTTTCCACGTGCCACAGGGATCCTGGGACTCCTATCCATTTTCAAGAGGAGTCAGGCATCGTCTCCTTTGGAAGCATTGATCTCCGCGGACATCTCTAGTTTTCAAAGGATGTGATGCCTCCGGTCTCGATGAGGCGGAGGACTAGGTCTTTCTCTGTGGACTCCACAGCGGATTCAGACATCCCTTCGTCTTGGGAGATGCAAGACGAACCTGCATTCAATTAACTGCAGGGATATCCGGCCTTACTTCGAGTCAGAGCATCTCGGTTTCCATTCCACTTGAGGCCACAAACTCAGGGTCCCTCTCACATACCTGTAGCTGAGAGAAGCCTCCTCTTGAGGTGCTTGTGGAAAGTTGGTATTCCTCTTGAGTCGAAGCCAGGGACTAAGCTCTCATCCCGAGTTGATTTGGGGTCCTCGGAGCCCTTTCGTGTTGCTCCAGTGACCTCTGGATCCCTCTAGACTTGAGACAGTGATCTTGGGTTTTCTCTGGAGGCCATCAAGGACATCAAGGCTCCTTTCACGTTTGATGTGGAACACGGAATTGCTCTGCAAGCAGTGCAGGGGAATCGGGCCTCATCTCGCGGCGAGGGGGAAGTCTCATGCTTTTTCTCGAGTTGCGGTCGGAACCTGGGGTATATTCTCGATTTACGACGGGGAGGGCCCATCCAGACACGTGTTTGTTCAGCGAAGTCAGGACTCCTGCCTAGGTGCCAGGGACACCTCTGGATTCTCCTCGAGTCTTGGCATGGCAATTGGCATGCGTCTCCACGTGTGGCGCGAGACCCAGGGTCCCTTTCCACGTGCCACAGGGATCCTGGGACTCCTATCCATTTTCAAGAGGAGTCAGGCATCGTCTCCTTTGGAAGCATTGATCTCCGCGGACATCTCTAGTTTTCAAAGGATGTGATGCCTCCGGTCTCGATGAGGCGGAGGACTAGGTCTTTCTCTGTGGACTCCACAGCGGATTCAGACATCCCTTCGTCTTGGGAGATGCAAGACGAGCCTGCATTCAATTCACTGCAGGGATATCCGGCCTTACTTCGAGTCAGAGCATCTCGGTGTCCATTCCACCAACTCAGGATCCCTCTCACATACCTGTAGCTTAGAGAAGCCTCCTCTTGAGGTGCTTGTGGAAAGTTGGTATTCCTCTTGAGTCGATGCCAGGGACTAAACTCTCATCTCGAGTTGATTTGGGGTCCAAGGAACCCTTTCCTTTTGCTCCAGTCACCTCAGGATCCCTCTAGACTTGAGACAGTGATCTTGGGTTTTCTCTGGAGTGCCATCAAGGAAATGAAGGCTCCTTTCATGTTTGATGTGGAACACGGAATTGATCTGCACGAATTGCAGCGGAATCGGGCCTCATCTCGCGGCGAGGGGGAAGTCTCATGGTTTTTCTCGAGTTGCGGCCGGAACCTGGGGTATATTCTCGAGTTACGACGGGGAGGGCCCTTCCAGACACGTGTTTGTTCAGCGACGTCAGGACTCCTGCCTAGGTGTGAGGGACACCTCGGGATTCTCCTCGAGTCTTGGCATGGCATTGGGACGCGTCTCCACGTGAGGCGGGAGACCCAGGGTCCCTTTCCACGTGCCACAGTGATCCTGGGACTCCTATCCATTTTCAAGAGGAGTCAGGCATCGTCTCCTTTGGAAGCATTTATCTCCGCGGACCTCTCGAATTTTCAAAGGATGTGAGGCCTCCGGTCGCGATGAGGCGGAGAACTTGGTCTTTCTCTGTGGTCTCCACATTGGATTCAGACATCCCTTCGCCTTGGCAGATGCAAGACGAGCCTGCATTCAATTCACTGCAGGGATATCCGGCCTTACTTCGAGTCAGAGCATCTCGGTGTCCATTCCACTTGAGGCCACAAACTCAGGGTCCCTCTCACATACCTGTAGCTGAGAGAAGCCTCCTCTTGAGGTGCTTGTGGAAAGTTGGTATTCCTCTTGAGTCGAAGCCAGGAACTAAGCTCTCATCTCGAGTTGATTTGGGGTCCACGGAGCCCTTTCGTGTTGCTCCAGTGACCTCAGGATCCCTCCAGACTTGAGACAGTGATCTTGGGTTTTCTCTGGAGTGCCATCGAGGAAATCAAGGCTCCTTTCACGTTTGATGTGGAACACTGAATTGCTCAGCCCGCAGTGCACGGGAATCGGGCCTCATCTCGCGGCGAGGGGGAAGTCTCATGGTTTTTCTCGAGTTGCGGCCGGAACCTGGGGTATACTCTCGAGTTACGACGGGGAGGGCCCTTCCAGACACGTGTTTGTTCAGCGACGTAAGGACTCCTGCCTAGATGCGAGGGACACCTCGAGATTCTCCTTGAGTCTTGGCATGGCATTTGGGATGCGTCTCCACGTGAGGCGGGAGACCCAGGGTCCCTTTCCACGTGCCACAGGGATCCTGGGACTCCTATCCATTTTCAAGAGGAGTCAGGCATCGTCTACTTTGGAAGCATTGATCTCAGCGGTCCTCTCGAGTTTTCAAAGGATGTGAGGCCTTCGGTCGCGATGAGGCGGAGGACTAGGTCTTTCTCTGTGGTCTCCACAGGGGATTCAGACATCCCTTCATCTTGGGAGATGCAAGACGAGCCTGCATTCAATTCACTGCAGGGATATCCGGCCTTACTCCCCGTCAGAGCTTCTCGGTATCCATTCCACTTGAGGCCACAAACTCAGGGACCCTCTCACCTACATGTAGCTGAGAGAAGCCTCCTCTTGAGGTGCTTGTTGATAGTTGGTGTTCCTCTTGAGTCGAAGCCAGGGACTAAGCTCTCATCTCGAGTTGATTTGGGGTCCACAGAGCCCTTTTGTGTTGCTCCAGTGACCTCAGGATCCCTCTAGACTTGAGACAGTGATCTTGGGTTTTCTCTGGAGTGCCATCAAGGAAATCAAGGCTCCTTTCACGTTTGATGTGGAACACGGAATTGCTCTGCACGCAGTGCACGGGAATCGGGCCTCATCTCGCGGCGAGGGGGAAGTCTCATGGTTTTTCTTGAGTTGCGGCCGGAACCTGGGGTATATTCTCGAGTTACGACGGGGAGTGAAATTCCAGAAAGGTGTTTGTTCAGCAACGTCAGGACTCCTGCCTAGGTGCGAGGGACACCTCGGGATTCTCCTCGAGTTTTGGCATGGCAATTGGGACGCGTCTCCACGTGAGGCGGGAGACCCAGGGTCCCTTTCCACGTGCCACAGGGATCCTGGGACTCCTATTCATTTTCAAGAGGAGTCAGGCATCGTCTCCTTTGGAAGCATTGATCTCCGCGGACCTCTCGAGTTTTCAAAGGATGTGAGGCCTCCGGTCGCGAAGAGGCGGAGAGCTAGGTCTTTCTCTGTGGTCTCCACAGTGGATTCAGACATCCCTTCGTCTTGGGAGATGCAAGACGAGCCTGCATTCAATTCACTGCAGGGATATCCGGCCTTACTTCGAGTCAGAGCATCTCGGTGTCCATTCCACTTGAGGCCACAAACTCAGGTTCCCTCTCACATACCTGTAGCTGAGAGAAGCCTCATCTTGAGGTGCTTGTGGAAAGTTGGTATACCTCTTGAGTCGAAGCCAGGGACTATGCTCACAGCTTGAGTTGATTTCGGGTCCACGGAGCACTTTCATGTTGCTCCAGTGACCTCAGGATCCCTCTAGACTTGAGACAGGGATCTTGGGTTTTCTCTGGAGTGCCATCAAGGAAATCAAGGCTCAATTCACGCTTGATGTGGAACACGAAATTTCTCTGCATGCAGTGCAAGGGGAATCGGGCCTCATCTCCCGGCGAGGGGGAAGTCTCATGGTTTTTCTCGGGTTGCGGCCGGAACCTGGGGTATAATCTCGAGTTACGACGGGGAGGGCCCTTCCAGACACGGGTTTGTTCAGCGACGTCAGGACTCCTGCCTAGGTGCGAGGGACAACTCGGGATTTTCCTCGAGTCGTGGCATGGCAATTGGGACGTGTCTCCACGTGAGGCGGGAGACCCAGGGTCCCTTTCCACGTGCCACAGGGATCCTGGGATTCCTATCCATTTTCAAGAGGAGTCAGGCATCGTCTCCTTTGGAAGCATTGATCTCCGCGGACCTCTCGAGTTTTCAAAAAATATGAGGCCTCCGGTCGCGATGAGGCGGAGAACCAGGTCTTTATATGTGGTCTCCACAGGGGATTCAGACATCCCTTCGTCTTGGGAGATGCAAGACGAGCCTGCATTCAATTCACTGCAGGGATATCCGGGCTTACTTCGAGTCAGAGCATCTCGGTGTCCATTCCACTTGAGGCCACAAACTCTGGGTCCCCCTGACATAGCTGTAGCTGAGAGAAGCCTCCTCTTGAGGTGCTTGTGGAAAGTTGGTATTCCTCTTGAGTCGAAGCCAGGGACTAAGCTCTCATCTCGAGTTGATTTGGGGTCCACGCAGCCCTTTCGTGTTGCTCCAGTGACCTCAGGATCCTTCTAGACTTGAGACAGTGATCTTGGGTTTTCTCTGGAGTGCCGTCAAGGAAATCAAGGCTCCTTTCACGTTTGATGTGGAACACGGAATTGCTCTGCATGCAGTGCAGGAGAATCGGGCCTCATCTCGCGGCGAGGGGGAAGTCTCATTGTTGTTCTCAAGTTGCGGCCGAAACCTGGGTTATATTCTCGAGTTACGACGGGGAGGGCCCTTCCAGACACGTGTTTGTTCAGCGACGTCAGGACTCCTGCCTAGGTGCGAGTGACACCTCGGGATTCGCCTCGAGTCTTGGCATGGCAATTGGGAAGCGTCTCCACGTGAGGCTGGAGACCCAGGGTCCCTTTCCACGTGCCACAGGGATCCTCGGACTCCTATCCATTTTCAAGAGGAGTCAGGCATCGTCTCCTTTGGAAGCATTGATCTCAGCGGACCTCTCGAGTTTTCAAAGGATGTGAGGCCTCCGGTCGCGATGAGGCGGAGAACTAGGTCTTTCTCTGTGTTCTCCACAGGTGATTCAGACATCCCTTCGCCTTGGGAAATGCAAGACGAGCCTGCATTCGATCATTGCAAGAATATCCAGCCTTACTTCGAGTCAGAGCATCTCGGTGTCCATTCCACTTGAGGCCACAAACTCAGGGTCCCTCTCACATACCTGTAGCTGAGAGAAGCCTACTCTTGAGGTGCTTGTGGATGGTTGGTATTCCACTTGAGTTGAAGCCAGGGACTAAGCTCTCATCTCTAGTTGATTTGGGGTCCACGGAGCCCTTTCGTGTTGCTCCAGTGACCTCAGGATCCCTCTAGACTTGAGACAGTGATCTTGGGTTTTCTCTGGAGTGCCATCAAGGAAATCAAGGCTCCTTTCACGTTTGATGTGGAACACGGAATTGCTCTACACGCAGTGCAGGGGAATCGGGCCTCATCTCGCGGCGAGGGGGAAGTCTCATGGTTTTTCTCGAGTTGTGGCCGGAACCTGGGGTATATTCTCGAGTTACGACGGGGAGGGCCCTTCCAGACACGTGTTTGTTCAGCGACATCAGGACTCCTGCCTAGGTGCGAAGGACACCTTGGGATTCTCCTCGAGTCTTGGCATGGCAATTGGGACGCGTCTCCACGTGAGTCGGGAACCAGGGTACCTTTCCACGTGCCACAGGGATCCTGGGACTCCTATCCATTTTCAAGAGGAGTCAGGCATCGTCTCCTTTGGAAGCATTGATCTCCGCGGACCTCTCGAGTTTTCAAAGGATGTCAGGCCTCCGGTCGCGATGAGGCGGAGATCTAGGTCTTTCTCTGTGGTCTCCACAGGGGATTCAGACATCCCTTCGTCTGGGGAGATGCAAGACGAGCCTGCATTCAATTCACTGCAGGGACATTCGGCCTTACTTCGAGTCAGAGCATCTCAGTGTCCATTCCACTTGAGGCCACAATCTCAAGGTCCCTCTAACATACCTGTAGCTGAGCGAAGCCTCCTCTTCAGGTGCTTGTGGAAAGTTGGTATTCCTCTTGAGTCGAAGCCAGGGACTAAGCTCTCATCTTGAGTTGATTTGTGGTCCACGGAGCCCTTTCGTGTTGCTCCAGTGACCTCAGGATCCCTCTAGACTTGAGGCAGTGATCTTGGGTTTTCTCTGGAGTGCCATCAAGGAAATCAAGGCTCCTTTCACGTTTGATGTAGAACACGGAATTGCTCTGCACGCAGGGCAGGGGAAGCGGGCCTCATCTCGCGGCGAGGGGGAAGTCTCATGGTTTTTCTCGGGTTGCGGCCGGAACCTGGGGTATAATCTCGAGTTACGACGGAGAGGGCCCTTCCAGACACGGGTTTGTTTAGCGACGTCAGGACTCCTGCCTAGGTGCGAGGGACAACTCGGGATTTTCCTCGAGTCGTGGTATGGCAATTGGGACGCGTCTCCACGTGAGGCGGGAGACCCAGGGTCCCTTTCCACGTGCCACAGGGATCCTGGGATTCCTATCCATTTTCAAGAGGAGTCAGGCATCGTCTCCTTTGGAAGCATTGATCTCCTCGGATCCCTCGAGTTTTCAAAGGATGTGAGGCCTCCGGTCGCGATGAGGAGGAGAACTAGGTCTTTCTCTGTGGTCTGCACAGGGTACTCAGACATCCTTTCGCCTTGGGAGATGCAAGACGAGCCTGCATTCAATTCACTGCAGGGATATCCGGGCTTACTTCGAGTCAGAGCATCTCGGTGTCCATTCCACTTGAGGCCACAAACTCAGGGTCCCACTGATATAGCTGTAGCTGAGAGAAGCCTCCTCTTGAGGTGCTTGTGGAAAGTTGGTATTCCTCTTGAGTCGAAGCCAGGGACTAAGCTCTCATCTCGAGTTGATTTGGGGTCCACGGAGCCCTTTCGTGTTGCTCCAGTGACCTCAGGATCCTTCTAGGCTTGAGACAGTGATCTTGGGTTTTCTCTGGAGTGCCATCAAGGAAATCAAGGCTCCTTTCACGTTTGATGTGGAACACGGAATTGCTCTGCATGCAGTGCAGGAGAATCGGGCCTCATCTCGCGGCGAGGGGGAAGTCTCATTGTTGTTCTCGAGTTGCGGCTGAAACCTGGGGTATATTCTCGAGTTACGACGGGGAGGGCCCTTCCAGACACGTGTTTGTTCAGCGACGTCAGGACTCCTGCCTAGGTGCGAGGGACACCTCGGGATTCGCCTCGAGTCTTGGCATGGCAATTGGGACGCGTCTCCACGTGAGGCTGGAGACCCAGGGTCCCTTTCCACGTGCCACAGGGATCCTCGGACTCCTATCCATTTTCAAGAGGAGTCAGGCATCGTCTCCTTTGGAAGCATTGATCTCAGCGGACCTCTCGAGTTAGCAAAGGATGTGAGGCCTACGGTCGCGATGAGGCGGAGAACTAGGTCTTTCTCTGTGTTCTCCACAGGTGATTCAGACATCCCTTCGCCTTGGGAGATGCAAGTCGAGCCTGCATTCGATCATTGCAGGAATATCCAGCCTTACTTCGAGTCAGAGCATCTCGGTGTCCCTTCCACTTGAGGCCACAAACTCAGGGTCCCTCTCACATACCTGTAGCTGAGAGAAGCCTCCTCTTGAGGTGCTTGTGGAAAGTTGGTATTCCACTTGAGTTGAAGCCAGGGACTAAGCTCTCATCTCTAGTTGATTTGGGGTCCACGGAGCCCTTTCGTGTTGCTCCAGTGACCTCAGGATCCCTCTAGACTTGAGACAGTGATCTTGGGTTTTCTCTGGAGTGCCATCAAGGAAATCAAGGCTCCTTTCACGTTTGATGTGGAACACGGAATTGCTCTGCACGCAGTGCAGGGGAATCGGGCCTCATCTCGCAGCGAGGGGGAAGTCTCATGGTTTTTCTCTAGTTGCGACCGGAACCTTGGTTATATTCTCGAGTTACGACGGGGAGGGCCCTTCCAGACACGTGTTTGTTCAGCGACGTCAGGATTCCTGCCTAGGTGCGAGGGACACCTCGGAATTCTCCTCGAGTCCTGGCATGGCAATTGGGACGCGTCTCCACGTGAGGCGGGAGACCCAGGGTCCCTTTCCACGTGCCACAGGGATCCTGGGACTCCTATCCATTTTCAAGAGAAGTCAGGCATCGTCTCCTTTGGAAGCATTGATCTCCGCGGACCTCTCGAGTTTTCAAAGGATGTGAGGCCTCCGCTCGCGATGAGGCGGAGAACCAGGTCTTTCTCTGTGGTCTCCACAGGGGATTCAGACATCCCTTCGTCTTGGGAGATGCAAGACGAGCCTGCATTCAATTCACTGCAGGGATATCCGGCCTTACTTCCAGTCAGAGCATCTCGGTGTCCATTCCACTTGAGGCCACAAACTCAGGGTCCCTCTCACATACCTGTAGCTGAGAGAAGCCTCCTCTTGAGGTGCTTGTGGAAAGTTGGTATTCCTCTTGAGTCGAACCCAGGGACAAAACTCTCATCTCAAGTTAATTTGGGGTCCATGGAGCACTTTCGTGTTGCTCCAGTGACCTCAGGATCCCTCTGGACTTGAGATAGTGATCTTGGGTTTTCTCTGGAGTGCCATCAAGGAAATCAAGGCTCCTTTCACGTTTGATGTGGAACACGGAATTGCTCTGCACGCAGTGCAGGGCAACCGGGCCTCATCTCGCGGCGAGGAGGAAATCTCATGGTTTTCTCGAGTTGCGGCCGGGACGTGGTGTATATTCTCGAGTTACGACGGGGAGGGCCATTCCAGACACGTGTTTGTTCAGAGACGTCAGGACTCCTGCCTAGGTGCGAGGGAAACCTCAAGATTCCCCTCGAGTCTTGGCATGGCAATTGGGACGCGTCTCCACGTGAGGCGTGAGACCCAGGGTCCCTTTCCACGTTCCACAGGGATCCTGGGACTCCTATCCATTTTCAAGAGGAGTCAGGCATCGTCTCCTTTGGAAGCATTGATCTCCGCGGACCTCTCGAATTTTCAAAGGATGTGAGGCCTCCGGTCTCGATGAGACGGAGAACTAGGTCTTTCTCTGATATCTCCACAGGGGATTCATACATCCCTTCGTCTTGGGAGATGCAAGACGAGCCTGCATTCGATCACTGCAGGAATATCCAGCCTTACTTCGAATCACAGCATCCCGGTGTCCATTCCACTTGAGGCCACAAACTAAGGGTCCCTCTCACATACCTGTAGCTGAGAGAAGCCTCCTCTTGAGGTGCTTGTGGAAAGTTGGTATTCCTCTTGAGTCGAAGCCAGGGACTAAGCTCTCATCTCGAGTTGATTTGCGGTCCAGGGAGCACTTTCGTGTTGCTCCAGTGACCTCAGGATCCCTCTAGACTTGAGACAGTGATCTTGGGTTTTCTATGGAGTGCCATCAAGGAAATCAAGGCTCCTTTCACGTTTGATGTAGAACACGGAATTGCTCTGCACGCAGGGCAGGGGAATCGGGCCTCATCTCGCGGCGAGGGGGAAGTGTCATGGTTTTTCTCGAGTTGCGGCCGGAACCTGGGGTATATTCTCGAGTTACTAAGGGGAGGGCCCTTCCAGACACGTGTTTGTTCAGCGACGTCAGGACTCCTGCCTAGGTGCGAGGGACACCTCGGGATTCTCCTCGAGTCTTGGCATGGCATTTGGGACGCGTCTCCACGTGAGGCGGGAGACCCAGGGTCCCTTTCCACGTGCCACAGGGATCCTGGGACTCCTATCCATTTTCAAGAGGAGTCAGGCATCGTCTCCTTTGGAAGCATTGATCTCCGCGGACCTCTCGAGTTGTCAAAGGATGTGAGGCCTCCGGTCGCGATGAGGCGGAGAACTAGGTCTTTCTCTGTGGTCTGCACAGGGTATTCAGACATCCTTTCGCCTTGGGAGATGCAAGACGAGCCTGCATTCAATTCACTGCAGGGATATCCGGCCTTACGTCAAGTCAGAGCATCTCGGTGTCCATTCCACTTCAGGCCACAAACTCAGGGTCCCTCTCACATACCTGTAGCTGAGAGAAGCCTCCTCTTGAGGTGCTTGTGGAAAGTTGGTATTCCTCTTGAGTCGGAGCCAGGGACTAAGCTCTCATCTCGAGTTGATCTGGGGCCCACGGAGCCCTTTCGTGTTGCTACAGTGACCTCAGGATCCCTCTAGACTTGAGACAGTGATCATGGTTTTCTCTGGAGCGCCATCAAGGAAATCAAGGCTGCTTTCACGTTTGATGTGGAACACGGAATTGCTCTGAACGCAGGGCAGGAGAATCGGGCCTCATCTCGCGGCGAGGGGGAAGTCTCATGGTTTTTCTCGAGTTGCGGCCGGAACCTGCGGTATATTCTCGAGTTACGACGGGGCGGGCCCTTCCAGACACGTGTTTGTTCAGCGACATCAGGACTCCTGCCTAGGTGCGAGGGACACCTCGGGATTCTCCTCGAGTTTTGGCATGGCAATTGGGACGCGTCTCCACGTGAGGCGGGAGACCCAGTGTCCCTTTCCACGTGCCACAGGGATCCTGGGACTCCTATCCATTTTCAAGAGGAGTCAGGCATCGTCTCCTTTGGAAGCATTGATCTCCGCGGACCTCTCGATTTTTCAAAGGATGTGAGGCCTCCGGTCGCGATGAGGCGGAGAACTAGGACATTCTCTGTGGTCTCCACAGGGGATTCAGACATCCCTTCGTCTTGGGAGATGCAAGACGAGCCTGCATTCAATTCACTGCAGGGATATCCGGCCTTACTTCGAGTCAGAGCATCTCGGTGGCCATTCCACTTGAGGCCACAAACTCAGGGTACCCCTCACATACCTGTAGCTGAGAGAAGCCTCCTCTTGAGGTGCTTGTGGAAAGTTGGTATTCCTCTTGAGTCGAAGCCAGGTACTAAGCTCTCATCTCGAGTTGATTTGGGGTCCACGGAGCCCTTTCGTGTTGCTCCAGTGACCTCAGGATCCCTCTAGACTTGAGACAGTGATCTTGGGTTTTCTCTGGAGTGCCATCAAGGAAATCAAGGCTCCTTTCACGTTTGATGTGGAACACGGAATTGCTCTGCATGCAGTGCGGGGGAATCAGGCCTCATCTCGCAGCGAGGGGAAATCTCATTGTTTTTCTCGAGTTGCGGCCGGAACCTGGGGTATATTCTCGAGTTACGACGGGGAGGGCCCTTCCAGACACGTGTTTGTTCAGCGACGTCAGGACTCCTGCCTAGGTGCGAGGGACACCTCGGGATTCTCCTCGAGTCTTGGCATGGCAATTGGGACGCGTCTCCACGTGAGGCGGGAGACCCAGTGTCCCTTTCCACGTGCCACAGGGATCCTGGGACTCCTATCCATTATCAAGAGGAGTCAGGCATCGTCTCCTTTGGAAGCATTGATCTCCGCAGACCTCTCGAGTTTTTATAGGATGTGAGGCCTACGGTCGCGATGAGGCGGAGGACTAGGACCTTCTCTGTGGTCTCCACAGGGGATTCAGACATCCCTTCGTCTTCGGAGATGCAAGACGAGCCTGCATTCAATTCACTGCAGGGATATCTGGCCTTATTTCAAGTCAGAGCATCTCGGTGTCCATTCCACTTGAGGCCACAAACTCAGGGTCCCACTCACATAGCTGTAGATGAGAGAAGCCTCCTCTTGAGGTGCTTGTGGAAAGTTGGTATTCCTCTTGAGTCGAAGCCAGGGACTAAGCTCTCATCTCGAGTTGATTTAGGGTCCACGGAGCCTTTTCGAGTTGCTCCAGTGACCTCAGGATCCTTCTAGACTTGAGACAGTGATCTTGGGTTTTCTCTGGAGTGCCATCAAGGAAATCAAGGCTCCTTTCACGTTTGATGTGGAACACGGAATTGCTCTGCATGCAGTGCGGGGGAATCAGGCCTCATCTCGCAGCGAGGGGAAATCTCATTGTTTTTCTCGAGTTGCGGCCGGAACCTGGGGTATATTCTCGAGTTACGACGGGGAGGGCCCTTCCAGACACGTGTTTGTTCAGCGACGTCAGGACTCCTGCCTAGGTGCGAGGGACACCTCGGGATTCTCCTCGAGTCTTGGCATGGCAATTGGGACGCGTCTCCACGTGAGGCGGGAGACCCAGTGTCCCTTTCCACGTGCCACAGGGATCCTGGGACTCCTATCCATTATCAAGAGGAGTCAGGCATCGTCTCCTTTGGAAGCATTGATCTCCGCAGACCTCTCGAGTTTTTATAGGATGTGAGGCCTACGGTCGCGATGAGGCGGAGGACTAGGACCTTCTCTGTGGTCTCCACAGGGGATTCAGACATCCCTTCGTCTTCGGAGATGCAAGACGAGCCTGCATTCAATTCACTGCAGGGATATCTGGCCTTATTTCAAGTCAGAGCATCTCGGTGTCCATTCCACTTGAGGCCACAAACTCAGGGTCCCACTCACATAGCTGTAGATGAGAGAAGCCTCCTCTTGAGGTGCTTGTGGAAAGTTGGTATTCCTCTTGAGTCGAAGCCAGGGACTAAGCTCTCATCTCGAGTTGATTTAGGGTCCACGGAGCCTTTTCGAGTTGCTCCAGTGACCTCAGGATCCTTCTAGACTTGAGACAGTGATCTTGGGTTTTCTCTGGAGTGCCATCAAGGAAATCAAGGCTCCTTTGACTCTTGATGTGGAACACGGAAATTCTCTGCATGCAGTGCAAGGGCAATCGGGCCTCATCTCGCGGCGAAGGGGAAGTCTCATGGTTTTTCTCGAGTTGCGGCCGGAACCTGGGGTATAATCTCGAGTTACGACGGGGAGGGACCTTCCAGACACGTGTTTGTTCAGCGACGTCAGGACTCCTGCCTAGGTGCGAGGGACACCTCGGGATTCTCCTCGAGTCTTGGCATGGCAATTGGGACGCGTCTCCACGTGAGGCGGGAGACCCAGGGTCCCTTTCCACGTGCCACAGGGATCCTGGGACTCCTATCCATTTTCAAGAGGAGTCAGGCATCGTCTCCTTTGGAAGCATTGATCTCCGCGGACCTCTCGAGTTTTCAAAGGATGTGAGGCCTCTGCTCGCGATGAAGTAGAGAACTAGGTCTTTCTCTGTGGTCACCACAGGGCATTCAGACATCCCTTCGGATTGGGAGATGCAAGACGAGCCTGCATTCAATTCACTGCAGGGATATCCGGCCTTACTTCGAGTCAGAGCATCTCGGTGTCCATTCCACTTGAGTCCACGAACTCAGGAACCCTCTCATATACCTGTAGCTGAGAGAAGCCTCCTCCTGAGGTGCTTGTGGATAGTTGGTATTCCTCTTGAGTGGAAGCCAGGGATTAAGCTCTCATCTCGAGTTGATTTGGGGTCCATGGAGCACTTTCGTCTTGCTACAGTGACCTCAGGTTTCCTCTAGACTTGAGACAGTGAACTAGGGTTTTCTCTGGAGTGCCATCAAGGAAATCAAGGCTTTTCTCTCGTTTGATGTGGAACACGGAATTGCTCTGCATGCAGTGCAGGGGAATCGGGCCTCATCTCCTGGCGAGAGGGAAGTTTCATGGTTTTTCTCGAGTTGCTGCCGAAACCAGGGGTATATTCTCGAGTTAAGATGGGGAGGGCACTTCCAGACACGTGTTTGTTCAGCGACGTCAGAACTCCTGCCTAGGTGCGAGGGACACCTCGGGATTCTCCTCGAGTCTTGGCATGGCAATTGGGACGCGTCTCCACATTAGGCGGGAGACCCAGTGTCCCTTTCCACATGCCTCAGGGATCCAGGGACTCCTATCCATTTTCAAGAGGAGTCAGGCATCGTCTCCTTGGGAAGCATTGAGCTCCGCGGACCTCTAGAGTTTTCAAAGGATTTGAGGCCTCCGGTCGCGATGAGGCGGAGATCTAGGTCTTTCTCTGTGGTCTCCACAGGGGATTCAGACATCCCTTCGTCTGGGGCGATGCAAGACGAGCCTGCATTCAATTCACTGCAGGGACATTCGGCCTTACTTCGAGTCAGAGCATCTCAGTGTCCATTCCACTTGAGGCCACAAACTCAAGGTCCCTCTCACATACTTGTACCTGAGAGAAGCGTCCTCTTGAGGTGCTTGTGGAAAGTTGGTATTCCTCTTGATTCGAAGCCAGGGACTAAGCTCTCATCTCGAGTTGATTTGGGGTCCACGGAGCCCTTTCGTGTTGCTACAGTGACCTCAGGATCCCTCTAGACTTGAGACAGTTATCTTGGGTTTTCTCTGGAGTGCCATCTAGGAAATCAAAGCTCCTTTCAAGTTTGATGTGGAAGACGGAATTGCTCTGCACGCAGTGCAGGGGAATCGGGCCTCATCTCACGGCGAGGGGGAAGTCTCATGGTTTTTCTCGAGTTGCGGCCAGAACCTGGGGTATATTCTCGACTTACGACGGGCAGGGCCCTTCCAGACAAGTGTTTGTTCAGTGACGTCAGGACTCCTGCCTAGGTGCGAGGGACAAATCCGGATTCCCGAAAAGTCTTGGCATGGCAACTGGGACGCGTCTCCACGTGAGGCGGGAGACCCAGGGTCCCTTTCCACGTGCCACAGTGATCCTGGGACTCCTATCCATTTTCAAGAGGAGTCATGCATCGTCTCCTTTGGAAGCATTGATCTCCGCAGACCTCTCAAGTTTTCAATGGATGTGAGGCCTCCGGTCTCGATGAGGCGGAGAACTAGGTCTTTCACTGTGGTCTCCACAGGGGATTCAGATATCCCTTCGTCTTGGGAGATGCAAGACGAGCCTGCATTCAATTCACTGCAGGGATATCCGGCCTTACTTCGAGTCAGAGCATCTCGGTGTCCATTTTACTTGATGCCACAAACTCAGGGTCCCACTCACATACCGGTAGCTGAGAGAAGCCTCCTCTTGAGGTGCTTGTGGAAAGTTGGTATTCCTCTTGAGTCGAAGCCAGGGACTAAGCTCTCATCTCGAGTTGATTTGTGGTCCACGGAGCCCTTTCTTGTTGCTACAGTGACCTCAGGATCCGTCTAGACTTGAGACAGTGATCTTGGGTTTTCTCTGGAGTGCCATCAAGGAAATCAAGGTTCCTTTCACGTTTCATGTGGAACACGGAATTGCTCTGCACGCAGTGCAGGCGAATCGGGCCTCATCTCTCGGCTACGGGGAAGTCTCATGGATTTTCTCGAGTTGCGGCCGGAACCTCGGGTATATTGTCGAGTTATGACGGGGAGGTCCCTTAAAGATACTGATTTTTCAGCGACATCAGGACTCCTGCTTAGGTGCGAGGGACACCTCTGGATGCTCCTCGAGTCTGGGCATGGCAATTGGGACGCGTCTCCACGTGAGGCGGGAGACCCAGTGCCCCTTTCCACATGCCACAGGGATCCTGGGACTCCTATCCATTTTAAAGAAGAGTCAGGCATCGGCTCCTTTGGAAGCATTGATCTCCGCAGACCTCTTCAGTTTTCAAAGGATGTGTGGCCTCCGCTCGCGATGAGGCGGAGGACTAGGTCTTTCTCTGTGGTCTCCACAGGGGATTCAGACAACCCTTCGTCTTTGGAGATGCAAGTCGAGACTGCATTCAATTCACTGCAGGGATATCAGGCCTTACTTCGAGTCAGAGCATTTCGGTGTCCATTCCACTTGAGGCCACAATCTCAGGGTCCCTCTCACATACCTGTAGCTGAGAGAAGCCTTCTCTTGAGGTGCTTGTGGAAAGTTGGTATTCCTCTTGAGTCGAAGCCAGGGACTAAGCTCTCATCTCGAGATGATTTGGGGTCCACGGAGCCCTTTCGTGTTGCTCCAGTGACCTCAGGATCCTTCTAGACTTGAGACAGTGATCTTGGGTTTTCTCTGGAGTGCCATCAAGGAAATCAAGGCTCCTTTCACGTTTGATGTGGAACACGGAATTGCTCTGCACGCAGGGCAGGGGAATCGGGCCACATCTCGCGGCGATGAGTAAGTCTCATGGTTTTTCTCGAGTTGCGGCCGGAACCTGGGGTATATTCTCGAGTTACGACGGGGAGGTACCTTCCAGACACGAGTTTGTTCAGCGACGTCAGGACTCCTGCCTAGGTACGAGGTACACCTCGGGATTCTCCTCGAGTCTTGGCATGGCAATTGGCACGCGTCTCCACGTGAGGCGGGAGACCAAGTGTCCCTTTCCACGTGCCACAGTGATCCTGGGACTCCTATCCATTTTCAAGAGGAGTCAGGTATCATCTCCTTTGGAAGCATTGATCTCTGCAGACCTCTTGAGTTTTCAAAGGATGTGAGGCCTCCGGTCGCGATCAGCCGGAGAACTGGACTTTCTCTGTGGTCTCCACAGGGGATTCAGACATCCCTTCGTCTTGGGAGATGCAAGACGAGCCTGCTTTCAATTCACTGCAGGGATATCCGGCCTTACTTCGAGTCAGAGCATCTCGGTGTCCATTCCACTTGAGGCCACATACTCAGGGTCCCTCTCACATACCTGTAGCTGAGAGAAGCCTCCTCTTGAGGTGCTTGTGGAAAGTTGGTATTCCTCTTGAGTCGAAGCCAGGGACTAAGATCTCATCTCGAGTAGATTTGGGGTCCACGGAGCCCTTTCGTGTTGCTCCAGTGACCTCAGGATCCCTCTAGACTTGAGACAGGGATCTTGGGTTTTCTCTGGAGTGCCATCAAGGAAATCAAGGCTCCTTTCACGTTTGATGTGGAACACGGAATTGCTCTGCACGCAGTGCAGGGGAATCGGGTCTCATCTCGCGGCGAGGGTGAAGTCTCATGGTTTTTCTCAAGTTGCGGCCGGAACCTGCGGTATATTCTCGAGTTACGACGGGGAGGGCCCTTGCAGACACGTGTTTGTTCAGCGACGTCAGGACTCCTGCCTAGGTGCGAGGGCCACCTCGGGATTCTCCTCGAGTCTTGGCATGGCAATTGGGACGCGTCTCCACGTGAGGTGGGAGACCCAGGGTCCCTTTCCACGTGCCACAGGGATCCTGGGACTCCTATCCATTTTCAAGAGGAGTCAGGCATCGTCTCCTTTGGAAGCATTGATCTCCGCGGACCTCTCGAGTTTTCAAAGGATGTGAGGCCTCCGGTCGCGATGAGGAGAAGGACTAGGTCTTTTTCTGTGGTCTCCACTGGGGATTCAGACATCCCTTCGTCTTGGGAGATGCAAGACGAGCCTGCATTCAATTCACTGCAGGGATATCTGGCCTTATTTCGAGTCAGAGCATCTCGGTGTCCATTCCACTTGAGGCCAAAAACTCAGGGTCCCTCTCACATACCTGTAGCTGAGAGAAGCCTCTTCTTGAGGTGCTTGTTGAAAGTTGGTATTCCTCTTGAGTCGAAGCCAGGGACTAAGCTCCCATCTCGAGTTGATTTGGGGTCCACGTAGCCCTTTCTTGTTGCTCCAGTGACCTCAGGATCCCTCTAGACTTGAGACAGTGATCTTGGGTTTTCTCTGGAGTGCCATCAAGGAAATCAAGGCTCCTTTCACGTTTGATGTGGAACACGGAATTGCTCTGCACGCAGTGCAGGGGAATCGGGCCTCAACTCGCGGCGAGGGGGAAGTCTCATGGTTTTTCTCGAGTTGCGGCCGGAATCTGGGGTATATTCTCGAGTTACGACGGGGAGGCCCCTTCCAGACACGTGTTTGTTCAGCGACGTCAGGACTCGTGCCTAGGTACGAGGGACAACTCGGGATTCTCCTCGATTCTTGGCATGGCAATTGGGATGCGTATCCACGTGAGGCGGGAGACCCAGGGTCCCTTTCCACGTGCCACAGGGATCCTGGGACTCCTATCCATTTTCAAGAGGAGTCAGGCATCGTCTCCTTTGGAAGCATTGATCTCCGCGGACCTCTCGAATTTTCAAAGGATGTGAGGCCTCCGGTCGTGATGAGGCGGAGGACTAGGTCTTTCTTTGTGGTCTCCACAGCGGATTCAGACATCCCTTCGTCTTGGGAGATGCAAGACGAGCCTGCATTCAATTCACTACTGGGATATCCGGCCTTACTTCGAGTCAGAGCATCTCGGTGTCCATTCCACTTGAGGCCACAAACTCAGGGTCCCTCTCACATACCTGTAGCTGAGAGAAGCCTCCTCTTGAGGTGCTTGTGGAAAGTTGGTATTCCTCTTGAGTAGAAGCCAGGGACTAAGCTCTCATTTCGAGTTGATTTGTGGTCCACGTAGCCCTTTCGTGTTGCTGCAGTGACCTCAGGATCCCTCTAGACTTGACACAGTGATCTTGGGTTTTCTCTGGAGTGCCATCAAGGAAATCAAGGCTCCTTTCACGTTTGATGTGGAACACGGAATTGCTCTGCACGCAGTGCAGGGGAATCGGGCCTCATCTCGCGGCGAGGGGGAAGTCTCATGCTTTTTCTCGAGTTGCGGCCGGAACCTGGGATATATTCTCGAGTTACGACGGGGAGGGCCCTTCCAGACCCGTGTTTGTTCAGCGACGTCAGGACCCCTGCCTAGGTGTGAGGGACACCTCGGCATTCTCCTCGAGTCTTTGCCTTGAAATTGGGACGCGTCTCCACGTGAGGCGGGAGACCCAGGGTCCCTTTCCACGTGCTACCGATATCCTGGGACTCCTATCCATTTTCAAGAGGAGTCAGGCATCGTCTCCTTTGGAAGCATTGATCTCCGCGGACCTCTCAATTTTCAAAGGATGTGAGGCCTCCGGACGCGATGAGGAGGAAAATTAGGTCTTTCTCTGTGGTCTCCACAGGGGATTCAGACATCCCTTCGTCTTGGGAGATGCAAGGCGAGCCTGCATTCAATTCACTGCAGGGATATCCGGCCTTATTTCGAGTCAGAGCATCTCGGTGTCAATTCGACTTGAGGCCACAAACTCAGGGTCCCTCTCACATACCAGTAGCTGAGAGAAGACTCCTCTTGAGGTGCTTGTGGAAAGTTGGTATTCCTCTTGAGTCGAAGCCAGGGACTAAGCTCTCATCTCGAGTTGATTTGGTGTCCACGAGAACCTTCGTGTTGCTGCAGTGACCTCAGGATCCCTCTAGACTTGAGACAGTGATCTTGGGTTTTCTCTGGAGTGCCTTCAAGGAAATCAAGGCTCCTTTCACGTTTAATGTGGAACACGGAATTGCTCTGCACGCAGTGCAGGGGAATCGGGCCTCATCTCGCGGCGAGGGGGAAGTCTCATAGTTTTTCTCGAGTAGCGGCCGGAACCAGGGGTATATTCTCGAGTTACAACGGGGAGGGCCCTTCCAGACACGTGTTTGTTCAGCAACGTAAGGACTCGGGCCTAGGTGCGAGGGAAACCTCGGGATTCTCCTCGAGTCTTGGCATGGCAATTGGGACTCGTCTCCACGTTTGGCGGGAGACCCAGGGTCCCTTCCCACGTGCCACAGGGATCCTGGGACTCCTATCCATTTTCAAGAGGAGTCAGGCATCGTCTCCTTTGGAAGCATTGATCTCCGCGGACCTCTCGAGTTTTCAAAGGATGTGAGGCCTCTGCTCGCGATGAAGTAGAGAACTAGGTCTTTCTCTGTGGTCACCACAGGGCATTCAGACATCCCTTCAGATTGGGAGATGCAAGACGAGCCTACGTTCAATTCACTGCAGCGATATCCGGCCTTACTTCGAGTCAGAGCATCTCGGTGTCCATTCCACTTGAGTCCACGAACTCAGGAACCCTCTCATATACCTGTAGCTGAGAGAAGCCTCCTCTTGAGGTGCTTGTGGAAAGTTGGTATTCCTCTTGAGTGGAAGCCAGGGATTAAGCTCTCATCTCGAGTTGATTTGGGGTCCACGGAGCACTTTCGTCTTGCTACAGTGACCTCAGGTTTCCTCTAGACTTGAGACAGTGAACTAGGGTTTTCCCTGGAGTGCCATCAAGGAAATCAAGGCTTTTTTCTCGTTTGATGTGGAACACGGAATTGCTCTGCACGCAGTGCAGGGGAATCGGGTCTCATCTCGCGGCGAGGGTGAAGTCTCATGCTTTTTCTCGAGTTGCGGCCGGAACCTGGGATATATTCTGGAGTTACGACGGGGAGGGCCCTTCCAGACACGTGTTTGTTCAGCGAAGTCAGGACTCCTGCCTAGGTGCGAGGGACACCTCGGGATTCTCCTCGAGTCTTGGCATGGCAATTGGGACGCGTCTCCACGTGAGGCGGGAGACCAGGGTCCCTTTCCACGTGCCACAGGTATCCTGGGACTCCTATCCATTTTCAAGAGGAGTCAGGCATCGTCTCCTTTGAAAGCATTGATCTCCATGGACCTCTCGAGTTTTCAAAGGATGTGAGGCCTCCGGTCGCGATGAGGCGGAGAACTAGGTCTTTCTCTGTGGTCTCCACAGGGGATTCAGACATCCCTTCGTCTTGGGAGATGCAAGGCGAGCCTGCATTCAATTCACTGCAGGGATATCCGGCCTTACTTCGAGTCAGAGCATCTCGGTGTCCATTCCACTTGAGGCCACAAACTCAGGGTCCCTCTCACATACCTGTAGCTGAGAGAAGCCTCCTCTTGAGGTGCTTGTGGAAAGTTGGTATTCCTCTTGAGTCGAAGCCAGGGACTAAGCTCTCATCTCGAGTTGATTTGTCGTCCACAGAGCCCTTTCGTGTTGCTCCAGTGACCTCAGGATCCCTCTAGACTTGAGACAGTGATCTTGGGTTTTCTCTGGAGTGCCATCAAGGAAATCAAGTCTCCTTTCACGTTTGATGTGGAACACGGAATTGCTCTGCACGCAGTGCAGGGGAATCGGGCCTCATCTCGCGGCGAGGGGGAAGTCTCATGGTTTTTCTCGAGTTGCGGCCGGAACCTGGGGTATATTCTCGAGTTACGACGGGGAGGTACCTTCCAGATACGTGTTTGTTCAGCGACGTCAGGACTCCTGCCTAGGTGCGAGGGACACCTCGGGATTCTCCTCGAGTCTTGGCATGGCAATTGGGATGCGTCTCCACGTGAGGCGGGAGACCCAGGGTCGCTTTCCACGTGCCACAGGGATACTGAGACTCCTATCCATTTTCAAGAACAGTCAGGAATCGTCTCCTTTGGAAGCATTGATCTCCGCAGACCTCTCGAGTTTTCAAAGGATGTGATGCCTCCGGTCTGGAAGAGGCGAAGGACTAGGTCTTTCTCTGTCGTCTCCAAAGGGGATTCAGACATCCCTTCGTCTTGGGAGATGCAAGACGAGCCTGCATTCAATTCACTGCAGGGATATCCGGCGTTACTTTGAGTCAGAGCATCTCGGTGTCCATTCCACTTGAGGCCACAAACTCAGGGTCCCTCTCACATACCTATAGCTGACAGAAGCCTCCTTTGAGGTGCTTGTGGAAAGTTGGTATTCCTCTTGAGTCGAAGCCAGGGACTAAGTTCTCATCTCGAGTTGATTTGGGGTCCACGGAGCCCTTTCGTGTTGCTCCAGTGACCTCAGGATCCCTCTAGACTTGAGACAGTGATCTTGGGTTTTCTCTGGAGTGCCATCGAGGAAATCAAGGCTCCTTTAACGTTTGATGTGGAACACGGAATTGCTCTGCACGCAGTGCAGGGGAATCGGGCCTCAACTCGCGGCGAGGGGGAAGTCTCATGGTTTTTCTCGAGTTGCGGCCGGAACCTGCGGTATATTCTCGAGTTACGACGGGGCGGGCCCTTCCAGACACGTGTTTGTTCAGCGACATCAGGACTCCTGCCTAGGTGCGAGGGACACCTCGGGATTCTCCTCGAGTTTTGGCATGGCAATTGGGACGCGTCTCCACGTGAGGCGGGAGACCCAGTGTCCCTTTCCACGTGCCACAGGGATCCTGGGACTCCTATCCATTTTCAAGAGGAGTCAGGCATCGTCTCCTTTGGAAGCATTGATCTCCGCGGACCTCTCGATTTTTCAAAGGATGTGAGGCCTCCGGTCGCGATGAGGCGGAGAACTAGGACATTCTCTGTGGTCTCCACAGGGGATTCAGACATCCCTTCGTCTTGGGAGATGCAAGACGAGCCTGCATTCAATTCACTGCAGGGATATCCGGCCTTACTTCGAGTCAGAGCATCTCGGTGGCCATTCCACTTGAGGCCACAAACTCAGGGTACCCCTCACATACCTGTAGCTGAGAGAAGCCTCCTCTTGAGGTGCTTGTGGAAAGTTGGTATTCCTCTTGAGTCGAAGCCAGGTACTAAGCTCTCATCTCGAGTTGATTTGGGGTCCACGGAGCCCTTTCGTGTTGCTCCAGTGACCTCAGGATCCCTCTAGACTTGAGACAGTGATCTTGGGTTTTCTCTGGAGTGCCATCAAGGAAATCAAGGCTCCTTTCACGTTTGATGTGGAACACGGAATTGCTCTGCATGCAGTGCGGGGGAATCAGGCCTCATCTCGCAGCGAGGGGAAATCTCATTGTTTTTCTCGAGTTGCGGCCGGAACCTGGGGTATATTCTCGAGTTACGACGGGGAGGGCCCTTCCAGACACGTGTTTGTTCAGCGACGTCAGGACTCCTGCCTAGGTGCGAGGGACACCTCGGGATTCTCCTCGAGTCTTGGCATGGCAATTGGGACGCGTCTCCACGTGAGGCGGGAGACCCAGTGTCCCTTTCCACGTGCCACAGGGATCCTGGGACTCCTATCCATTATCAAGAGGAGTCAGGCATCGTCTCCTTTGGAAGCATTGATCTCCGCAGACCTCTCGAGTTTTTATAGGATGTGAGGCCTACGGTCGCGATGAGGCGGAGGACTAGGACCTTCTCTGTGGTCTCCACAGGGGATTCAGACATCCCTTCGTCTTCGGAGATGCAAGACGAGCCTGCATTCAATTCACTGCAGGGATATCTGGCCTTATTTCAAGTCAGAGCATCTCGGTGTCCATTCCACTTGAGGCCACAAACTCAGGGTCCCACTCACATAGCTGTAGATGAGAGAAGCCTCCTCTTGAGGTGCTTGTGGAAAGTTGGTATTCCTCTTGAGTCGAAGCCAGGGACTAAGCTCTCATCTCGAGTTGATTTAGGGTCCACGGAGCCTTTTCGAGTTGCTCCAGTGACCTCAGGATCCTTCTAGACTTGAGACAGTGATCTTGGGTTTTCTCTGGAGTGCCATCAAGGAAATCAAGGCTCCTTTGACTCTTGATGTGGAACACGGAAATTCTCTGCATGCAGTGCAAGGGGAATCGGGCCTCATCTCGCGGCGAAGGGGAAGTCTCATGGTTTTTCTCGAGTTGCGGCCGGAACCTGGGGTATAATCTCGAGTTACGACGGGGAGGGACCTTCCAGACACGTGTTTGTTCAGCGACGTCAGGACTCCTGCCTAGGTGCGAGGGACACCTCGGGATTCTCCTCGAGTCTTGGCATGGCAATTGGGACGCGTCTCCACGTGAGGCGGGAGACCCAGGGTCCCTTTCCACGTGCCACAGGGATCGTGGGACTCCTATCCATTTTCAAGAGGAGTCAGGCATCGTCTCCTTTGGAAGCATTGATCTCCGCGGACCTCTCGAGTTTTCAAAGGATGTGAGGCCTCTGCTCGCGTTGAAGTAGAGAACTAGGTCTTTCTCTGTGGTCACCACAGGGCATTCAGACATCCCTTCGGATTGGGAGATGCAAGACGAGCCTGCATTCAATTCACTGCAGGGATATCCGGCCTTACTTCGAGTCAGAGCATCTCGGTGTCCATTCCACTTGAGTCCACGAACTCAGGAACCCTCTCATATACCTGTAGCTGAGAGAAGCCTCCTCCTGAGGTGCTTGTGGAAAGTTGGTATTCCTCTTGAGTGGAAGCCAGGGATTAAGCTCTCATCTCGAGTTGATTTGGGGTCCATGGAGCACTTTCGTCTTGCTACAGTGACCTCAGGTTTCCTCTAGACTTGAGACAGTGAACTAGGGTTTTCTCTGGAGTGCCATCAAGGAAATCAAGGCTTTTCTCTCGTTTGATGTGGAACACGGAATTGCTCTGCATGCAGTGCAGGGGAATCGGGCCTCATCTCCTGGCGAGAGGGAAGTTTCATGGTTTTTCTCGAGTTGCTGCCAAAACCAGGGGTATATTCTCGAGTTAAGATGGGGAGGGCACTTCCAGACACGTGTTTGTTCAGCGACGTCAGAACTCCTGCCTAGGTGCGAGGGACACCTCGGGATTCTCCTCGAGTCTTGGCATGGCAATTGGGACGCGTCTCCACATTAGGCGGGAGACCCAGTGTCCCTTTCCACATGCCTCAGGGATCCAGGGACTCCTATCCATTTTCAAGAGGAGTCAGGCATCGTCTCCTTGGGAAACATTGAGCTCCGCGGACCTCTCGATTTTCAAAGGATGTGATGCCTCCGGTCTGGAAGAGGCGAAGGACTAGGTCTTTCTCTGTCGTCTCCAAAGGGGATTCAGACATCCCTTCGTCTTGGGAGATGCAAGACGAGCCTGCATTCAATTCACTGCAGGGATATCCGGCGTTACTTTGAGTCAGAGCATCTCGGTGTCCATTGCACTTGAGGCCACAAACTCAGGGTACCCCTCACATACCTGTAGCTGAGAGAAGCCTCCTCTTGAGGTGCTTGTGGAAAGTTGGTATTCCTCTTGAGTCGAAGCCAGGGACTAAGTTCTCATTTCGAGTTGATTTGTCGTCCACGGAGCCCTTTCGTGTTGCTCCAGTGACCTCAGGATCCCTCTAGACTTGAGACAGTGATCTTGGGTTTTCTCTGGAGTGCCATCAAGGAAATCAAGGCTCCTTTCACGTTTGATGTGGAACACGGAATTGCTCTGCACGCAGTGCAAGGGAATCGGGCCTCATTGCGCGGCGAGGGGGAAGTCTCATGGTTTTTCTCGAGTTGCGGCCGGAACCTGGGGTATATTCTCGAGTTACGACGGGGAGGGCCCTTCCAGACACGTGTTTGTTCAGCGACGTCAGGACTCCTGCCTAGGTGCGAGGGACACGTCGGGATTCTCCTCGAGTCTTGGAATGGCTATTGGGACCCGTCTCCACGTGAGGCGGGAGACCCAGGGTCGCTTTCCACGTGCCACAGGGATCCTGGGACTCCTATCCATTTTCAAGAGGAGTCAGGAATCGTCTCCTTTGGAAGCATTGATCTCCGCGGACCTCTCGAGTTTTCAAAGGATGTGAGGCCTCCAGTCGCGTTGAGGCGGAGAACTAGGTCTTTCTCTGTGGTCTCCACAGGGGATTCAGACATCCCTTCGTCTTGGGAGATGCAAGACGAGCCTGCATTCAATTCACTGCAGGGATATCCGGCCTTACTTCGAGTCAGAGCATCTCGGTGTCCATTCCACTTGAGGCCACAAACTCAGGGTCCCTCTCACATACCTGTAGCTGAGAGAAGCCTCCTCTTGAGGTGCTTGTGGAAAGTTGGTATTCCTCTTGAGTCGAAGCCAGGGACTAAGCTCTCATCTCGAGTTGATTTGGGGTCCACGGAGCCCTTTCGTGTTGCTCCAGTGACCTCAGGATCCCTCTAGACTTGAGACAGTGATCTTGGGTTTTCTCTGGAGTGCCATCAAGGAAATCAAGGCTCCTTTCACGTTTGATGTGGAACACGGAATTGCTCTGCACGCAGTGAAGGGAAATCGGGCCTCATCTCGCGGCGAGGGGGAAGTCTCATGGTTTTTCTCTAGTTGCGGCCGGAACCTGGGGTATATTCTCGAGTTACGACGGGGAAGGCCCTTCCAGACACGTGTTTGTTCAGTGACGTCAGGACTCCTGCCTAGGTGCGAGGGACACCTCGGGATTCTCCTCGAGTCTGGCATGGCAATTGGGACGCGTATCCACGTGAGGCGGGAGACCCAGGATCCCTTTCCACGTGCCACAGGGATCCTGGGACTCCTATCCATTTTCAAGAGGAGTCAGGCATCATCTCCTTTGGAAGCATTGATCCCCGCAGACCTCTCAAGTTTTCAATGGATGTGAGGCTTCCGGTCGCGATGAGGCGGAGAACTAGGTCTTTCTCTGTGGTCTCCACAGGGGATTCAGACATCCCTTCGTCTTGGGAGATGCAAGACGAGCCTGCATTCAATTCACTGAAGGGATATCCGGCCTTACTTCGAGTCAGAGCATCTCGGTGTCCATTCCACTTGAGGCCACAAACTCAGGGTCCCTCTCACATACCTGTAGCTGAGAGAAGCCTCCTCTTGAGGAACTTGTGGAAAGTTGGTATTCCTCCTGAGTCGAAGCCAGGGACTAAGCTCTCATCTCGAGTTGATTTGTGGTCCACGCAGCCCTTTCGAGTTGCTACAGTGACCTCAGGATCCCTCTAGACTTGAGATAGTGATCTTAGGTTTTCTCTGGAGTGCCATCTAGGAAAACAAGGCAGCTTTCACGTTTGATGTGGAACACGGAATTGCTCTGCATGCAGTGCAGGGGAATCGGGCCTCATCTCGCGGCGAGGGGGAAGTCTCATGGTTTTTCTCGAGTTGCGGCCGGAACCTGGGGTATATTCCCGAGTTACGCAAGGGAGGGCCCTTCCACACACGTGTTTGTTCAGCGACGTCAGGACTCCTACCTAGGTGCGAGGGACATCTCAGAATTCTCCTCGAGTCTTGGCATGGCAATTGGGACGCGTCTCCACGTGAGGCGGGAAACCCAGTGTCCCTTTCAACGTGCCACAGGGATCCTGATACTCCTATCCATTTTCAAGAGGAGTCAGTCATTGTCTCCTTTGGAAACATTGATCTCCGCGGACCTCTCGAGTTTTCAAAGGATGTGAGGCCTCCAGTCGCAATGAGGCAGAGAACTAGGTCTTTCTCTGTGGTCTCCACAGGGGATGAGACATCCCTTCATCCTGGGAGATGCAAAACGAGCCTGCATTCAATTCACTGCAGGGATATCCGGCCTTACTTCGAGTCAGAGCATCTCGGTGTCCATTCCACTTGAGGCCACAAACTCAGGGTCCCTCTCACATACCTGTAGCTGAGAGAAGCCTCCTGTTGAGGTTCTTGTGGAAAGTTAGTATTCCTCTTGAGTATAATCCAGGAAATAAGCTCTCATCTCGAGTTGATTTGGGGTCCACACAGCCCTTTCGTGTTGCTACAGTGACCTCAGGATCCCTCTAGACTTGAGACAGTGATCTTGGGTATTCTCTGCAGTGCCATCAAGGAAATCAAGGTCCTTTCACGTTTGATATGGAACATGGAATTGCTCTGCACGCAGTGCAGGGGAATCGGGCCTCATCTCGCGGTGAGGGGGAAGTCTCATGTTTTTTCTCGAGTTGCGGCCGGAACCTGGGGTGTAATCTCGAGATCGACGGGTAGGGACCTTCCAGACACGTGTTTGTTTAGCGATGTCAGGACTCCTGCCTAGGTGGGAGGGACACCTCGGGATTCTCCTCGAGCCTTGGCATGGCAATTGGGACACGTCTCCACGTGAGTCGGTAGACCCAATGTCCCTTTCCACGTGCCACAGGGATCCTGGGACTCCTATCCATTTTCAAGAGGAGTCAGGCATCGTCTCCTTTGGAAGCATTGATCTCCGCGGACCTCTCGAGGTTTCAAAGGATGTAAGGCCTCCTGTCGCGATGAGGCGGAGAACTAGGTCTTTCTCTGTGGTCTCCACAGGGGATTCAGACATCCCTTCGTCTTGGGAGATGCAAGACGAGCCTGCATTCAATTCACTGCAGGGATATCCGGCCTTACTTCGAGTCAGAGCATCTCAGTGTCCATTCCACTTGAGGCCACAAACTCAGGGTCCCTCTCACATACCTGTAGCTGAGAGAAGCCTCCTCTTGAGGTGCTTGTGGAAAGTTGGTATTCCTCTTGAGTCGAACCCAGGGACAAAACTCTCATCTCAAGTTAATTTGGGGTCCATGGAGCACTTTCGTGTTGCTCCAGTGACCTCAGGATCCCTCTAGACTTGAGACAGTGATCTTGGGTTTTCTCTGGAGTGCCATCAAGGAAATCAAGGCTCCTTTCAAGTTTGATGTGGAACACGGAATTGCTCTGCACGCAGTGCAGGGGAACCGGGCCTCATCTCGCGGCGAGGGGGAAATCTCATGGTTTTCGCGAGTTGCGGCCGGAACCTGGGGTATATTCTCGAGTTACGACGGGGAGGGCCATTCCAGACACGTGTTTGTTCAGCGACGTCAGGACTCCTGCCTAGGTGCGAGGGACACCTCAAGATTCCCCTCGAGTCTTGGCATGGCAATTGGGACGCGTCTCCACGTCAGGCGGGAGACCCAGGGTCCCTTTCCACGTGCCACAGGGTTCCTGGGACTCCTATCCATTTTCAAGAGGAGTCAGGCTTGGTCTCCTTTGGAAGCATTGATCTCCACGGACCTCTCGAGTTTTCAAAGGATGTGAGGCCTCTGGTCGCGATGAGGCGGAGAACTAGGTCCTTCTCTGTGGTCACCACAGAGGATTCAGACATCCCTTCGTCTTGGGAGATGCAAGACGAGCCTGCATTCAATTCACTGCAGGGATATCCGGCCTTACTTCGAGTCAGAGCATCTCGGTGTCCATTCCACTTGAGGCCACAAACTTAGGGTCCCTCTCACATACCTGTAGCTGAGAGAAGCCTCCTCTTGAGGTGCTTGTGGAAAGTTGGTATTCCTCTTGAGTCGAAGCCAGGGATTAAGCTCACATCTCGAGTTGATTTGGGGTCCACGGAGCCCTTTCGTGTTGCTCCATTGACCTCAGGATCCCTCTAGACTTGAGACAGTGATCTTGGGTTTTCTCTGGAGTGCCATCAAGAAAATCAAGGCTCCTTTCACGTTTGATGTGGAACACGGAATTGCTCTGCACGCAGTGCAGGGGAATCGGGCCTCATCTCGCGGCGAGGGGGAATTCTCATGGTTTGTCTCGAGTTGCGGCCGGACCCTGTGGTATATTCTCGAGTTACGACGCGGAGGGCCCTTCCAGACACGTGTTTGTTCAGCGACGTCAGGACTCCTGCCTATATGCGAGGGACAACTCGGGATTCTCCTCGAGTCTTGGCATGGCAATTGGGACGCGTCTCCACGTGAGGCGGGAGACCCAGGGTCCCTTTCCACATGCCACAGGGATCCTCGGACTCCTATCCAGTTTCAAGAGGAGTCAGGCATCGGCTCCTTTGGAAGCATTGATCTCCGCGGACCTCTCGAGTTTTCAAAGGATATGAGGCCTCCGGTCGCGATGAGGCGGAGAACTAGGTCTTTCTCTGTGTTCTCCACACGTGATTCAGACATCCCTTTGCCTTGGGAGATGCAAGAGGAGCCTGCATTCGATCACTGCAGGAATATCCAGCCTTACTTCGAGTCACAGCATCTCGGTGTCCATTCCACTTGAGGCCACAAACTAAGGGTCCCTCTCACATACCTGTAGCTGAGAGAAGCCTCCTCTTGAGGTGCTTGTGGAAAGTTGGTATTCCTCTTGAGTCGAAGCCAGGGACTAAGCTCTCATCTCGAGTTGCTTTGGGGTCCAAGGAGCCCTTTCGTGTTGCTCCAGTGACCTCAGGATCCCTCTAGACTTGAGACAGTGATCTTGGGTTTTCTCTGGAGTGCCATCAAGGAAATCAAGGCTCCTTTCACCTTTGATGTGGAACACGGAATTGCTCTGCACGCAGTGCAGGAGAATCTGGCCTCATGTCGCGGCGAGGGGGAAGTTTCATGGTTTTTCTCGAGTTGCGGCCGGAACCTGTGGCATATTCTCGAGTTACGACGGGGACGGCCCTTCCAGACACGAGTTTGTTCAGCGACGTCAGGACTCCTGCCTAGGTGCGAGGGACACCTTGGGATTCTCCTCGAGTCTTGGCATGTCAATTGGGATGCGTCTCCACGTGAGGCGGGAGACCCAGGGTCCCTTTCCACGTGCCAGAGGGATCCTGGGACTCCTATCCATTTTCAAGAGGAGTCAGGCATCGTCTCCTTTGGAAGCATTGATCTCCGCGAACCTCTAGAGGTTTCAAAGGATGTAAGGCCTCCGGTCGCGATGAGGCGGAGAACTAGGTCTTTCTCTGTGGTCTGCACAGGGTATTCAGACATCCCTTCGCCTTGGGAGATGCAAGACGAGCCTGCATTCAATTCACTGCAGGGATATCCAGCCTTACTTCGAGTCAGAGCATCTCGGTGTCCATTCCACTTGATGCCACAAACTCAGGGTCCATCTCACATACCTGTAGCTGAGAGAAGCCTCCTCTTGAGGTGCTTGTGGAAAGTTGGTATTCCTCTTGAGTCGAACCCAGGGACAAAACTCTCATCTCAAGTTAATATGGTGTCCATGGAGCACTTTCCTGTTGCTCCAGTGACCTCAGGATCCCTCTAGACATGAGACAGTGATCTTGGGTTTTCTCTGGAGTGGCATCAAGGAAATCAAGGCTCCTTTCAAGTTTGATGTGGAACACGGAATTGCTCTGCACGCAGTGCAGGGGAACCGGGCCTCATCTCGCGGCGAGGGGGAAATCTCATGGTTTTCGCGAGTTGCGGCCGGAACCTGGGGTATATTCTCGAGTTACGACGGGGAGGGCCATTCCAGACACGTGTTTGTTCAGCGACGTCAGAACTCCTGCCTAGGTGCGAGGGACAACTCCGGATTCCCCTCGAGGCTTGGCATGGCAATTGGGACGCGTCTCCACGTGAGGCGGGAGACCCAGTGTCCCTTTCCAAGTGCCACAGGGATCCTGGGACTCCTATCCATTTTCTAGAGGAGTCAGGCTTCGTCTCCTTTGGAAGCATTGATCTCCACGGACCTCTCGAGTTTTCAAAGGATGTGAGGCTTCTGGTCGCGATGAGGCGGAGAACTAGGTCTTTCTCTGTGGTCTCCACAGCGGATTCAGACATCCCTTCGTCTTGGGAGATGCAAGAGGAGCCTGCATTCAATTCACTGCAGGGATATCCGGCCTTACTTCAAGTCAGAGCATCTCGGTGTCCATTCCACTTGAGGCCCCAAACTCAGGGTCCCTCTCACATACCAGTAGCTGAGAGAAGCCTCCTCTTGAGGTGCTTGTGGAAAGTTGATATTCCTCTTGAGTCGAAGCCAGGGACTAAGCTCTCATCTCGAGTTGATTTGGGGTCCACGAGAACCTTCGTGTTGCTGCAGTGACCTCAGGATCCCTCTAGACTTGAGACAGTGATCTTGGGTTTTCTCTGGAGTGCCATCAAGGAAATCAAGGCTCCTTTCACGTTTGATGTGGAACACGGAATTGCTCTGCACGCAGTGCAGGGGAATCGGGCCTCATCTCGCGGCGAGGGGGAAGTCTCATGGTTTTTCTGGAGTTGCGGCCGGAACCTGGGGTATATTCTCGAGTTACGACGGGGAGGGCCCTTCCAGATACGTGTTTGTTCTGCGACGTCAGGACTCCTGCCTAGGTGCGAGGGACACCTCGGGATTCTCCTCGAGTTCTGGCATGGCAATTGGGATGCGTCTCCACGTGAGGCGGGAGACCCAGGGTCGCTTTCCACGTGCCACAGGGATCCTGAGACTCCTATCCATTTTCAAGAACAGTCAGGAATCGTCTCCTTTGGAAGCATTGATCTCCGCAGACCTCTCGAGTTTTCAAAGGATGTGATGCCTCCGGTCTGGAAGAGGCGAAGGACTAGGTCTTTCTCTGTCGTCTCCAAAGGGGATTCAGACATCCCTTCGTCTTGGGAGATGCAAGATGAGCCTGCATTGAATTCACTGCAGGGATATCCGGCGTTACTTTGAGTCAGAGCATCTCGGTGTCCATTCCACTTGAGGCCACAAACTCAGGGTCCCTCTCACATACCTGTAGCTGAGAGAAGCCTCCTCTTGAGGTGCTTGTGGAAAGTTGGTATTCCTCTTGAGTCGAAGCCAGGGACTAAGTTCTCATCTCGAGTTGATTTGGGGTCCACGGAGCCCTTTCATGTTGCTCCAGTGACCTCAGGATCCCTCTAGACTTGATACAGTGATCTTGGGTTTTCTCTGGAGTGCCATCGAGGAAATCAAGGCTCCTTTCACGTTTGATGTGGAACACGGAATTGCTCTGCACGCAGTGCAGGGGAATCGGGCCTCAACTCGCGGCGAGGGGGAAGTCTCATGGTTTTTCTCGAGTTGCGGCCGGAACCTGGGGTATATTCTCGAGTTACGACGGGGAGGGCCCTTCGAGACACGTGTTTGTTCAGCGACGTCAGGACTCCTGCCTAGGTGCGAGGGACACCTCGGGATTCTCCTCGAGTCTTGGCATGGCAATGGGGACGCGTCTCCACGTGAGGCGGGAGACCCAGGGTCCCTTTCCACGTGCCACAGTGATCCTGGGACTCCTATCCATTTTCAAGAGGAGTCAGGCATCGTCTCCTTTGGAAGCATTGATCTCCGCGGACCTCTCGAATTTTCAAAGGATGTGAGGCCTCCGGTCGTGATGAGGCGGAGGACTAGGTCTTTCTCTGTGGTCTCCACAGGGGATTCAGACATCCCTTCGTCTTGGGAGATGCAAGACGAGCGTGTATTCAATTCACTGCAGGGATATCCGGCCTTACTTCCCGTCAGAGCTTCTCGGTATCCATTCCACTTGAGGCCACTAGTTCAGGGACCCTCTCACCTACATGTAGCTGAGAGAAGCCTCCTCTTGAGGTGCTTGTTGATAGTTGGTGTTCCTCTTGAGTCGAAGCCAGGGACTAAGTTCTCATCTCGAGTTGATTTGGGGTCCAGGGAGCCCTTTCGTGTTGCTCCAGTGACCTGAGGATCCCACTAGACTTGAGACAGTGAACTAGGGTTTTCTCTGGAGTGCCATCAAGGAAATCAAGGCTTTTCTCTCGTTTGATGTGGAACACGGAATTGCTCTGCATGCAGTGCAGGGGAATCGGGCCTCATCTCGCTGCGAGGGGGAAGTCTCATGGTTTTTCTCGAGTTCCGGCCGGAACCTGGGGTATATTCTCGAGTTACGACGGGGAGGGCCCTTCCAGACACGTGTTTGTTCAGCGACGTCAGGACTCCTGCCTAGGTGCGAGGGACACCTCGGGATTCTCCTCGAGTCTAGGCATGGTGATTGGGATGCGGCTCCACGTGAAGCGGGAGAGCCAGTGTCCCTTTCCACGTGCCACAGGGATCCTGGGACTCCTATCCATTTTCAAGAGGAGTCAGGCATCGTCTCCTTTGGAAGCATTGATCTCCACGGAACTCTCGAGTTTTCAAAGGATGTGAGGCCTCCGGTCGCGATGAGGCGGAGAACTAGGTCTTTCTCTGTCGTCACCACAGGGCATTCAGACATCCCTTCGTCTTGGGAGATGCAAGATGAGCCTGCATTCAATTCACTGCAGGGATATCAGGCCTTACTTCGAGTCAGAGGATCTCGGTGTCCATTCCACTTGAGGCCACAAACTCAGGGTCCCTCTCACATACCTGTAGCTGAGAGAAGCCTCCTCTTGAGGTGCTTGTGGAATATTGGTATTCCTCTTGAGTCGAAGCCAGACACTAAGCTTTCATCTCGAGTTGATTTGTGGTCCACGGAGCCCTTTCGTGTTGCTCCAGTGACCTCAGGATCCCTCTAGACTTGAGAGAGTGATGTTGAGTTTCCTCTGGAGTGCCATGAAGGAAATCAAGGCTCCTTTCACGTTTGATGTGGAACACGGAATTGCTCTGCAGGCAGTGCAGGGGAATCCGGCCTCGACTCGCTGCGAGGGGGAAGTCTCATGGTTTTTCTCGAGTTGTGGACCGAACCTGGGGTATATTCTCGAGTTACGACGCGGAGGGACCATCCAGATACGTGTTTGTTCAGCGACGTCAGGACTCCTGCCTAGGTGCAAGGGACACCTCGGGATTCTCCTCGAGTCTTGGCATGGCAATTGGGATGCGTCTCCACATGAGCCGGGAGACCCAGGGTCCCTTTCCACGTTCCACAGGGATCCTGGGACTCCTATCCATTTTCCAGAGGAGTCAGGCATCGTCTCCTTTGGAAGCATTGATCTCCGCGGACCTCTCGAGTTTTCAAAGGATGTGAGGCCTCCGGTCGCGATGAGGCGGAGGACTAGGTCTTTCTCTGTGGTCTCCACAGGGGATTCAGACATCCCTTCGTCTTGGGAGATGCAAAATGAGCCTGCATTCAATTCACTGCAGGGATATCCGGCCTTACTTCGAGTCAGAGCATCTCGGTGTCCATTCCACTTGAGGCCACAAACTCGGGGTCCCTCAAATATACCTGTAGCTGAGAGAAGCCTCCGCTTGAGGTGCTTGTGGAAAGTTGGTATTCCTCTTGAGTCGAAGCCAGGGACTAAGCTCTCATCTCGAGTTGATTTGGGGTCCACGGAGCCCTTTCGTGTTGCTCCAGTGACCTCAGGATCCCTCTAGACTTGAGACAGTGATCTTGGGTTTTCTCTGGAGTGCCATCAAGGAAATCAAGGCTCCTTTCACGTTTGATGTGGAACACGGAATTGCTCTGCACGCAGTGCAGGGGAATCGGGCCTCATCTCGCGGCGAGGGGGAAGTCTCATGGTTTTTCTCGAGTTGCGGCCGGAACCAGGGGTATATTCTCGAGTTACGACGGGGAGGGCCCTTCCAGACACGTGTTTGTTCAGCGACGTCAGAACTCCTGCCTAGGTGCGAGGGACACCTCGGGATTCTCCTCGAGTCTTGGCATGGCAATTGGGACGCGTCTCCACGTGAGGCGGGAGACCCAGGTTCCCTTTCCACGTGCCACAGGGATCCTGGGACTCCTTTCCATTTTCAAGAGGAGTCAGGCATCGTCTCCTTTGGAAGCATTGACCTCCGCAGACCTCTCGAGTTTTAGAAGGATGTGAGGCCTCCGGTCATGTTGAGGCGGAGGACTAGGTCTTTCGCTGTGATCTCCACAGGGGATTCAGACAACTCGTCGTCTTGGGAGATGCAAGACGAGCCTGCATTCAATTCCATGCAGGGATATCCGGCATTACTTCGAGTCAGAGCATCTCGGTGTCCATTCCACTTGAGGCCACAAATTCAGGGTCCCTCTCACATACCTGTAGCTGAGAGAAGCCTCCTCTTAAGGTGATTGTGGAAAGTTGGTAGTCCTCTGGAGTCGAAGCCAGGGAGTAAGCTCTCATCTCGAGTTGATTTGGGGTCCACGGAGCCCTTTCGTGTTGCTCCAGTGACCTCAGGATTCCTCTAGACTTGAGACAGTGATTTTGGCTTTTCTCTGGAGTGCCATCAAGGAAATCAAGGCTCCTTTCACGTTTGATGTGGAACACGGAATTGCTCTGCACGCAGTGCAGGGGAATCGGGCCTCATCTCGCGGCGAGGGGGAAGTCTCATGGTTTTTCTCGAGCTGCGGCCGAAACCTGGGGTATATTCTCGAGTTAGGACGGGGAGGGCCCTTCCAGACACGTGTTTGTTCAGCGACGTCGGACTCCTGCCTAGGTGCGAGGGACACCTCGGGATTCCCCTGGAGTCTTGGCATGGCAATTGGGACGCGTCTCCACGTGAGGCGGGAGACCCAGGGTCCCTTTCAACGTGCCACAGGGATCGTGGGACTCCTATCCATTTTCAAGAAGAGTCAGGCATCATCTCCTTTGGAAGCATTGATCTCCGCAGACCTCTCGAGTTTTCAAAGGATGTGAGGCCTCTGGTCTTGATGAGGCGGAGGGCTAGGTCTTTCTCTGTGGTCTCCACAGGGGATTCAGACATCCCTTCGTCTTGGGAGATGCAAGACGAGCCTGCATTCATTCACTGAAGGGATATCCGGCCTTACTTCGAGTCAGAGCATCTCGGTGTCCATTCCACTTGAGGCCACAAACTCGGGGTCCCTCAAATATACCTGTAGTTGAGAGAAGCCTCCGCTTGAGGTGCTTGTGGAAAGTTGGTATTCCTCTTGAGTCGAAGCCAGGGACTAAGCTCTCATCTCGAGTTGATTTGGGGTCCACGGAGCCCTTTCGTGTTGCTCCAGTGACCTCAGGATCCCTCTAGACTTGAGACAGTGATCTTGGGTTTTCTCTGGAGTGCCATCAAGGAAATCAAGGCTCCTTTCACGTTTGATGTGGAACACGGAATTGCTCTGCACGCAGTGCAGGGGAATCGGGCCTCATCTCGCGGCGAGGGGGAAGTCTCATGGTTTTTCTCGAGTTGCGACCGGAACCTGGGGTATATTCTCGAGTTACGACGGGGAGGGCCCTTCCAGGCACGTGTTTGTTCAGCGACGTCAGGACTCCTGCCTAGGTTCGAGGGACACCTCGGGATTCTCCTCGAGTCTTGGCATGGCAATGGGGACGCGTCTCCACGTGAGGCGGGAGACCCAGGGTCCCTTTCCACGTGCCACAGGGATCCTGGGACTCCTATCCATTTTCAAGAGGAGTCAGGCATCGTCTCCTTTGGAAGCATTGATCTCCGGGGACCTCTCGAATTTTCAAAGGATGTGAGGCCCCCGGTCACTATGAGGCGGAGAATTAGGTCTTTCTCTGCGGTCTCCACAGGGGATTCAGACATCCCTTCGTCTTGGGAGATGCAAGACGAGCCTGCATTCAATTCACTGCACGGATATCCGGCCTTACTTCGAGTCAGAGCATCTCGGTGTCCATTCCACTTGAGGCCACAAACTCAGGGTGCCTCTCACACACCTGTAGCTGAGAGAAGCCTCCTCTTGAGGTGCTTATGGAAAGTTGGTATTCCTCTTGAGTCGAAGCCAGGGACTAAGCTCTCATCTCGAGTTGATTTGGGGTCCAAGGGGAAATTTCGTGTTGCTCCAGTGACCTCAGGATCCCTCTAGACTTGAGACAGTGATCTTGGGTTTTCTCTGGAGTGCCATCAAGGAAATCAAGGCTCCTTTTACGTTTGATGTGGAACACGGAATTGCTCTGCATGCAGTGCAGGGGAATCGGGCCTCAACTCGCGGCGAGGGGGAAATCTCATGGTTTTTCTCGAGTTGCGGCCGGAACCTGGGGTATATTCTCGAGTTACGACGGGGAGGGCCCTTCCAGACACGTGTTTGTTCAGCGACGTCAGGACTCCTGCCTAGGTGCGAGGGACAACTCGGGATTCTCCTCGAGTCTTGGCATGGCAATTGGGACGCGTCTCCACGAGAGGCGTGAGACCCAGGGTCCCTGTCCACGTGCCACAGTGATCCTGGGACTCCTATCCATTTTCAAGAGGAGTCAGGCATCGTCTCCTTTGGAAGCATTGATCTCCGCAGACCTCTCGAGTTTTCAAAGGATGTGAGGCCTCCGGTCGCCATGAGGCTGAGAACTAGGTCTTTCTCTGTGGTCTCCACATAGGATTCAGACATCCCTTCATCTTGGGAGATGCAAGACGAGCCTGCATTCAATTCACTGCAGGGATATCCGGCCTTACTTCGAGTCAGAGCATCTCGGTGTCCATTCTACTTGAGGCCACAAACTCAGGGTCCCTCTCACATACCTGTAGCTGAGAGAAGACTCCTCTTGAGGTGCTTGTGAAAAGTGGGTATTCCTCTTCAGTCGAAGCCAGGGACTAAGCTCTCATCTCGAGTTGATTTGGGGTCCACGGAGCCCTTTCGTGTTGCTACAGTGACCTCAGGATCCCTCTAGACTTTAGATAGTGATCTTGGGTTTCCTCTGGTGTGCCATCAAGGAAATCAAGGCTCCTTTCACGTTTGATGTGGAACACGGAATTGCTCTGCACGCAGTGAAGGGGAATCGGGCCTCATCTCGCGGCGAGGGGGAAGTCTCATGGTTTTACTCGAGTTGCGGACGGAACCTGGGGTATATTCTCGACTTACGACGGGCAGGGCCCTTCCAGACACGTGTTTGTTCAGCGACGTCAGGACTCCTGCCTAGGTGTGAGGGACACTTCGGGATTCTCCTCGAGTCTTGACATGGCATTTGGGACGCGTCTCCACGTGAGGCGGGAGACCCAGTGTCCCTTTCCACGTGCCACAGTGATCCTGGGACTCCTATCCATTTTCAAGAGGAGTCAGGCATCGTCTCCTTTGGAAGCATTGATCTCCGCGTACCTCTCGAGTTTTCAAAGGGTATGAGGCCTCCAGTCGCGAAGAGGTGGAGAACTAGGTCTTCTCTGTGGTCTCCACAGGGGATTCAGACATCCCTTCGTCTTGGGAGATGCAAGACGAGCCTGCATTCAATTCACTGCAGGCATATCCGCCCTTACTTCAAGTCGTAGCATCTCGGTGTCCATTCTACTTGAGGCCACAAACTCTGGGTCCCTCTCACATACCTGTAGCTGAGAGAAGCCTCCTCTTGAGGTGCTTGTCGAAAGTTGGTGTTCCTCTTGAGTCGAAGCCAAGGACTAAGCTCTCATCTCGAGTTGACTTGGGGTCCACGGAGCCCTTTCGTGTTGCTCCTGTGACCACAGGATCCCTCTAGACTCTAGACAGTGATCTTGGGTTTTCTCTGGAGTGCCATCAAGGAAATCAAGGCTCCTTTCACTTTTGATGTGGAACACCGAATTGCTCTGCACACAGTGCAGGGGAATCGGGCCTCATCTCGCGGCGAGGGGGAAGTCTCATGGTTTTTCTTGAGTTGCGGTCGGAACCTGGGGTATATTCTCGAGTTACGACGGGGAGGGCCCTTCCAGACACGTGTTTGTTCAGTGACGTCAGGACTCCTGCCTAGGTGCGAGGGACACCTCGGGATTCTCCTCGAGTCTTGGCATGGCAATTTGGACGCGTCTCCACGTGAGGCGGGAGAACAAGGGTCCCTTTCCACGTGCCACAGGGATCCTGGGACTCCTATCCATTTTCAAGAGGAGTCAGGCATCGTCTAATTTGGAAGCATTGATCTCCGCGGACCTCTCGAATTTTCAAAGGATGTGAGGCCACCGGTCGCGATGAGGCGGAAAATTAGATCTTTCTCTGTGGTCTCCACAGGGGATTCAGACATCCCTTCGTCTTGGGAGATGCAAGACGAGCCTGCATTCACTTCACTCCAGGGATATCCGGCCTTACTTCGAGTCAGAGCATCTCGGTGTCCATTCCACTTGAGGCCACAAACTCAGGGACCCTCTCACATACCTGTAGCTGAGAGAAGCCTCCTCTTGAGGTGCTTGTGGAAAGTTGGTATTCCTCTTGAGTCGAAGCCAGGGACGAAGCTCTCATCTCGAGTTGATTTGGGGTCCACGGAGCCCTTTCGTGTTGCTCCCGTGACCTCAGGATCCCTCTAGACTTGAGACAGTGATCTTGGGTTTTCTCTGGAGTGCCATCAAGGAAATCAAGGCTCCTTTCACGTTTGATGTGGAACACGGAATTGCTCTGCACGCATTGCAGGGGAATCGGGCCTCATCTCGCGGCGAGGGGCAAGTCTCATGGTTTTTCTCGAGTTGCGGCCGGAACCTGGGGTATATTCTCGAGTTACGACGGGGAGGGCCCTTCCAGACACGTGTTTGTTCAGCGACGTCAGGACTCCTGCCTAGGTGCGAGGGACACCTCGGGATTCTCCTCAAGTCCTGGCATGGCAATTGGGACGCGTCTCCACGTGAGGCGGGAGACCCAGGGTCCCTTTCCACGTGCCACAGTGATCCTGGGACTCCTATCCATTTTCAAGGGGCGTCAGGCATCGTCTCCTTTGGAAGCATTGATCTCCGCGGACCTCTCGATTTTTCAAAGGATGTGAGGCCTCCGGTCGCGATGAGGCGGAGAACTCGGTCTTTCTCTGTGGTCTACACAGGGGATTCAGACATCCCTTCGTCTTGGGAGATGCAAGACGAGCCTGCATTCAATTCACTGCAGGGATATCTGGCCTTACTTTGAGTCAGAGCATCTCGGTGTCCATTCCACTTGAGGCGACAAACTCAGGGTCCCTCTCACATACCATTAGCTGAGAGTAGCCTCCTCTTGAGGTGCTTGTGGAAAATTGGTATTCCTCTCGATTTGAAGCCTGGGACTAAGCTCTCATCTCGAGTTGATTTGGGGTCCACGGAGCCCTTTCGTATTGCTCCAGGGACCTCAGGATCCCTCTAGACTTGAGACAGTGATCTTGGGTTTTCTTTGGAGTGCCATCAAGGAAATCAAGGCTCGTTTCATTTTTGATGTGGAATACGGAATTGCTCTGCACGCAGGGCAGGGGAATCGGGCCTCATCTCGCGGCCATGGGGAAGTCTCATGGTTTTTCTCGAGTTGCGGCCGGAACCTGGGGTATATTCTCGAGTTACGACGGGGAGGGCCCTTCCAGACACGGGTTTGTTCAGCGACGTGAGGACTCCTGCCTAGGTGCGAGGGACACCTCGGGATTCTCCTCGAGTCTTGGCATGGCAATTGGGACTCGTCTCCACGTGAGGCGGGAGACCCAGGGTTCCTTTCCAAGTGCCACAGGGATCCTGGGACTCCTATCCATTTTCAAGAGGAGTCAGGCATCGTCTCCTTTGGAACCATTGATGTCTGCAGACCCCTCGAATTTTCAAAGGATGTGAGGCCTCCGGTCTCGATGAGGCGGAGAACGAGGTCTTTCTCTGTGGTCTCCACAGGGGATTCAGACAACCCTTCGTCTTGGGAGATGCAAGACGAGCCTGCATTCAATTCACTGCAGGGATATCCGGCCTTACTTCGAGTCAGAGCATCTCGGTGTCCATTCCACTTGAGGCCACATAATCAGGGGCCCTCTCACATACCTGTAGCTGAGAGAAGCCTCCTCTTGAGGTGCTTGTGGAAAGTTGATATTCCTCTTGAGTCGAAGCCAGGGACTAAGCTCTCATCTCGAGTTGATATGGGGTCCACGGAGCCCTTTCGTGTTGCTCCAGTGACCTCAGGATCCCTCTAGACTTGAGACAGTGATCTTGGGTTTTCTCTGGAGTGCAATCAAGGAAATCAAGGCTCCTTTCACGTTTGATGTGGAACACGGAATTGCTCTGCACGCAGTGGAGGGGAATCGGGTCTCATCTCTCGGCAAGGGGGATGTCTCTTGGTTTTTCTCAAGTTGCGGCCGAAACCTGGGGTATATTCTCGAGTTACGACGGGGAGGGCCCTTCCAGACATGTGTTTGTTCAGCGACGTCAGGACTCCTGCCTAGGTGCGAGGGACAACTCGGGATTCTCCTCGAGTCTTGGCATGGCAATTGGGACGCGTCTCCACGAGAGGCGTGAGACCCAGGGTCCCTGTCCACGTGCCACAGGGATCCTGGGACTCCTATCCATTTTCAAGAGGAGTCAGGCATCGTCTCCCTTGGAAGCATTGATCTCCGCAGACCTCTCGAGTTTTCAAAGGATGTGAGGCCTCCGGTCGCCATGAGGCTGAGAACTAGGTCTTTCTCTGTGGTCTCCACAGAGGATTCAGACAACCCTTCGTCTTGGGAGATGCAAGACGAGCCTGCATTCAATTCACTGCAGGAATATCCGGGCTTACTTCGAGTCAGAGCATCTCGCTGTCCATTCCACTTGAGGCCACAAACTTAGGGTCCCTCTCACATACCTGTAGCTGAGAGAAGCCTCCTCTTGAGGGGCTTGTGGAAAGTTCGTATTCCTCTTGAGTCGAAGCCAGGGACTAAGCTCTCATCTTGAGTTGATTTGTGGTCCACGGAGCCCTTTCCTGTTGGTCCAGTGACCTCAGGATCCCTCTAGACTTGAGACAGTGATCTTGGGTTTTCTCTGGAGTGCCATCAAGGAAATCAAGGCTCCTTTCACGTTTGATGTGGAACACGGAATTGCTCTGCATGCAGTGCAGGGAATCGGGCCTCAACTCACGGCGAGAGGTAAATCTCATGGTTTTTCTCGAGTTGCGGTCGGAACCTGGGGTATATTCTCGAGTTACGACGGGGAGGGCCCTTCCAGACACGTGTTTGTTCAGCGACCTCAGGACTCCTGCCTAGGTGCGAGGGATACCTCGGGATTCTCCTCGAGTCTTGGCATGGCAATTTGGACGCGTCTCCACGTGAGGCGGGAGACCCAGGCTCCCTTTCCACGTGCCACAGGGATCCTGGGACTCCTATCCATTTTCAAGAGGAGTCAGGCATCGTCTCCTTTGGAAGCATTGATCTCCGCAGACCTCTCGAGTTTTCAAAGGATGTGAGGCCTCCGGTCGCGATGAGGCGGAGGACGAGGACTTTCTCTGTGGTCTCCACAGGGGATTCAGACATCCCGTCGTCTTGGGAGATGCAAGACGAGCCTGCATTCAATTCACTGCAGGGATATCCGGCCTTACTTCGAGTCAGAGCATCTCGGTGTCCATTCCACTTGAGGCCACAAATTCTGAGTCCTTCTCACATACCTTTAGCTGAGAGAAGCCAACTCTTAAGGTGCTTGTGGAAAGTTGGTAGTTCTCTTGAGTCGAAGCCAGGGACTAAGCTCTCATCTCGAGTTGATTTGGGGTCCACGGAGCCCTTTCGTGTTGCTCCAGTGACCTCAGGATCCCTCTAGACTTGAGACAGTGATCTTGGGTTTCCTCTGGAGTGCCATCATGGAAATCAAGGATCCTTTCACGTTTGATGTGGAACACGGAATTGCTCTGCACGCAGTGCAGGGAAATGGAGCCTCATCTCGCGGCGAGGGGGAAGTCTCATGGTTTTTCTCGAGTTGCGGCCGGAACCTGGGGTATATTCTCGAGTTACGACGGGGAGTGCCCTTCCAGACACGTGTTTGTTCAGCGACGTCAGGACTCCTGCCTAGGTGCGAGGGACACCTCGGGATTCTCCTCGAGTCTTGGCATGGCAATTGGGACGCGTCTCCACGTGAGGCGGGAGACCCAGGGTCCCTTTCCACGTGCCACAGGGATCCTGGGACTCCTATCCATTTGCAAGAGGAGTCAGGCATCATCTCCTTTGGAAGCATTGATCTCCGTGGACCTCTCGAATTTTCAAAGGATGTGAGGCCTCCGGTCGCATTGAGGCGGAGAATTAGGTCTTTCTCTGTGGTCTCCACAGGGAATTCAGACATTCCTTCGTCTTGGGAGATGCAAGACAAGCCTGCATTCAACTCACTGCAAGGATATCCGGCCTTACTTCGAGTCAGACCATCTCGGTGTCCATTCCACTTGAGGCCAGCAACTCAGGGTCCCTCTCACATACCTGTAGCTGAGAGAAGCCTCCTCTTGAGGTGCTTGTGGAAAGTTGGTATTCCTCTTGACTGGAAGCCAGGGACAAAGATCTCTTATCGAGTTGATTTGGGGTCCACGGAGCCCTTTCATGTGCTCCAGTGACCTCAGGATCCCTCTAGACTTGAGACATTGATTTTGGGTTTTCTCTGGAGTGCCATCAAGGAAATCAAGGCTCTTTTCAGGCTTGATGTTGAACACGGAATTGCTCTGCATGCAGTGAAGGGGAATCGGGCCTCATGTCGCGGCGAGGGGGAAGTCTCATGATTTTTCTCGAGTTGCGCCCGGAACCTGGGGTATATTCTCGAGTTACGACGGGGAGGCCCTATCAGACACGTGTTTGTTCAGCGACGTCAGGACTCCTGCCTAGGTGCGAGGGACACCTCGGTATTCTCCTCGAATCTTGGCATGGCATATGGGACGCGTCTCCACGTGAGGCGGGAGACCCAGGGTCCCTTTCCACGTGCCACAGGGATCCTGGGACTCCTATCCATTTTCAAGAGGAGTCAGGCATCGTCTCCTTTGGAAGCATTGATCTCCGCGGACCTCTCTAGTTTTCAAAGGATCTGAGGCCTCCCGTCGCGTTGAGGCGGAGGACTAGGTCTTTCTCTGTGGTCTCCACAGGGGATTCAGACAACCCTTCGTCTTGGGAGATGCAAGACGAGCCTGCATTCAATTCACTGCAGGGATATCCGGCCTTACCTCGAGTCAGAGCATCTCGGTGTCCATTCCACTTGAGGCCACAAACTCAGGGTCCCTCTCACATACCTGTAGCTGAGCGAAGCCTCGTCTTGAGGTGCTTGTGAAAAATGGGTATTCCTCTTGAGTCGAAGCCAGGGTCTAAGCTCTCATCTCGAGTTGATTTGGGGTCCACGGAGCCCTTTCGTGTTGCTCCAGTGACCTCAGGATCCCTCTAGACTTGAGACAGTGATCTTGGGTTTTCTCTAGAGTGCCTTCAAGGAAATCAAGGCTCCTTTCACGTTTGATGTGGAACACGGAATTGCTCTGCATGCAGTGCAGGGGAATCGGTCCTCATCTCGCGGCGAGGGGGAAGTCTTATGGTTTTTCTCGAGTTGCGGCCGGAACCTGGGGTATATTCTCGAGTTACGACGGGGAGGGCCCTTCCAGACACGTGTTTGTTCAGCGACGTCAGGACTCCTGCCTAGGTGCGAGGGACACCTCGGGATTCTCCTCGAGTCTTGGCATGGCAATGGGGACGCGGCTCCACGTGAGGCGGGAGACCCTGGGTCCCTTTCCACGTGCCACAGGGATCCTGGGACTCCTATCCATTTTCAAGAGGAGTCAGGCATCGTCTCCTTTGGAAGCATTGATCTCCGCGGACCTCTCTAGTTTTCAAAGGATGTGAGGCCTCCGGTCGCGTTGAGGCGGAGGACTAGGTCTTTCTCTGTGGTTTCCACAGGGGATTCAGAAAACCCTTCGTCTTGGGAGATGCAAGACGAGCCTGCATTCAATTCACTGCAGGGATATCCGGCCTTACTTCGAGTCAGAGCATCTCGGTGTCCATTCCACTTGAGGCCACAAATTCAGGGTCCCTCTCACATACCTGTAGCTGAGAGAAGCCTCCTCTTAAGGGGCTTGTGGAAAGTTGGTAGTCCTCTTGAGTCGAAGCCAGGGACTAAGCTCTCATCTCGAGTTGATTTGGGGTCCACGGAGCCCTTTCGTGTTGCTCCAGTGACCTCAGGATCCCTCTAGACTTGAGACAGTGATCTTGGGTTTTCCCTGGAGTGCCATCAAGGAAATCAAGGCTCCTTTCACGTTTGATGTGGATCACGGAATTGCTCTGCACGCAGTGCAGGGGAATCGGGCCTCATCTCGCGGGGAGGGGGAAGTCTCATGGTTTTTATCGAGTTGCGGCAGGAACCTGGGGTATATTCTCGAGTTACGACGGGTAAGGCCCTTCCCGACACGTGTTTGTTCAGCGACGTAGGACTCCTGCCTAGGTGCGAGGGACACCTCGATATTCTCCTCGAGTCTTGGCATGGCAATTGGGACGCGTCTCCACGGGAGCCGGGAGACCCAGGGTCCCTTTCAACGTGCCACACGGATCGTGGGACTCCTATCCATTTTCAAGAGGAGTCAGGCATCGTCTCCTTTGGAAGCACTGATCTCCGCAGACCTCTCGAGTTTTCAAAGAATGTGAGGCCCCTGGTCACTATGAGGCGGAGAATTAGGTCTTTCTCTGCGGTCTCCACAGGGGATTCAGACATCCCTTCGTCTTGGGAGATGCAAGACGAGCCTGCATTCAATTCACTGCACGGATATCCGGCCTTACTTCGAGTCAGAGCATCTCGGTGTCCATTCCACTTGAGGCCACAAACTCAGGGTCCCTCTCACACACCTGTAGCTGAGAGAAGCCTCCTCTTGAGGTGCTTATGGAAAGTTGGTATTCCTCTTGAGTCGAAGCCAGGGACTAAGCTCTCATCTCGAGTTGATTTGGGGTTCAAGGGGAAATTTCGTGTTGCTCCAGTGACCTCAGGATCCCTCTAGACTTGAGACAGTGATCTTGGGTTTTCTCTGGAGTGCCATCAAGGAAATCAAGGCTCCTTTCACGTTTGATGTGGAACACGGAATTGCTCTGCATGCAGTGCAGGGGAATCGGGCCTCAACTCGCGGCGAGGGGAAAATCTCATGGTTTTTCTCGAGTTGCGGCCGGAACCTGGGGTATATTCTCGAGTTACGACTGGGAGGGCCCTTCCAGACACGTGTTTGTTCAGCGATGTCAGGAATCCTGCCTAGGGGCGAGGGACACCTCGGGATTCTCCTCGAGTCTTGGCAAGGCAATTGGGACGCGTCTCCACGTTAGGCGGGAGACCCAGGGTCCCTTTCCACGTTCCACAGGGATCCTGGAACTCCTATCCATTTTCAAGAGGAGTCAGGCATCGTCTCATGCCTTACTTCGAGTCAGAGCATCTCGGTGTCCATTCCACTTGAGGCCACACACTCAGGGTCCCTCTCACTTACCTCTAGCTGAGAGAAGCCTCCTCTTGAGCTGCTTGTGAAAAGTTGGTATTCCTCTTGATTCGAAGCCAGGGACTAAGCTCTCATCTCGAGTTGATTTGGGGTCCACGGAGCCCTTTCGTGTTGCTCCAGTGACCTCAGGATCCCTCTAGACTTGAGACAGTGATCTTGGGTTTTCTCTGGAGTGCCATCAAGGAAATCAAGGCTCCTTTCACGTTTGATGTGGAACACGGAATTGCTCTGCACGCAGTGCAGGGGAATCGGGCCTCATCTCGCGGCGAGGGGGAAGTCTCATGGTTTTTCTCGAGTTGCGGCCGGAACCTGGGGTATATTCTCGAGTTACGACGGGGAGGGCCCTTCCAGACACGTGTTTGTTCAGCGACGTCAGGACTCCTGCCTAGGTGCGAGGGACACCTCGGGATTCTCCTCGAGTCTTGGCATGGCAATTGGGACGCGTCTCCACGTGAGGCGGGAGACCCAGGGTCCCTTTCCACGAGCCACAGGGATCCTAGGACTCCTATCCATTTTCAAGAGGAGTCAGGCATCGTCTCCTTTGGAAGCATTGATCTCTGCGGACCTCTCGAGTTTTCAAAGGATGTGAGGCCTCCGGTCGCGTTGAGGCGGAGGACTAGGTCTTTCTCTGTGGTCTCCACAGGGGATTCAGAACACCCTTCGTCTTGGGAGATGCAAGACGAGCCTGCATTCAATTCACTGCAGGGATATCCGGCCTTACTTCGAGTCAGAGCATCTCGGTGTCCATTCCACTTGAGGCCACAAATTCAGGGTCCCTCTCACATACCTGTAGCTGAGAGAAGCCTCCTCTTAAGGGGCTTGTGGAAAGTTGGTAGTCCTCTTGAGTCGAAGCCAGGGACTAAGCTCTCATCTCGAGTTGATTTGGGGTCCACGGAGCCCTTTCGTGTTGCTCCAGTGACCTCAGGATCCCTCTAGACTTGAGACAGTGATCTTGGGTTTTCTCTGGAGTGCCATCAAGGAAATCAAGGCTCCTTTCACGTTTGATGTGGAACACGGAATTGCTCTGCACGCAGTGCAGGGGAATCGGGCCTCATCTTGCGGGGAGGGGGAAGTCTCATGGTTTTTATCGAGTTGCGGCAGGAACCTGGGGTATATTCTCGAGTTACGACGGGTAAGGCCCTTCCCGACACGTGTTTGTTCAGCGACGTAGGACTCCTGCCGAGGTGCGAGGGACACCTCGGATTCTCCTAGAGTCTTGGCATGGCTAATGGGACGCGTCTCCACGGGAGGCAGGAGACCCAGGGTCCCTTTCAACGTGCAACATGGATCCTGGGACTCCTATCCATTTTCAAGAAGAGTCAGGCATCGTCTCCTTTGGAAGCATTGATCTCCGCAGACCTCTCGAGTTTTCAATGGATGTGAGGCCTCCGGTCTTGATGAGGCGGAGGACTAGGTCTTTCTCTGTGGTCTCCACAGGGGATTCAGACATCCCTTCATCTATGGAGATTCAAGACGAGCCTGCATTCAATTCACTGCAGGGATATCCGGCCTTACTTCGAGTCAGAGCATCTCGGTGTCCATTCCCCTTGAAGCCACAAACTCAGGGTCCCTCTCACATACCTGTAGCTGAGAGAAGCCTCCTCTTGAGGTGCTTGTGGAAAGTTGGTATTCCTCTTGAGTCGAAGCCAGGGACTAAGCTCTCATCTCGAGTTTATTTGGGGTCCACGGAGCCCTTTCATGTTGCTCCAGTGACCTCAGGATCCCTCTAGACTTGAGACAGTGATCTTGGGTTTTCTCTGGAGTGCCATCAAGGAAATCAAGGCTCCTTTCACGTTTGATGTGGAACACGGAATTGCTCTGCACGCAGTGCAGGGGAATCGGGCCTCATCTCGCGGCGAGGGGGAAGTCTCATGGTTTTTCTCGAGTTGCGGCCGGAACCTGGGGTATATTCTCGAGTTACGACGGGGAGGGCCCTTCCAGACACGTGTTTGTTCAGCGACGTAGGACTCCTGCCTAGGTGCGAGGGACACCTCGATATTCTCCTCGAGTCTTGGCATGGCAATTGGGACGCGTCTCCACGGGAGCCGGGAGACCCAGGGTCCCTTTCAACGTGCCACAGGGATCGTGGGACTCCTATCCATTTTCAAGAGGAGTCAGGCATCGTCTCCTTTGGAAGCACTGATCTCCGCAGACCTCTCGAGTTTTCAAAGGATGTGAGGCCCCCGGTCACTATGAGGCGGATAATTAGGTCTTTCTCTGCGGTCTCCACAGGGGATTCAGACATCCCTTCGTCTTGGGAGATGCAAGACGAGCCTGCATTCAATTCACTGCACAGATATCCGGCCTTACTTCGAGTCAGAGCATCTCGGTGTCCATTCCACTTGAGGCCACAAACTCAGGGTCCCTCTCACACACCTGTAGCTGAGAGAAGCCTCCCCTTGAGGTGCTTATGGAAAGTTGGTATTCCTCTTGAGTCGAAGCCAGGGACTAAGCTCTCATCTCGAGTTGATTTGGGGTTCAAGGGGAAATTTCGTGTTGCTCCAGTGACCTCAGGATCCCTCTAGACTTGAGACAGTGATCTTGGGTTTTCTCTGGAGTGCCATCAAGGAAATCAAGGCACCTTTCACGTTTGATGTGGAACACGGAATTGCTCTGCATGCAGTGCAGGGGAATCGGGCCTCAACTCGCAGCGAGGGGAAAATCTCATGGTTTTTCTCGAGTTGCGGCCGGAACCTGGGGTATATTCTCGAGTTACGACGGGGAGGGCCCTTCCAGACACGTGTTTGTTCAGCGATGTCAGGACTCCTGCCTAGGGGCGAGGGACACCTCGGGATTCTCCTCGAGTCTTGGCAAGGCAATTGGGACGCGTCTCCACGTGAGGCGGGAGACCCAGGGTCCCTTTCCACGTGCCACAGGGATCCTGGGACTCCTATCCATTTTCAAGAGGAGTCAGGCATCGTCTCATGCCTTACTTCGAGTCAGAGCATCTCGGTGTCCATTCCACTTGAGGCCACACACTCAGGGTCCCTCTCACTTACCTGTAGCTGAGAGAAGCCTCCTCTTGAGCTGCTTGTGAAAAGTTGGTATTCCTCTTGATTCGAAGCCAGGGACTAAGCTCTCATCTCGAGTTGATTTGGGGTCCACGGAGCCTTTTCGTGTTGCTCCAGTGACCTCAGGATCCCTCTAGACTTGAGACAGTGATCTTGGGTTTTCTCTGGAGTGCCATCAAGGAAATCAAGGCTCCTTTCACGTTTGATGTGGAACACGGAATTGCTCTGCACGCAGTGCAGGGGAATCGGGCCTCATCTCGCGGCGAGGGGGAAGTCTCATGGTTTTTCTCGAGTTGCGGCCGGAACCTGGGGTATATTCTCGAGTTACGACGGGGAGGGCCCTTCCAGACACGTGTTTGTTCAGCGACGTCAGGACTCCTGCCTAGGTGCGAGGGACACCTCGGGATTCTCCTCGAGTCTTGGCATGGCAATTGGGACGCGTCTCCACGTGAGGCGGGAGACCCAGCGTCCCTTTCCACGTGCCACAGGGATCCTGGGAATCCTATCCATTTTCAAGAAGAGTCAAGCATCGTCTCCTTTGGAAGCATTGATCTCCGCGGACCTCTCGAGTTTTCAAAGAATGTGAGGCCTCCGTTCTCGATGAGGCGGAGAACTAGGTCTTTCTCTGTGGTCTCCACAGAGGATTCAGACAACCCTTCGTCTTGGGAGATGCAAGACGAGCCTGCATTCAATTCACTGCAGGAATATCCGGGCTTACTTCGAGTCAGAGCATCTCGCTGTCCATTCCACTTGAGGCCACAAACTTAGGGTCCCTCTCACATACCTGTAGCTGAGAGAAGCCTCCTCTTGAGGGGCTTGTGGAAAGTTCGTATTCCTCTTGAGTCGAAGCCAGGGACTAAGCTCTCATCTTGAGTTGATTTGTGGTCCACGGAGCCCTTTCCTGTTGGTCCAGTGACCTCAGGATCCCTCTAGACTTGAGACAGTGATCTTGGGTTTTCTCTGGAGTGCCATCAAGGAAATGAAGGCTCCTTTCACGTTTGATGTGGAACACGGAATTGCTCTGCATGCAGTGCAGGGAATCGGGCCTCAACTCACGGCGAGGGGTAAATCTCATGGTTTTTCTCGAGTTGCGGCCGGAACCTGGGGTATATTCTCGAGTTACGACGGGGAGGGCCCTTCCAGACACGTGTTTGTTCAGCGACCTCAGGACTCCTGCCTAGGTGCGAGGGATACCTCGGGATTCTCCTCGAGTCTTGGCATGGCAATTTGGACGCGTCTCCACGTGAGGCGGGAGACCCAGGGTCCCTTTCCACGTGCCACAGGGATCCTGGGACTCCTATCCATTTTCAAGAGGAGTCAGGCATCGTCTCCTTTGGAAGCATTGATCTCCGCAGACCTCTCGAGTTTTCAAAGGATGTGAGGCCTCCGGTCTTGATGAGGCGGAGGACGAGGACTTTCTCTGTGGTCTCCACAGGGGATTCAGACATCCCGTCGTCTTGGGAGATGCAAGACGAGCCTGCATTCAATTCACTGCAGGGATATCCGGCCTTACTTCGAGTCAGAGCATCTCGGTGTCCATTCCACTTGAGGCCACAAATTCTGAGTCCTTCTCACATACCTTTAGCTGAGAGAAGCCAACTCTTAAGGTGCTTGTGGAAAGTTGGTAGTTCTCTTGAGTCGAAGCCAGGGACTAAGCTCTCATCTCGAGTTGATTTGGGGTCGACGGAGCCCTTTCCTTTTGCTCCAGTGACCTCAGGATCCCTCTAGACTTGAGACAGTGATCTTGGGTTTTCTCTGGAGTGCCATCATGGAAATCAAGGATCCTTTCACGTTTGATGTGGAACACGGAATTGCTCTGCACGCAGTGCAGGGAAATGGAGCCTCATCTCGCGGCGAGGGGGAAGTCTCATGGTTTTTCTCGAGTTGCGGCCGGAACCTGGGGTATATTCTCGAGTTACGACGGGGAGTGCCCTTCCAGACACGTGTTTGTTCAGCGACGTCAGGACTCCTGCCTAGGTGCGATGGACACCTCGGGATTCTCCTCGAGTCTTGGCATGGCAATTGGGACGCGTCTCCACGTGAGGCGGGAGACCCAGGGTCCCTTTCCACGTGCCACAGGGATCCTGGGACTCCTATCCATTTGCAAGAAGAGTCAGGCATCATCTCCTTTGGAAGCATTGATCTCCGCGGACCTCTCGAATTTTCAAAGGATGTGAGGCCTCCGGTCGCATTGAGGCGGAGAATTAGGTCTTTCTCTGTGGTCTCCACAGGGGATTCAGACATTCCTTCGTCTTGGGAGATGCAAGACAAGCCTGCATTCAACTCACTGCAAGGATATCCGGCCTTACTTCGAGTCAGACCATCTCGGTGTCCATTCCACTTGAGGCCAGCAACTCAGGGTCCCTCTCACATACCTGTAGCTGAGAGAAGCCTCCTCTTGAGGTGCTTGTGGAAAGTTGGTATTCCTCTTGACTGGAAGCCAGGGACTAAGATCTCTTATCGAGTTGATTTGGGGTCCACGGAGCCCTTTCATGTGCTCCAGTGACCTCAGGATCCCTCTAGACTTGAGACATTGATTTTGGGTTTTCTCTGGAGTGCCATCAAGGAAATCAAGGCTCCTTTCAGGCTTGATGTTGAACACGGAATTGCTCTGCATGCAGTGCAGGGGAATCGGGCCTCATGTCGCGGCGAGGGGGAAGTCTCATGATTTTTCTCGAGTTGCGCCCGGAACCTGGGGTATATTCTCGAGTTACGACGGGGAGGCCCTATCAGACACGTGTTTGTTCAGCGACGTCAGGACTCCTGCCTAGGTGCGAGGGACACCTCGGTATTCTCCTCGAATCTTGGCATGGCATTTGGGACGCGTCTCCACGTGAGGCGGGAGACCCAGGGTCCCTTTCCACGTGCCACAGGGATCCTGGGACTCCTATCCATTTTCAAGAGGAGTCAGGCATCGTCTCCTTTGGAAGCATTGATCTCCGCGGACCTCTCTAGTTTTCAAAGGATCTGAGGCCTCCCGTCGCGTTGAGGCGGAGGACTAGGTCTTTCTCTGTGGTCTCCACAGGGGATTCAGACAACCCTTCGTCTTGGGAGATGCAAGACGAGCCTGCATTCAATTCACTGCAGGGATATCCGGCCTTACCTCGAGTCAGAGCATCTCGGTGTCCATTCCACTTGAGGCCACAAACTCAGGGTCCCTCTCACATACCTGTAGCTGAGCGAAGCCTCGTCTTGAGGTGCTTGTGAAAAATGGGTATTCCTCTTGAGTCGAAGCCAGGGTCTAAGCTCTCATCTCGAGTTGATTTGGGGTCCACGGAGCCCTTTCGTGTTGCTCCAGTGACCTCAGGATCCCTCTAGACTTGAGACAGTGATCTTGGGTTTTCTCTAGAGTGCCTTCAAGGAAATCAAGGCTCCTTTCACGTTTGATGTGGAACACGGAATTGCTCTGCATGCAGTGCAGGGTAATCGGTACTCATCTCGCGGCGAGGGGGAAGTCTCATGGTTTTTCTCGAGTTGCGGCCGGAACCTGGGGTATATTCCCGAGTTACGACGGGGAGGGCCCTTCCAGACACGTGTTTGTTCAGCGACGTCAGGACTCTGGCCTAGGTGCGAGGGACACCTCGGGATTCTCCTCGAGTCTTGGCATGGCAATGGGGACGCGGCTCCACGTGAGGCGGGAGACCCTGGGTCCCTTTCCACGTGCCACAGGGATCCTGGGACTCCTATCCATTTTCAAGAGGAGTCAGGCATCGTCTCCTTTGGAAGCATTGATCTCCGCGGACCTCTCGAGTTTTCCAAGGATGTGAGGCCTCCGGTCGCGATGAGGCGGAGAACTAGGTCTTTCTCTGTCGTCACCACAGGGCATTCAGACATCCCTTCGTCTTGGGAGATGCAAGATGAGCCTGCATTCAATTCACTGCAGGGATATCAGGCCTTACTTCGAGTCAGAGGATCTCGGTGTCCATTCCACTTGAGGCCACAAACTCAGGGTCCCTCTCACATACCTGTAGCTGAGAGAAGCCTCCTCTTGAGGTGCTTGTGGAATATTGGTATTCCTCTTGAGTCGAAGCCAGACACTAAGCTTTCATCTCGAGTTGATTTGTGGTCCACGGAGCCCTTTCGTGTTGCTCCAGTGACCTCAGGATCCCTCTAGACTTGAGAGAGTGATGTTGAGTTTCCTCTGGAGTGCCATGAAGGAAATCAAGGCTCCTTTCACGTTTGATGTGGAACACGGAATTGCTCTGCAGGCAGTGCAGGGGAATCCGGCCTCGACTCGCTGCGAGGGGGAAGTCTCATGGTTTTTCTCGAGTTGTGGACCGAACCTGGGGTATATTCTCGAGTTACGACGCGGAGGGACCATCCAGATACGTGTTTGTTCAGCGACGTCAGGACTCCTGCCTAGGTGCAAGGGACACCTCGGGATTCTCCTCGAGTCTTGGCATGGCAATTGGGATGCGTCTCCACATGAGCCGGGAGACCCAGGGTCCCTTTCCACGTTCCACAGGGATCCTGGGACTCCTATCCATTTTCCAGAGGAGTCAGGCATCGTCTCCTTTGGAAGCATTGATCTCCGCGGACCTCTCGAGTTTTCAAAGGATGTGAGGCCTCCGGTCGCGATGAGGCGGAGGACTAGGTCTTTCTCTGTGGTCTCCACAGGGGATTCAGACATCCCTTCGTCTTGGGAGATGCAAAATGAGCCTGCATTCAATTCACTGCAGGGATATCCGGCCTTACTTCGAGTCAGAGCATCTCGGTGTCCATTCCACTTGAGGCCACAAACTCGGGGTCCCTCAAATATACCTGTAGCTGAGAGAAGCCTCCGCTTGAGGTGCTTGTGGAAAGTTGGTATTCCTCTTGAGTCGAAGCCAGGGACTAAGCTCTCATCTCGAGTTGATTTGGGGTCCACGGAGCCCTTTCGTGTTGCTCCAGTGACCTCAGGATCCCTCTAGACTTGAGACAGTGATCTTGGGTTTTCTCTGGAGTGCCATCAAGGAAATCAAGGCTCCTTTCACGTTTGATGTGGAACACGGAATTGCTCTGCACGCAGTGCAGGGGAATCGGGCCTCTACTCGCGGCGAGGGGGAAGTCTCATGGTTTTTCTCGAGTTGCGGCCGGAACCAGGGGTATATTCTCGAGTTACGACGGGGAGGGCCCTTCCAGACACGTGTTTGTTCAGCGACGTCAGAACTCCTGCCTAGGTGCGAGGGACACCTCGGGATTCTCCTCGAGTCTTGGCATGGCAATTGGGACGCGTCTCCACGTGAGGCGGGAGACCCAGGTTCCCTTTCCACGTGCCACAGGGATCCTGGGACTCCTTTCCATTTTCAAGAGGAGTCAGGCATCGTCTCCTTTGGAAGCATTGACCTCCGCAGACCTCTCGAGTTTTAGAAGGATGTGAGGCCTCCGGTCATGTTGAGGCGGAGGACTAGGTCTTTCGCTGTGATCTCCACAGGGGATTCAGACAACTCGTCGTCTTGGGAGATGCAAGACGAGCCTGCATTCAATTCCATGCAGGGATATCCGGCATTACTTCGAGTCAGAGCATCTCGGTGTCCATTCCACTTGAGGCCACAAATTCAGGGTCCCTCTCACATACCTGTAGCTGAGAGAAGACTCCTCTTAAGGTGATTGTGGAAAGTTGGTAGTCCTCTGGAGTCGAAGCCAGGGAGTAAGCTCTCATCTCGAGTTGATTTGGGGTCCACGGAGCCCTTTCGTGTTGCTCCAGTGACCTCAGGATTCCTCTAGACTTGAGACAGTGATTTTGGCTTTTCTCTGGAGTGCCATCAAGGAAATCAAGGCTCCTTTCACGTTTGATTTGGAACACGGAATTGCTCTGCACGCAGTGCAGGGGAATCGGGCCTCATCTCGCGGCGAGGGGGAAGTCTCATGGTTTTTCTCGAGCTGCGGCCGAAACCTGGGGTATATTCTCGAGTTAGGACGGGGAGGGCCCTTCCAGACACGTGTTTGTTCAGCGACGTCGGACTCCTGCCTAGGTGCGAGGGACACCTCGGGATTCCCCTGGAGTCTTGGCATGGCAATTGGGACGCGTCTCCACGTGAGGCGGGAGACCCAGGGTCCCTTTCAACGTGCCACAGGGATCGTGGGACTCCTATCCATTTTCAAGAAGAGTCAGGCATCATCTCCTTTGGAAGCATTGATCTCCGCAGACCTCTCGAGTTTTCAAAGGATGTGAGGCCTCTGGTCTTGATGAGGCGGAGGGCTAGGTCTTTCTCTGTGGTCTCCACAGGGGATTCAGACATCCCTTCGTCTTGGGAGATGCAAGACGAGCCTGCATTCATTCACTGAAGGGATATCCGGCCTTACTTCGAGTCAGAGCATCTCGGTGTCCATTCCACTTGAGGCCACAAACTCGGGGTCCCTCAAATATACCTGTAGTTGAGAGAAGCCTCCGCTTGAGGTGCTTGTGGAAAGTTGGTATTCCTCTTGAGTCGAAGCCAGGGACTAAGCTCTCATCTCGAGTTGATTTGGGGTCCACGGAGCCCTTTCGTGTTGCTCCAGTGACCTCAGGATCCCTCTAGACTTGAGACAGTGATCTTGGGTTTTCTCTGGAGTGCCATCAAGGAAATCAAGGCTCCTTTCACGTTTGATGTGGAACACGGAATTGCTCTGCACGCAGTGCAGGGGAATCGGGCCTCATCTCGCGGCGAGGGGGAAGTCTCATGGTTTTTCTCGAGTTGCGACCGGAACCTGGGGTATATTCTCGAGTTACGACGGGGAGGGCCCTTCCAGGCACGTGTTTGTTCAGCGACGTCAGGACTCCTGCCTAGGTTCGAGGGACACCTCGGGATTCTCCTCGAGTCTTGGCATGGCAATGGGGACGCGTCTCCACGTGAGGCGGGAGACCCAGGGTCCCTTTCCACGTGCCACAGGGATCCTGGGACTCCTATCCATTTTCAAGAGGAGTCAGGCATCGTCTCCTTTGGAAGCATTGATCTCCGGGGACCTCTCGAATTTTTAAAGGATGTGAGGCCCCCGGTCACTATGAGGCGGAGAATTAGGTCTTTCTCTGCGGTCTCCACAGGGGATTCAGACATCCCTTCGTCTTGGGAGATGCAAGACGAGCCTGCATTCAATTCACTGCACGGATATCCGGCCTTACTTCGAGTCAGAGCATCTCGGTGTCCATTCCACTTGAGGCCACAAACTCAGGGTCCCTCTCACACACCTGTAGCTGAGAGAAGCCTCCTCTTGAGGTGCTTATGGAAAGTTGGTATTCCTCTTGAGTCGAAGCCAGGGACTAAGCTCTCATCTCGAGTTGATTTGGGGTCCAAGGGGAAATTTCGTGTTGCTCCAGTGACCTCAGGATCCCTCTAGACTTGAGACAGTGATCTTGGGTTTTCTCTGGAGTGCCATCAAGGAAATCAAGGCTCCTTTTACGTTTGATGTGGAACACGGAATTGCTCTGCATGCAGTGCAGGGGAATCGGGCCTCAACTCGCGGCGAGGGGGAAATCTCATGGTTTTTCTCGAGTTGCGGCCGGAACCTGGGGTATATTCTCGAGTTACGACGGGGAGGGCCCTTCCAGACACGTGTTTGTTCAGCGACGTCAGGACTCCTGCCTAGGTGCGAGGGACAACTCGGGATTCTCCTCGAGTCTTGGCATGGCAATTGGGACGCGTCTCCACGAGAGGCGTGAGACCCAGGGTCCCTGTCCACGTGCCACAGTGATCCTGGGACTCCTATCCATTTTCAAGAGGAGTCAGGCATCGTCTCCTTTGGAAGCATTGATCTCCGCAGACCTCTCGAGATTTCAAAGGATGTGAGGCCTCCGGTCGCCATGAGGCTGAGAACTAGGTCTTTCTCTGTGGTCTCCACATAGGATTCAGACATCCCTTCATCTTGGGAGATGCAAGACGAGCCTGCATTCAATTCACTGCAGGGATATCCGGCCTTACTTCGAGTCAGAGCATCTCGGTGTCCATTCTACTTGAGGCCACAAACTCAGGGTCCCTCTCACATACCTGTAGCTGAGAGAAGACTCCTCTTGAGGTGCTTGTGAAAAGTGGGTATTCCTCTTCAGTCGAAGCCAGGGACTAAGCTCTCATCTCGAGTTGATTTGGGGTCCACGGAGCCCTTTCGTGTTGCTACAGTGACCTCAGGATCCCTCTAGACTTTAGATAGTGATCTTGGGTTTCCTCTGGTGTGCCATCAAGGAAATCAAGGCTCCTTTCACGTTTGATGTGGAACACGGAATTGCTCTGCACGCAGTGAAGGGGAATCGGGCCTCATCTCGCGGCGAGGGGGAAGTCTCATGGTTTTACTCGAGTTGCGGACGGAACCTGGGGTATATTCTCGAGTTACGACGGGCAGGGCCCTTCCAGACACGTGTTTGTTCAGCGACGTCAGGACTCCTGCCTAGGTGTGAGGGACACTTCGGGATTCTCCTCGAGTCTTGACAAGGCATTTGGGACGCGTCTCCACGTGAGGCGGGAGACCCAGTGTCCCTTTCCACGTGCCACAGGGATCCTGGGACTCCTATCCATTTTCAAGAGGAGTCAGGCATCGTCTCCTTTGGAAGCATTGATCTCCGCGTACCTCTCGAGTTTTCAAAGGGTATGAGGCCTCCAGTCGCGAAGAGGTGGAGAACTAGGTCTTCTCTGTGGTCTCCACAGGGGATTCAGACATCCCTTCGTCTTGGGAGATGCAAGACGAGCCTGCATTCAATTCACTGCAGGCATATCCGCCCTTACTTCAAGTCGTAGCATCTCGGTGTCCATTCTACTTGAGGCCACAAACTCTGGGTCCCTCTCACATACCTGTAGCTGAGAGAAGCCTCCTCTTGAGGTGCTTGTCGAAAGTTGGTGTTCCTCTTGAGTCGAAGCCAAGGACTAAGCTCTCATCTCGAGTTGACTTGGGGTCCACGGAGCCCTTTCGTGTTGCTCCTGTGACCACAGGATCCCTCTAGACTCTAGACAGTGATCTTGGGTTTTCTCTGGAGTGCCATCAAGGAAATCAAGGCTCCTTTCACTTTTGATGTGGAACACCGAATTGCTCTGCACACAGTGCAGGGGAATCGGGCCTCATCTCGCGGCGAGGGGGAAGTCTCATGGTTTTTCTTGAGTTGCGGTCGGAACCTGGGGTATATTCTCGAGTTACGACGGGGAGGGCCCTTCCAGACACGTGTTTGTTCAGTGACGTCAGGACTCCTGCCTAGGTGCGAGGGACACCTCGGGATTCTCCTCGAGTCTTGGCATGGCAATTTGGACGCGTCTCCACGTGAGGCGGGAGAACAAGGGTCCCTTTCCACGTGCCACAGGGATCCTGGGACTCCTATCCATTTTCAAGAGGAGTCAGGCATCGTCTAATTTGGAAGCATTGATCTCCGCGGACCTCTCGAATTTTCAAAGGATGTGAGGCCACCGGTCGCGATGAGGCGGAAAATTAGATCTTTCTCTGTGGTCTCCACAGGGGATTCAGACATCCCTTCGTCTTGGGAGATGCAAGACGAGCCTGCATTCACTTCACTCCAGGGATATCCGGCCTTACTTCGAGTCAGAGCATCTCGGTGTCCATTCCACTTGAGGCCACAAACTCAGGGACCCTCTCACATACCTGTAGCTGAGAGAAGCCTCCTCTTGAGGTGCTTGTGGAAAGTTGGTATTCCTCTTGAGTCGAAGCCAGGGACGAAGCTCTCATCTCGAGTTGATTTGGGGTCCACGGAGCCCTTTCGTGTTGCTCCCGTGACCTCAGGATCCCTCTAGACTTGAGACAGTGATCTTGGGTTTTCTCTGGAGTGCCATCAAGGAAATCAAGGCTCCTTTCACGTTTGATGTGGAACACGGAATTGCTCTGCACGCAGTGCAGGGGAATCGGGCCTCATCTCGCGGCGAGGGGCAAGTCTCATGGTTTTTCTCGAGTTGCGGCCGGAACCTGGGGTATATTCTCGAGTTACGACGGGGAGGGCCCTTCCAGACACGTGTTTGTTCAGCGACGTCAGGACTCCTGCCTAGGTGCGAGGGACACCTCGGGATTCTCCTCAAGTCCTGGCATGGCAATTGGGACGCGTCTCCACGTGAGGCGGGAGACCCAGGGTCCCTTTCCACGTGCCACAGTGATCCTGGGACTCCTATCCATTTTCAAGGGGCGTCAGGCATCGTCTCCTTTGGAAGCATTGATCTCCGCGGACCTCTCGATTTTTCAAAGGATGTGAGGCCTCCGGTCGCGATGAGGCGGAGAACTCGGTCTTTCTCTGTGGTCTACACAGGGGATTCAGACATCCCTTCGTCTTGGGAGATGCAAGACGAGCCTGCATTCAATTCACTGCAGGGATATCTGGCCTTACTTTGAGTCAGAGCATCTCGGTGTCCATTCCACTTGAGGCGACAAACTCAGGGTCCCTCTCACATACCATTAGCTGAGAGTAGCCTCCTCTTGAGGTGCTTGTGGAAAATTGGTATTCCTCTCGATTTGAAGCCTGGGACTAAGCTCTCATCTCGAGTTGATTTGGGGTCCACGGAGCCCTTTCGTATTGCTCCAGGGACCTCAGGATCCCTCTAGACTTGAGACAGTGATCTTGGGTTTTCTTTGGAGTGCCATCAAGGAAATCAAGGCTCGTTTCATTTTTGATGTGGAATACGGAATTGCTCTGCACGCAGGGCAGGGGAATCGGGCCTCATCTCGCGGCCATGGGGAAGTCTCATGGTTTTTCTCGAGTTGCGGCCGGAACCTGGGGTATATTCTCGAGTTACGACGGGGAGGGCCCTTCCAGACACGGGTTTGTTCAGCGACGTGAGGACTCCTGCCTAGGTGCGAGGGACACCTCGGGATTCTCCTCGAGTCTTGGCATGGCAATTGGGACTCGTCTCCACGTGAGGCGGGAGACCCAGGGTTCCTTTCCAAGTGCCACAGGGATCCTGGGACTCCTATCCATTTTCAAGAGGAGTCAGGCATCGTCTCCTTTGGAACCATTGATGTCTGCAGACCCCTCGAATTTTCAAAGGATGTGAGGCCTCCGGTCTCGATGAGGCGGAGAACGAGGTCTTTCTCTGTGGTCTCCACAGGGGATTCAGACAACCCTTCGTCTTGGGAGATGCAAGACGAGCCTGCATTCAATTCACTGCAGGGATATCCGGCCTTACTTCGAGTCAGAGCATCTCGGTGTCCATTCCACTTGAGGCCACAAAATCAGGGGCCCTCTCACATACCTGTAGCTGAGAGAAGCCTCCTCTTGAGGTGCTTGTGGAAAGTTGATATTCCTCTTGAGTCGAAGCCAGGGACTAAGCTCTCATCTCGAGTTGATATGGGGTCCACGGAGCCCTTTCGTGTTGCTCCAGTGACCTCAGGATCCCTCTAGACTTGACACAGTGATCTTGGGTTTTCTCTGGAGTGCAATCAAGGAAATCAAGGCTCCTTTCACGTTTGATGTGGAACACGGAATTGCTCTGCACGCAGTGGAGGGGAATCGGGTCTCATCTCTCGGCAAGGGGGATGTCTCTTGGTTTTTCTCAAGTTGCGGCCGAAACCTGGGGTATATTCTCGAGTTACGACGGGGAGGGCCCTTCCAGACATGTGTTTGTTCAGCGACGTCAGGACTCCTGCCTAGGTGCGAGGGACAACTCGGGATTCTCCTCGAGTCTTGGCATGGCAATTGGGACGCGTCTCCACGAGAGGCGTGAGACCCAGGGTCCCTGTCCACGTGCCACAGGGATCCTGGGACTCCTATCCATTTTCAAGAGGAGTCAGGCTTCGTCTCCCTTGGAAGCATTGATCTCCGCAGACCTCTCGAGTTTTCAAAGGATGTGAGGCCTCCGGTCGCCATGAGGCTGAGAACTAGGTCTTTCTCTGTGGTCTCCACAGAGGATTCAGACAACCCTTCGTCTTGGGAGATGCAAGACGAGCCTGCATTCAATTCACTGCAGGAATATCCGGGCTTACTTCGAGTCAGAGCATCTCGCTGTCCATTCCACTTGAGGCCACAAACTTAGGGTCCCTCTCACATACCTGTAGCTGAGAGAAGCCTCCTCTTGAGGGGCTTGTGGAAAGTTCGTATTCCTCTTGAGTCGAAGCCAGGGACTAAGCTCTCATCTTGAGTTGATTTGTGGTCCACGGAGCCCTTTCCTGTTGGTCCAGTGACCTCAGGATCCCTCTAGACTTGAGACAGTGATCTTGGGTTTTCTCTGGAGTGCCATCAAGGAAATCAAGGCTCCTTTCACGTTTGATGTGGAACACGGAATTGCTCTGCATGCAGTGCAGGGAATCGGGCCTCAACTCACGGCGAGAGGTAAATCTCATGGTTTTTCTCGAGTTGCGGCCGGAACCTGGGGTATATTCTCGAGTTACGACGGGGAGGGCCCTTCCAGACACGTGTTTGTTCAGCGACCTCAGGACTCCTGCCTAGGTGCGAGGGATACCTCGGGATTCTCCTCGAGTCTTGGCATGGCAATTTGGACGCGTCTCCACGTGAGGCGGGAGACCCAGGCTCCCTTTCCACGTGCCACAGGGATCCTGGGACTCCTATCCATTTTCAAGAGGAGTCAGGCATCGTCTCCTTTGGAAGCATTGATCTCCGCAGACCTCTCGAGTTTTCAAAGGATGTGAGGCCTCCGGTCGCGATGAGGCGGAGGACGAGGACTTTCTCTGTGGTCTCCACAGGGGATTCAGACATCCCGTCGTCTTGGGAGATGCAAGACGAGCCTGCATTCAATTCACTGCAGGGATATCCGGCCTTACTTCGAGTCAGAGCATCTCGGTGTCCATTCCACTTGAGGCCACAAATTCTGAGTCCTTCTCACATACCTTTAGCTGAGAGAAGCCAACTCTTAAGGTGCTTGTGGAAAGTTGGTAGTTCTCTTGAGTCGAAGCCAGGGACTAAGCTCTCATCTCGAGTTGATTTGGGGTCCACGGAGCCCTTTCGTGTTGCTCCAGTGACCTCAGGATCCCTCTAGACTTGAGACAGTGATCTTGGGTTTCCTCTGGAGTGCCATCATGGAAATCAAGGATCCTTTCACGTTTGATGTGGAACACGGAATTGCTCTGCACGCAGTGCAGGGAAATGGAGCCTCATCTCGCGGCGAGGGGGAAGTCTCATGGTTTTTCTCGAGTTGCGGCCGGAACCTGGGGTATATTCTCGAGTTACGACGGGGAGTGCCCTTCCAGACACGTGTTTGTTCAGCGACGTCAGGACTCCTGCCTAGGTGCGAGGGACACCTCGGGATTCTCCTCGAGTCTTGGCATGGCAATTGGGACGCGTCTCCACGTGAGGCGGGAGACCCAGGGTCCCTTTCCACGTGCCACAGGGATCCTGGGACTCCTATCCATTTGCAAGAGGAGTCAGGCATCATCTCCTTTGGAAGCATTGATCTCCGTGGACCTCTCGAATTTTCAAAGGATGTGAGGCCTCCGGTCGCATTGAGGCGGAGAATTAGGTCTTTCTCTGTGGTCTCCACAGGGGATTCAGACATTCCTTCGTCTTGGGAGATGCAAGACAAGCCTGCATTCAACTCACTGCAAGGATATCCGGCCTTACTTCGAGTCAGACCATCTCGGTGTCCATTCCACTTGAGGCCAGCAACTCAGGGTCCCTCTCACATACCTGTAGCTGAGAGAAGCCTCCTCTTGAGGTGCTTGTGGAAAGTTGGTATTCCTCTTGACTGGAAGCCAGGGACAAAGATCTCTTATCGAGTTGATTTGGGGTCCACGGAGCCCTTTCATGTGCTCCAGTGACCTCAGGATCCCTCTAGACTTGAGACATTGATTTTGGGTTTTCTCTGGAGTGCCATCAAGGAAATCAAGGCTCTTTTCAGGCTTGATGTTGAACACGGAATTGCTCTGCATGCAGTGAAGGGGAATCGGGCCTCATGTCGCGGCGAGGGGGAAGTCTCATGATTTTTCTCGAGTTGCGCCCGGAACCTGGGGTATATTCTCGAGTTACGACGGGGAGGCCCTATCAGACACGTGTTTGTTCAGCGACGTCAGGACTCCTGCCTAGGTGCGAGGGACACCTCGGTATTCTCCTCGAATCTTGGCATGGCATTTGGGACGCGTCTCCACGTGAGGCGGGAGACCCAGGGTCCCTTTCCACGTGCCACAGGGATCCTGGGACTCCTATCCATTTTCAAGAGGAGTCAGGCATCATCTCCTTTGGAAGCATTGATCCCCGCAGACCTCTCAAGTTTTCAATGGATGTGAGGCTTCCGGTCGCGATGAGGCGGAGAACTAGGTCTTTCTCTGTGGTCTCCACAGGGGATTCAGACATCCCTTCGTCTTGGGAGATGCAAGACGAGCCTGCATTCAATTCACTGAAGGGATATCCGGCCTTACTTCGAGTCAGAGCATCTCGGTGTCCATTCCACTTGAGGCCACAAACTCAGGGTCCCTCTCACATACCTGTAGCTGAGAGAAGCCTCCTCTTGAGGAACTTGTGGAAAGTTGGTATTCCTCCTGAGTCGAAGCCAGGGACTAAGCTCTCATCTCGAGTTGATTTGTGGTCCACGCAGCCCTTTCGAGTTGCTACAGTGACCTCAGGATCCCTCTAGACTTGAGATAGTGATCTTAGGTTTTCTCTGGAGTGCCATCTAGGAAAACAAGGCAGCTTTCACGTTTGATGTGGAACACGGAATTGCTCTGCATGCAGTGCAGGGGAATCGGGCCTCATCTCGCGGCGAGGGGGAAGTCTCATGGTTTTTCTCGAGTTGCGGCCGGAACCTGGGGTATATTCCCGAGTTACGCAAGGGAGGGCCCTTCCACACACGTGTTTGTTCAGCGACGTCAGGACTCCTACCTAGGTGCGAGGGACATCTCAGAATTCTCCTCGAGTCTTGGCATGGCAATTGGGACGCGTCTCCACGTGAGGCGGGAAACCCAGTGTCCCTTTCAACGTGCCACAGGGATCCTGATACTCCTATCCATTTTCAAGAGGAGTCAGTCATTGTCTCCTTTGGAAACATTGATCTCCGCGGACCTCTCGAGTTTTCAAAGGATGTGAGGCCTCCAGTCGCAATGAGGCAGAGAACTAGGTCTTTCTCTGTGGTCTCCACAGGGGATGAGACATCCCTTCATCCTGGGAGATGCAAAACGAGCCTGCATTCAATTCACTGCAGGGATATCCGGCCTTACTTCGAGTCAGAGCATCTCGGTGTCCATTCCACTTGAGGCCACAAACTCAGGGTCCCTCTCACATACCTGTAGCTGAGAGAAGCCTCCTGTTGAGGTTCTTGTGGAAAGTTAGTATTCCTCTTGAGTATAATCCAGGAAATAAGCTCTCATCTCGAGTTGATTTGGGGTCCACACAGCCCTTTCGTGTTGCTACAGTGACCTCAGGATCCCTCTAGACTTGAGACAGTGATCTTGGGTATTCTCTGCAGTGCCATCAAGGAAATCAAGGTCCTTTCACGTTTGATATGGAACATGGAATTGCTCTGCACGCAGTGCAGGGGAATCGGGCCTCATCTCGCGGTGAGGGGGAAGTCTCATGTTTTTTCTCGAGTTGCGGCCGGAACCTGGGGTGTAATCTCGAGATCGACGGGTAGGGACCTTCCAGACACGTGTTTGTTTAGCGATGTCAGGACTCCTGCCTAGGTGGGAGGGACACCTCGGGATTCTCCTCGAGCCTTGGCATGGCAATTGGGACACGTCTCCACGTGAGTCGGTAGACCCAATGTCCCTTTCCACGTGCCACAGGGATCCTGGGACTCCTATCCATTTTCAAGAGGAGTCAGGCATCGTCTCCTTTGGAAGCATTGATCTCCGCGGACCTCTCGAGGTTTCAAAGGATGTAAGGCCTCCTGTCGCGATGAGGCGGAGAACTAGGTCTTTCTCTGTGGTCTCCACAGGGGATTCAGACATCCCTTCGTCTTGGGAGATGCAAGACGAGCCTGCATTCAATTCACTGCAGGGATATCCGGCCTTACTTCGAGTCAGAGCATCTCAGTGTCCATTCCACTTGAGGCCACAAACTCAGGGTCCCTCTCACATACCTGTAGCTGAGAGAAGCCTCCTCTTGAGGTGCTTGTGGAAAGTTGGTATTCCTCTTGAGTCGAACCCAGGGACAAAACTCTCATCTCAAGTTAATTTGGGGTCCATGGAGCACTTTCGTGTTGCTCCAGTGACCTCAGGATCCCTCTAGACTTGAGACAGTGATCTTGGGTTTTCTCTGGAGTGCCATCAAGGAAATCAAGGCTCCTTTCAAGTTTGATGTGGAACACGGAATTGCTCTGCACGCAGTGCAGGGGAACCGGGCCTCATCTCGCGGCGAGGGGGAAATCTCATGGTTTTCGCGAGTTGCGGCCGGAACCTGGGGTATATTCTCGAGTTACGACGGGGAGGGCCATTCCAGACACGTGTTTGTTCAGCGAAGTCAGGACTCCTGCCTAGGTGCGAGGGACACCTCAAGATTCCCCTCGAGTCTTGGCATGGCAATTGGGACGCGTCTCCACGTCAGGCGGGAGACCCAGGGTCCCTTTCCACGTGCCACAGGGATCCTGAGACTCCTATCCATTTTCAAGAACAGTCAGGAATCGTCTCCTTTGGAAGCATTGATCTCCGCAGACCTCTCGAGTTTTCAAAGGATGTGATGCCTCCGGTCTGGAAGAGGCGAAGGACTAGGTCTTTCTCTGTCGTCTCCAAAGGGGATTCAGACATCCCTTCGTCTTGGGAGATGCAAGATGAGCCTGCATTGAATTCACTGCAGGGATATCCGGCGTTACTTTGAGTCAGAGCATCTCGGTGTCCATTCCACTTGAGGCCACAAACTCAGGGTCCCTCTCACATACCTGTAGCTGAGAGAAGCCTCCTCTTGAGGTGCTTGTGGAAAGTTGGTATTCCTCTTGAGTCGAAGCCAGGGACTAAGTTCTCATCTCGAGTTGATTTGGGGTCCACGGAGCCCTTTCATGTTGCTCCAGTGACCTCAGGATCCCTCTAGACTTGATACAGTGATCTTGGGTTTTCTCTGGAGTGCCATCGAAGAAATCAAGGCTCCTTTCACGTTTGATGTGGAACACGGAATTGCTCTGCACGCAGTGCAGGGGAATCGGGCCTCAACTCGCGGCGAGGGGGAAGTCTAATGGTTTTTCTCGAGTTGCGGCCGGAACCTGGGGTATATTCTCGAGTTACGACGGGGAGGGCCCTTCGAGACACGTGTTTGTTCAGCGACGTCAGGACTCCTGCCTAGGTGCGAGGGACACCTCGGGATTCTCCTCGAGTCTTGGCATGGCAATGGGGACGCGTCTCCACGTGAGGCGGGAGACCCAGGGTCCCTTTCCACGTGCCACAGTGATCCTGGGACTCCTATCCATTTTCAAGAGGAGTCAGGCATCGTCTCCTTTGGAAGCATTGATCTCCGCGGACCTCTCGAATTTTCAAAGGATGTGAGGCCTCCGGTCGTGATGAGGCGGAGGACTAGGTCTTTCTCTGTGGTCTCCACAGGGGATTCAGACATCCCTTCGTCTTGGGAGATGCAAGACGAGCCTGCATTCAATTCACTGCAGGGATATCCGGCCTTACTTCCCGTCAGAGCTTCTCGGTATCCATTCCACTTGAGGCCACAAGTTCAGGGACCCTCTCACCTACATGTAGCTGAGAGAAGCCTCCTCTTGAGGTGCTTGTTGATAGTTGGTGTTCCTCTTGAGTCGAAGCCAGGGACTAAGTTCTCATCTCGAGTTGATTTGGGGTCCAGGGAGCCCTTTCGTGTTGCTCCAGTGACCTCAGGATCCCACTAGACTTGAGACAGTGAACTAGGGTTTTCTCTGGAGTGCCATCAAGGAAATCAAGGCTTTTCTCTCGTTTGATGTGGAACACGGAATTGCTCTGCATGCAGTGCAGGGGAATCGGGCCTGATCTCGCTGCGAGGGGGAAGTCTCATGGTTTTTCTCGAGTTCCGGCCGGAACCTGGGGTATATTCTCGAGTTACGACGGGGAGGGCCCTTCCAGACACGTGTTTGTTCAGCGACGTCAGGACTCCTGCCTAGGTGCGAGGGACACCTCGGGATTCTCCTCGAGTCTAGGCATGGTGATTGGGATGCGGCTCCACGTGAAGCGGGAGAGCCAGTGTCCCTTTCCACGTGCCACAGGGATCCTGGGACTCCTATCCATTTTCAAGAGGAGTCAGGCATCGTCTCCTTTGGAAGCATTGATCTCCACGGAACTCTCGAGTTTTCAAAGGATGTGAGGCCTCCGGTCGCGATGAGGCGGAGAACTAGGTCTTTCTCTGTCGTCACCACAGGGCATTCAGACATCCCTTCGTCTTGGGAGATGCAAGATGAGCCTGCATTCAATTCACTGCAGGGATATCAGGCCTTACTTCGAGTCAGAGGATCTCGGTGTCCATTCCACTTGAGGCCACAAACTCAGGGTCCCTCTCACATACCTGTAGCTGAGAGAAGCCTCCTCTTGAGGTGCTTGTGGAATATTGGTATTCCTCTTGAGTCGAAGCCAGACACTAAGCTTTCATCTCGAGTTGATTTGTGGTCCACGGAGCCCTTTCGTGTTGCTCCAGTGACCTCAGGATCCCTCTAGACTTGAGAGAGTGATGTTGAGTTTCCTCTGGAGTGCCATGAAGGAAATCAAGGCTCCTTTCACGTTTGATGTGGAACACGGAATTGCTCTGCAGGCAGTGCAGGGGAATCCGGCCTCGACTCGCTGCGAGGGGGAAGTCTCATGGTTTTTCTCGAGTTGTGGACCGAACCTGGGGTATATTCTCGAGTTACGACGCGGAGGGACCATCCAGATACGTGTTTGTTCAGCGACGTCAGGACTCCTGCCTAGGTGCAAGGGACACCTCGGGATTCTCCTCGAGTCTTGGCATGGCAATTGGGATGCGTCTCCACATGAGCCGGGAGACCCAGGGTCCCTTTCCACGTTCCACAGGGATCCTGGGACTCCTATCCATTTTCCAGAGGAGTCAGGCATCGTCTCCTTTGGAAGCATTGATCTCCGCGGACCTCTCGAGTTTTCAAAGGATGTGAGGCCTCCGGTCGCGATGAGGCGGAGGACTAGGTCTTTCTCTGTGGTCTCCACAGGGGATTCAGACATCCCTTCGTCTTGGGAGATGCAAAATGAGCCTGCATTCAATTCACTGCAGGGATATCCGGCCTTACTTCGAGTCAGAGCATCTCGGTGTCCATTCCACTTGAGGCCACAAACTCGGGGTCCCTCAAATATACCTGTAGCTGAGAGAAGCCTCCGCTTGAGGTGCTTGTGGAAAGTTGGTATTCCTCTTGAGTCGAAGCCAGGGACTAAGCTCTCATCTCGAGTTGATTTGGGGTCCACGGAGCCCTTTCGTGTTGCTCCAGTGACCTCAGGATCCCTCTAGACTTGAGACAGTGATCTTGGGTTTTCTCTGGAGTGCCATCAAGGAAATCAAGGCTCCTTTCACGTTTGATGTGGAACACGGAATTGCTCTGCACGCAGTGCAGGGGAATCGGGCCTCATCTCGCGGCGAGGGGGAAGTCTCATGGTTTTTCTCGAGTTGCGGCCGGAACCAGGGGTATATTCTCGAGTTACGACGGGGAGGGCCCTTCCAGACACGTGTTTGTTCAGCGACGTCAGAACTCCTGCCTAGGTGCGAGGGACACCTCGGGATTCTCCTCGAGTCTTGGCATGGCAATTGGGACGCGTCTCCACGTGAGGCGGGAGACCCAGGTTCCCTTTCCACGTGCCACAGGGATCCTGGGACTCCTTTCCATTTTCAAGAGGAGTCAGGCATCGTCTCCTTTGGAAGCATTGACCTCCGCAGACCTCTCGAGTTTTAGAAGGATGTGAGGCCTCCGGTCATGTTGAGGCGGAGGACTAGGTCTTTCGCTGTGATCTCCACAGGGGATTCAGACAACTCGTCGTCTTGGGAGATGCAAGACGAGCCTGCATTCAATTCCATGCAGGGATATCCGGCATTACTTCGAGTCAGAGCATCTCGGTGTCCATTCCACTTGAGGCCACAAATTCAGGGTCCCTCTCACATACCTGTAGCTGAGAGAAGCCTCCTCTTAAGGTGATTGTGGAAAGTTGGTAGTCCTCTGGAGTCGAAGCCAGGGAGTAAGCTCTCATCTCGAGTTGATTTGGGGTCCACGGAGCCCTTTCGTGTTGCTCCAGTGACCTCAGGATTCCTCTAGACTTGAGACAGTGATTTTGGCTTTTCTCTGGAGTGCCATCAAGGAAATCAAGGCTCCTTTCACGTTTGATGTGGAACACGGAATTGCTCTGCACGCAGTGCAGGGGAATCGGGCCTCATCTCGCGGCGAGGGGGAAGTCTCATGGTTTTTCTCGAGCTGCGGCCGAAACCTGGGGTATATTCTCGAGTTAGGACGGGGAGGGCCCTTCCAGACACGTGTTTGTTCAGCGACGTCGGACTCCTGCCTAGGTGCGAGGGACACCTCGGGATTCCCCTGGAGTCTTGGCATGGCAATTGGGACGCGTCTCCACGTGAGGCGGGAGACCCAGGGTCCCTTTCAACGTGCCACAGGGATCGTGGGACTCCTATCCATTTTCAAGAAGAGTCAGGCATCATCTCCTTTGGAAGCATTGATCTCCGCAGACCTCTCGAGTTTTCAAAGGATGTGAGGCCTCTGGTCTTGATGAGGCGGAGGGCTAGGTCTTTCTCTGTGGTCTCCACAGGGGATTCAGACATCCCTTCGTCTTGGGAGATGCAAGACGAGCCTGCATTCATTCACTGAAGGGATATCCGGCCTTACTTCGAGTCAGAGCATCTCGGTGTCCATTCCACTTGAGGCCACAAACTCGGGGTCCCTCAAATATACCTGTAGTTGAGAGAAGCCTCCGCTTGAGGTGCATGTGGAAAGTTGGTATTCCTCTTGAGTCGAAGCCAGGGACTAAGCTCTCATCTCGAGTTGATTTGGGGTCCACGGAGCCCTTTCGTGTTGCTCCAGTGACCTCAGGATCCCTCTAGACTTGAGACAGTGATCTTGGGTTTTCTCTGGAGTGCCATCAAGGAAATCAAGGCTCCTTTCACGTTTGATGTGGAACACGGAATTGCTCTGCACGCAGTGCAGGGGAATCGGGCCTCATCTCGCGGCGAGGGGGAAGTCTCATGGTTTTTCTCGAGTTGCGACCGGAACCTGGGGTATATTCTCGAGTTACGACGGGGAGGGCCCTTCCAGGCACGTGTTTGTTCAGCGACGTCAGGACTCCTGCCTAGGTTCGAGGGACACCTCGGGATTCTCCTCGAGTCTTGGCATGGCAATGGGGACGCGTCTCCACGTGAGGCGGGAGACCCAGGGTCCCTTTCCACGTGCCACAGGGATCCTGGGACTCCTATCCATTTTCAAGAGGAGTCAGGCATCGTCTCCTTTGGAAGCATTGATCTCCGGGGACCTCTCGAATTTTCAAAGGATGTGAGGCCCCCGGTCACTATGAGGCGGAGAATTAGGTCTTTCTCTGCGGTCTCCACAGGGGATTCAGACATCCCTTCGTCTTGGGAGATGCAAGACGAGCCTGCATTCAATTCACTGCACGGATATCCGGCCTTACTTCGAGTCAGAGCATCTCGGTGTCCATTCCACTTGAGGCCACAAACTCAGGGTGCCTCTCACACACCTGTAGCTGAGAGAAGCCTCCTCTTGAGGTGCTTATGGAAAGTTGGTATTCCTCTTGAGTCGAAGCCAGGGACTAAGCTCTCATCTCGAGTTGATTTGGGGTCCAAGGGGAAATTTCGTGTTGCTCCAGTGACCTCAGGATCCCTCTAGACTTGAGACAGTGATCTTGGGTTTTCTCTGGAGTGCCATCAAGGAAATCAAGGCTCCTTTTACGTTTGATGTGGAACACGGAATTGCTCTGCATGCAGTGCAGGGGAATCGGGCCTCAACTCGCGGCGAGGGGGAAATCTCATGGTTTTTCTCGAGTTGCGGCCGGAACCTGGGGTATATTCTCGAGTTACGACGGGGAGGGCCCTTCCAGACACGTGTTTGTTCAGCGACGTCAGGACTCCTGCCTAGGTGCGAGGGACAACTCGGGATTCTCCTCGAGTCTTGGCATGGCAATTGGGACGCGTCTCCACGAGAGGCGTGAGACCCAGGGTCCCTGTCCACGTGCCACAGTGATCCTGGGACTCCTATCCATTTTCAAGAGGAGTCAGGCATCGTCTCCTTTGGAAGCATTGATCTCCGCAGACCTCTCGAGTTTTCAAAGGATGTGAGGCCTCCGGTCGCCATGAGGCTGAGAACTAGGTCTTTCTCTGTGGTCTCCACATAGGATTCAGACATCCCTTCATCTTGGGAGATGCAAGACGAGCCTGCATTCAATTCACTGCAGGGATATCCGGCCTTACTTCGAGTCAGAGCATCTCGGTGTCCATTCTACTTGAGGCCACAAACTCAGGGTCCCTCTCACATACCTGTAGCTGAGAGAAGACTCCTCTTGAGGTGCTTGTGAAAAGTGGGTATTCCTCTTCAGTCGAAGCCAGGGACTAAGCTCTCATCTCGAGTTGATTTGGGGTCCACGGAGCCCTTTCGTGTTGCTACAGTGACCTCAGGATCCCTCTAGACTTTAGATAGTGATCTTGGGTTTCCTCTGGTGTGCCATCAAGGAAATCAAGGCTCCTTTCACGTTTGATGTGGAACACGGAATTGCTCTGCACGCAGTGAAGGGGAATCGGGCCTCATCTCGCGGCGAGGGGGAAGTCTCATGGTTTTACTCGAGTTGCGGACGGAACCTGGGGTATATTCTCGACTTACGACGGGCAGGGCCCTTCCAGACACGTGTTTGTTCAGCGACGTCAGGACTCCTGCCTAGGTGTGAGGGACACTTCGGGATTCTCCTCGAGTCTTGACATGGCATTTGGGACGCGTCTCCACGTGAGGCGGGAGACCCAGTGTCCCTTTCCACGTGCCACAGTGATCCTGGGACTCCTATCCATTTTCAAGAGGAGTCAGGCATCGTCTCCTTTGGAAGCATTGATCTCCGCGTACCTCTCGAGTTTTCAAAGGGTATGAGGCCTCCAGTCGCGAAGAGGTGGAGAACTAGGTCTTCTCTGTGGTCTCCACAGGGGATTCAGACATCCCTTCGTCTTGGGAGATGCAAGACGAGCCTGCATTCAATTCACTGCAGGCATATCCGCCCTTACTTCAAGTCGTAGCATCTCGGTGTCCATTCTACTTGAGGCCACAAACTCTGGGTCCCTCTCACATACCTGTAGCTGAGAGAAGCCTCCTCTTGAGGTGCTTGTCGAAAGTTGGTGTTCCTCTTGAGTCGAAGCCAAGGACTAAGCTCTCATCTCGAGTTGACTTGGGGTCCACGGAGCCCTTTCGTGTTGCTCCTGTGACCACAGGATCCCTCTAGACTCTAGACAGTGATCTTGGGTTTTCTCTGGAGTGCCATCAAGGAAATCAAGGCTCCTTTCACTTTTGATGTGGAACACCGAATTGCTCTGCACACAGTGCAGGGGAATCGGGCCTCATCTCGCGGCGAGGGGGAAGTCTCATGGTTTTTCTTGAGTTGCGGTCGGAACCTGGGGTATATTCTCGAGTTACGACGGGGAGGGCCCTTCCAGACACGTGTTTGTTCAGTGACGTCAGGACTCCTGCCTAGGTGCGAGGGACACCTCGGGATTCTCCTCGAGTCTTGGCATGGCAATTTGGACGCGTCTCCACGTGAGGCGGGAGAACAAGGGTCCCTTTCCACGTGCCACAGGGATCCTGGGACTCCTATCCATTTTAAAGAGGAGTCAGGCATCGTCTAATTTGGAAGCATTGATCTCCGCGGACCTCTCGAATTTTCAAAGGATGTGAGGCCACCGGTCGCGATGAGGCGGAAAATTAGATCTTTCTCTGTGGTCTCCACAGGGGATTCAGACATCCCTTCGTCTTGGGAGATGCAAGACGAGCCTGCATTCACTTCACTCCAGGGATATCCGGCCTTACTTCGAGTCAGAGCATCTCGGTGTCCATTCCACTTGAGGCCACAAACTCAGGGACCCTCTCACATACCTGTAGCTGAGAGAAGCCTCCTCTTGAGGTGCTTGTGGAAAGTTGGTATTCCTCTTGAGTCGAAGCCAGGGACGAAGCTCTCATCTCGAGTTGATTTGGGGTCCACGGAGCCCTTTCGTGTTGCTCCCGTGACCTCAGGATCCCTCTAGACTTGAGACAGTGATCTTGGGTTTTCTCTGGAGTGCCATCAAGGAAATCAAGGCTCCTTTCACGTTTGATGTGGAACACGGAATTGCTCTGCACGCATTGCAGGGGAATCGGGCCTCATCTCGCGGCGAGGGGCAAGTCTCATGGTTTTTCTCGAGTTGCGGCCGGAACCTGGGGTATATTCTCGAGTTACGACGGGGAGGGCCCTTCCAGACACGTGTTTGTTCAGCGACGTCAGGACTCCTGCCTAGGTGCGAGGGACACCTCGGGATTCTCCTCAAGTCCTGGCATGGCAATTGGGACGCGTCTCCACGTGAGGCGGGAGACCCAGGGTCCCTTTCCACGTGCCACAGTGATCCTGGGACTCCTATCCATTTTCAAGGGGCGTCAGGCATCGTCTCCTTTGGAAGCATTGATCTCCGCGGACCTCTCGATTTTTCAAAGGATGTGAGGCCTCCGGTCGCGATGAGGCGGAGAACTCGGTCTTTCTCTGTGGTCTACACAGGGGATTCAGACATCCCTTCGTCTTGGGAGATGCAAGACGAGCCTGCATTCAATTCACTGCAGGGATATCTGGCCTTACTTTGAGTCAGAGCATCTCGGTGTCCATTCCACTTGAGGCGACAAACTCAGGGTCCCTCTCACATACCATTAGCTGAGAGTAGCCTCCTCTTGAGGTGCTTGTGGAAAATTGGTATTCCTCTCGATTTGAAGCCTGGGACTAAGCTCTCATCTCGAGTTGATTTGGGGTCCACGGAGCCCTTTCGTATTGCTCCAGGGACCTCAGGATCCCTCTAGACTTGAGACAGTGATCTTGGGTTTTCTTTGGAGTGCCATCAAGGAAATCAAGGCTCGTTTCATTTTTGATGTGGAATACGGAATTGCTCTGCACGCAGGGCAGGGGAATCGGGCCTCATCTCGCGGCCATGGGGAAGTCTCATGGTTTTTCTCGAGTTGCGGCCGGAACCTGGGGTATATTCTCGAGTTACGACGGGGAGGGCCCTTCCAGACACGGGTTTGTTCAGCGACGTGAGGACTCCTGCCTAGGTGCGAGGGACACCTCGGGATTCTCCTCGAGTCTTGGCATGGCAATTGGGACTCGTCTCCACGTGAGGCGGGAGACCCAGGGTTCCTTTCCAAGTGCCACAGGGATCCTGGGACTCCTATCCATTTTCAAGAGGAGTCAGGCATCGTCTCCTTTGGAACCATTGATGTCTGCAGACCCCTCGAATTTTCAAAGGATGTGAGGCCTCCGGTCTCGATGAGGCGGAGAACGAGGTCTTTCTCTGTGGTCTCCACAGGGGATTCAGACAACCCTTCGTCTTGGGAGATGCAAGACGAGCCTGCATTCAATTCACTGCAGGGATATCCGGCCTTACTTCGAGTCAGAGCATCTCGGTGTCCATTCCACTTGAGGCCACAAAATCAGGGGCCCTCTCACATACCTGTAGCTGAGAGAAGCCTCCTCTTGAGGTGCTTGTGGAAAGTTGATATTCCTCTTGAGTCGAAGCCAGGGACTAAGCTCTCATCTCGAGTTGATATGGGGTCCACGGAGCCCTTTCGTGTTGCTCCAGTGACCTCAGGATCCCTCTAGACTTGAGACAGTGATCTTGGGTTTTCTCTGGAGTGCAATCAAGGAAATCAAGGCTCCTTTCACGTTTGATGTGGAACACGGAATTGCTCTGCACGCAGTGGAGGGGAATCGGGTCTCATCTCTCGGCAAGGGGGATGTCTCTTGGTTTTTCTCAAGTTGCGGCCGAAACCTGGGGTATATTCTCGAGTTACGACGGGGAGGGCCCTTCCAGACATGTGTTTGTTCAGCGACGTCAGGACTCCTGCCTAGGTGCGAGGGACAACTCGGGATTCTCCTCGAGTCTTGGCATGGCAATTGGGACGCGTCTCCACGAGAGGCGTGAGACCCAGGGTCCCTGTCCACGTGCCACAGGGATCCTGGGACTCCTATCCATTTTCAAGAGGAGTCAGGCATCGTCTCCCTTGGAAGCATTGATCTCCGCAGACCTCTCGAGTTTTCAAAGGATGTGAGGCCTCCGGTCGCCATGAGGCTGAGAACTAGGTCTTTCTCTGTGGTCTCCACAGAGGATTCAGACAACCCTTCGTCTTGGGAGATGCAAGACGAGCCTGCATTCAATTCACTGCAGGAATATCCGGGCTTACTTCGAGTCAGAGCATCTCGCTGTCCATTCCACTTGAGGCCACAAACTTAGGGTCCCTCTCACATACCTGTAGCTGAGAGAAGCCTCCTCTTGAGGGGCTTGTGGAAAGTTCGTATTCCTCTTGAGTCGAAGCCAGGGACTAAGCTCTCATCTTGAGTTGATTTGTGGTCCACGGAGCCCTTTCCTGTTGGTCCAGTGACCTCAGGATCCCTCTAGACTTGAGACAGTGATCTTGGGTTTTCTCTGGAGTGCCATCAAGGAAATCAAGGCTCCTTTCACGTTTGATGTGGAACACGGAATTGCTCTGCATGCAGTGCAGGGAATCGGGCCTCAACTCACGGCGAGAGGTAAATCTCATGGTTTTTCTCGAGTTGCGGCCGGAACCTGGGGTATATTCTCGAGTTACGACGGGGAGGGCCCTTCCAGACACGTGTTTGTTCAGCGACCTCAGGACTCCTGCCTAGGTGCGAGGGATACCTCGGGATTCTCCTCGAGTCTTGGCATGGCAATTTGGACGCGTCTCCACGTGAGGCGGGAGACCCAGGCTCCCTTTCCACGTGCCACAGGGATCCTGGGACTCCTATCCATTTTCAAGAGGAGTCAGGCATCGTCTCCTTTGGAAGCATTGATCTCCGCAGACCTCTCGAGTTTTCAAAGGATGTGAGGCCTCCGGTCGCGATGAGGCGGAGGACGAGGACTTTCTCTGTGGTCTCCACAGGGGATTCAGACATCCCGTCGTCTTGGGAGATGCAAGACGAGCCTGCATTCAATTCACTGCAGGGATATCCGGCCTTACTTCGAGTCAGAGCATCTCGGTGTCCATTCCACTTGAGGCCACAAATTCTGAGTCCTTCTCACATACCTTTAGCTGAGAGAAGCCAACTCTTAAGGTGCTTGTGGAAAGTTGGTAGTTCTCTTGAGTCGAAGCCAGGGACTAAGCTCTCATCTCGAGTTGATTTGGGGTCCACGGAGCCCTTTCGTGTTGCTCCAGTGACCTCAGGATCCCTCTAGACTTGAGACAGTGATCTTGGGTTTCCTCTGGAGTGCCATCATGGAAATCAAGGATCCTTTCACGTTTGATGTGGAACACGGAATTGCTCTGCACGCAGTGCAGGGAAATGGAGCCTCATCTCGCGGCGAGGGGGAAGTCTCATGGTTTTTCTCGAGTTGCGGCCGGAACCTGGGGTATATTCTCGAGTTACGACGGGGAGTGCCCTTCCAGACACGTGTTTGTTCAGCGACGTCAGGACTCCTGCCTAGGTGCGAGGGACACCTCGGGATTCTCCTCGAGTCTTGGCATGGCAATTGGGACGCGTCTCCACGTGAGTCGGGAGACCCAGGGTCCCTTTCCACGTGCCACAGGGATCCTGGGACTCCTATCCATTTGCAAGAGGAGTCAGGCATCATCTCCTTTGGAAGCATTGATCTCCGTGGACCTCTCGAATTTTCAAAGGATGTGAGGCCTCCGGTCGCATTGAGGCGGAGAATTAGGTCTTTCTCTGTGGTCTCCACAGGGAATTCAGACATTCCTTCGTCTTGGGAGATGCAAGACAAGCCTGCATTCAACTCACTGCAAGGATATCCGGCCTTACTTCGAGTCAGACCATCTCGGTGTCCATTCCACTTGAGGCCAGCAACTCAGGGTCCCTCTCACATACCTGTAGCTGAGAGAAGCCTCCTCTTGAGGTGCTTGTGGAAAGTTGGTATTCCTCTTGACTGGAAGCCAGGGACAAAGATCTCTTATCGAGTTGATTTGGGGTCCACGGAGCCCTTTCATGTGCTCCAGTGACCTCAGGATCCCTCTAGACTTGAGACATTGATTTTGGGTTTTCTCTGGAGTGCCATCAAGGAAATCAAGGCTCTTTTCAGGCTTGATGTTGAACACGGAATTGCTCTGCATGCAGTGAAGGGGAATCGGGCCTCATGTCGCGGCGAGGGGGAAGTCTCATGATTTTTCTCGAGTTGCGCCCGGAACCTGGGGTATATTCTCGAGTTACGACGGGGAGGCCCTATCAGACACGTGTTTGTTCAGCGACGTCAGGACTCCTGCCTAGGTGCGAGGGACACCTCGGTATTCTCCTCGAATCTTGGCATGGCATTTGGGACGCGTCTCCACGTGAGGCGGGAGACCCAGGGTCCCTTTCCACGTGCCACAGGGATCCTGGGACTCCTATCCATTTTCAAGAGGAGTCAGGCATCGTCTCCTTTGGAAGCATTGATCTCCGCGGACCTCTCTAGTTTTCAAAGGATCTGAGGCCTCCCGTCGCGTTGAGGCGGAGGACTAGGTCTTTCTCTGTGGTCTCCACAGGGGATTCAGACAACCCTTCGTCTTGGGAGATGCAAGACGAGCCTGCATTCAATTCACTGCAGGGATATCCGGCCTTACCTCGAGTCAGAGCATCTCGGTGTCCATTCCACTTGAGGCCACAAACTCAGGGTCCCTCTCACATACCTGTAGCTGAGCGAAGCCTCGTCTTGAGGTGCTTGTGAAAAATGGGTATTCCTCTTGAGTCGAAGCCAGGGTCTAAGCTCTCATCTCGAGTTGATTTGGGGTCCACGGAGCCCTTTCGTGTTGCTCCAGTGACCTCAGGATCCCTCTAGACTTGAGACAGTGATCTTGGGTTTTCTCTAGAGTGCCTTCAAGGAAATCAAGGCTCCTTTCACGTTTGATGTGGAACACGGAATTGCTCTGCATGCAGTGCAGGGGAATCGGTCCTCATCTCGCGGCGAGGGGGAAGTCTTATGGTTTTTCTCGAGTTGCGGCCGGAACCTGGGGTATATTCTCGAGTTACGACGGGGAGGGCCCTTCCAGACACGTGTTTGTTCAGCGACGTCAGGACTCCTGCCTAGGTGCGAGGGACACCTCGGGATTCTCCTCGAGTCTTGGCATGGCAATGGGGACGCGGCTCCACGTGAGGCGGGAGACCCTGGGTCCCTTTCCACGTGCCACAGGGATCCTGGGACTCCTATCCATTTTCAAGAGGAGTCAGGCATCGTCTCCTTTGGAAGCATTGATCTCCGCGGACCTCTCTAGTTTTCAAAGGATGTGAGGCCTCCGGTCGCGTTGAGGCGGAGGACTAGGTCTTTCTCTGTGGTTTCCACAGGGGATTCAGAAAACCCTTCGTCTTGGGAGATGCAAGACGAGCCTGCATTCAATTCACTGCAGGGATATCCGGCCTTACTTCGAGTCAGAGCATCTCGGTGTCCATTCCACTTGAGGCCACAAATTCAGGGTCCCTCTCACATACCTGTAGCTGAGAGAAGCCTCCTCTTAAGGGGCTTGTGGAAAGTTGGTAGTCCTCTTGAGTCGAAGCCAGGGACTAAGCTCTCATCTCGAGTTGATTTGGGGTCCACGGAGCCCTTTCGTGTTGCTCCAGTGACCTCAGGATCCCTCTAGACTTGAGACAGTGATCTTGGGTTTTCCCTGGAGTGCCATCAAGGAAATCAAGGCTCCTTTCACGTTTGATGTGGATCACGGAATTGCTCTGCACGCAGTGCAGGGGAATCGGGCCTCATCTCGCGGGGAGGGGGAAGTCTCATGGTTTTTATCGAGTTGCGGCAGGAACCTGGGGTATATTCTCGAGTTACGACGGGTAAGGCCCTTCCCGACACGTGTTTGTTCAGCGACGTAGGACTCCTGCCTAGGTGCGAGGGACACCTCGATATTCTCCTCGAGTCTTGGCATGGCAATTGGGACGCGTCTCCACGGGAGCCGGGAGACCCAGGGTCCCTTTCAACGTGCCACACGGATCGTGGGACTCCTATCCATTTTCAAGAGGAGTCAGGCATCGTCTCCTTTGGAAGCACTGATCTCCGCAGACCTCTCGAGTTTTCAAAGAATGTGAGGCCCCTGGTCACTATGAGGCGGAGAATTAGGTCTTTCTCTGCGGTCTCCACAGGGGATTCAGACATCCCTTCGTCTTGGGAGATGCAAGACGAGCCTGCATTCAATTCACTGCACGGATATCCGGCCTTACTTCGAGTCAGAGCATCTCGGTGTCCATTCCACTTGAGGCCACAAACTCAGGGTCCCTCTCACACACCTGTAGCTGAGAGAAGCCTCCTCTTGAGGTGCTTATGGAAAGTTGGTATTCCTCTTGAGTCGAAGCCAGGGACTAAGCTCTCATCTCGAGTTGATTTGGGGTTCAAGGGGAAATTTCGTGTTGCTCCAGTGACCTCAGGATCCCTCTAGACTTGAGACAGTGATCTTGGGTTTTCTCTGGAGTGCCATCAAGGAAATCAAGGCTCCTTTCACGTTTGATGTGGAACACGGAATTGCTCTGCATGCAGTGCAGGGGAATCGGGCCTCAACTCGCGGCGAGGGGAAAATCTCATGGTTTTTCTCGAGTTGCGGCCGGAACCTGGGGTATATTCTCGAGTTACGACTGGGAGGGCCCTTCCAGACACGTGTTTGTTCAGCGATGTCAGGAATCCTGCCTAGGGGCGAGGGACACCTCGGGATTCTCCTCGAGTCTTGGCAAGGCAATTGGGACGCGTCTCCACGTTAGGCGGGAGACCCAGGGTCCCTTTCCACGTTCCACAGGGATCCTGGAACTCCTATCCATTTTCAAGAGGAGTCAGGCATCGTCTCATGCCTTACTTCGAGTCAGAGCATCTCGGTGTCCATTCCACTTGAGGCCACACACTCAGGGTCCCTCTCACTTACCTCTAGCTGAGAGAAGCCTCCTCTTGAGCTGCTTGTGAAAAGTTGGTATTCCTCTTGATTCGAAGCCAGGGACTAAGCTCTCATCTCGAGTTGATTTGGGGTCCACGGAGCCCTTTCGTGTTGCTCCAGTGACCTCAGGATCCCTCTAGACTTGAGACAGTGATCTTGGGTTTTCTCTGGAGTGCCATCAAGGAAATCAAGGCTCCTTTCACGTTTGATGTGGAACACGGAATTGCTCTGCACGCAGTGCAGGGGAATCGGGCCTCATCTCGCGGCGAGGGGGAAGTCTCATGGTTTTTCTCGAGTTGCGGCCGGAACCTGGGGTATATTCTCGAGTTACGACGGGGAGGGCCCTTCCAGACACGTGTTTGTTCAGCGACGTCAGGACTCCTGCCTAGGTGCGAGGGACACCTCGGGATTCTCCTCGAGTCTTGGCATGGCAATTGGGACGCGTCTCCACGTGAGGCGGGAGACCCAGGGTCCCTTTCCACGAGCCACAGGGATCCTAGGACTCCTATCCATTTTCAAGAGGAGTCAGGCATCGTCTCCTTTGGAAGCATTGATCTCTGCGGACCTCTCGAGTTTTCAAAGGATGTGAGGCCTCCGGTCGCGTTGAGGCGGAGGACTAGGTCTTTCTCTGTGGTCTCCACAGGGGATTCAGAACACCCTTCGTCTTGGGAGATGCAAGACGAGCCTGCATTCAATTCACTGCAGGGATATCCGGCCTTACTTCGAGTCAGAGCATCTCGGTGTCCATTCCACTTGAGGCCACAAATTCAGGGTCCCTCTCACATACCTGTAGCTGAGAGAAGCCTCCTCTTAAGGGGCTTGTGGAAAGTTGGTAGTCCTCTTGAGTCGAAGCCAGGGACTAAGCTCTCATCTCGAGTTGATTTGGGGTCCACGGAGCCCTTTCGTGTTGCTCCAGTGACCTCAGGATCCCTCTAGACTTGAGACAGTGATCTTGGGTTTTCTCTGGAGTGCCATCAAGGAAATCAAGGCTCCTTTCACGTTTGATGTGGAACACGGAATTGCTCTGCACGCAGTGCAGGGGAATCGGGCCTCATCTTGCGGGGAGGGGGAAGTCTCATGGTTTTTATCGAGTTGCGGCAGGAACCTGGGGTATATTCTCGAGTTACGACGGGTAAGGCCCTTCCCGACACGTGTTTGTTCAGCGACGTAGGACTCCTGCCGAGGTGCGAGGGACACCTCGGGATTCTCCTAGAGTCTTGGCATGGCAAATGGGACGCGTCTCCACGGGAGGCAGGAGACCCAGGGTCCCTTTCAACGTGCAACATGGATCCTGGGACTCCTATCCATTTTCAAGAAGAGTCAGGCATCGTCTCCTTTGGAAGCATTGATCTCCGCAGACCTCTCGAGTTTTCAATGGATGTGAGGCCTCCGGTCTTGATGAGGCGGAGGACTAGGTCTTTCTCTGTGGTCTCCACAGGGGATTCAGACATCCCTTCATCTATGGAGATTCAAGACGAGCCTGCATTCAATTCACTGCAGGGATATCCGGCCTTACTTCGAGTCAGAGCATCTCGGTGTCCATTCCCCTTGAGGCCACAAACTCAGGGTCCCTCTCACATACCTGTAGCTGAGAGAAGCCTCCTCTTGAGGTGCTTGTGGAAAGTTGGTATTCCTCTTGAGTCGAAGCCAGGGACTAAGCTCTCATCTCGAGTTTATTTGGGGTCCACGGAGCCCTTTCATGTTGCTCCAGTGACCTCAGGATCCCTCTAGACTTGAGACAGTGATCTTGGGTTTTCTCTGGAGTGCCATCAAGGAAATCAAGGCTCCTTTCACGTTTGATGTGGAACACGGAATTGCTCTGCACGCAGTGCAGGGGAATCGGGCCTCATCTCGCGGCGAGGGGGAAGTCTCATGGTTTTTCTCGAGTTGCGGCCGGAACCTGGGGTATATTCTCGAGTTACGACGGGGAGGGCCCTTCCAGACACGTGTTTGTTCAGCGACGTAGGACTCCTGCCTAGGTGCGAGGGACACCTCGATATTCTCCTCGAGTCTTGGCATGGCAATTGGGACGCGTCTCCACGGGAGCCGGGAGACCCAGGGTCCCTTTCAACGTGCCACAGGGATCGTGGGACTCCTATCCATTTTCAAGAGGAGTCAGGCATCGTCTCCTTTGGAAGCACTGATCTCCGCAGACCTCTCGAGTTTTCAAAGGATGTGAGGCCCCCGGTCACTATGAGGCGGATAATTAGGTCTTTCTCTGCGGTCTCCACAGGGGATTCAGACATCCCTTCGTCTTGGGAGATGCAAGACGAGCCTGCATTCAATTCACTGCACAGATATCCGGCCTTACTTCGAGTCAGAGCATCTCGGTGTCCATTCCACTTGAGGCCACAAACTCAGGGTCCCTCTCACACACCTGTAGCTGAGAGAAGCCTCCCCTTGAGGTGCTTATGGAAAGTTGGTATTCCTCTTGAGTCGAAGCCAGGGACTAAGCTCTCATCTCGAGTTGATTTGGGGTTCAAGGGGAAATTTCGTGTTGCTCCAGTGACCTCAGGATCCCTCTAGACTTGAGACAGTGATCTTGGGTTTTCTCTGGAGTGCCATCAAGGAAATCAAGGCACCTTTCACGTTTGATGTGGAACACGGAATTGCTCTGCATGCAGTGCAGGGGAATCGGGCCTCAACTCGCAGCGAGGGGAAAATCTCATGGTTTTTCTCGAGTTGCGGCCGGAACCTGGGGTATATTCTCGAGTTACGACGGGGAGGGCCCTTCCAGACACGTGTTTGTTCAGCGATGTCAGGACTCCTGCCTAGGGGCGAGGGACACCTCGGGATTCTCCTCGAGTCTTGGCAAGGCAATTGGGACGCGTCTCCACGTGAGGCGGGAGACCCAGGGTCCCTTTCCACGTGCCACAGGGATCCTGGGACTCCTATCCATTTTCAAGAGGAGTCAGGCATCGTCTCATGCCTTACTTCGAGTCAGAGCATCTCGGTGTCCATTCCACTTGAGGCCACACACTCAGGGTCCCTCTCACTTACCTGTAGCTGAGAGAAGCCTCCTCTTGAGCTGCTTGTGAAAAGTTGGTATTCCTCTTGATTCGAAGCCAGGGACTAAGCTCTCATCTCGAGTTGATTTGGGGTCCACGGAGCCTTTTCGTGTTGCTCCAGTGACCTCAGGATCCCTCTAGACTTGAGACAGTGATCTTGGGTTTTCTCTGGAGTGCCATCAAGGAAATCAAGGCTCCTTTCACGTTTGATGTGGAACACGGAATTGCTCTGCACGCAGTGCAGGGGAATCGGGCCTCATCTCGCGGCGAGGGGGAAGTCTCATGGTTTTTCTCGAGTTGCGGCCGGAACCTGGGGTATATTCTCGAGTTACGACGGGGAGGGCCCTTCCAGACACGTGTTTGTTCAGCGACGTCAGGACTCCTGCCTAGGTGCGAGGGACACCTCGGGATTCTCCTCGAGTCTTGGCATGGCAATTGGGACGCGTCTCCACGTGAGGCGGGAGACCCAGCGTCCCTTTCCACGTGCCACAGGGATCCTGGGAATCCTATCCATTTTCAAGAAGAGTCAAGCATCGTCTCCTTTGGAAGCATTGATCTCCGCGGACCTCTCGAGTTTTCAAAGAATGTGAGGCCTCCGTTCTCGATGAGGCGGAGAACTAGGTCTTTCTCTGTGGTCTCCACAGAGGATTCAGACAACCCTTCGTCTTGGGAGATGCAAGACGAGCCTGCATTCAATTCACTGCAGGAATATCCGGGCTTACTTCGAGTCAGAGCATCTCGCTGTCCATTCCACTTGAGGCCACAAACTTAGGGTCCCTCTCACATACCTGTAGCTGAGAGAAGCCTCCTCTTGAGGGGCTTGTGGAAAGTTCGTATTCCTCTTGAGTCGAAGCCAGGGACTAAGCTCTCATCTTGAGTTGATTTGTGGTCCACGGAGCCCTTTCCTGTTGGTCCAGTGACCTCAGGATCCCTCTAGACTTGAGACAGTGATCTTGGGTTTTCTCTGGAGTGCCATCAAGGAAATGAAGGCTCCTTTCACGTTTGATGTGGAACACGGAATTGCTCTGCATGCAGTGCAGGGAATCGGGCCTCAACTCACGGCGAGGGGTAAATCTCATGGTTTTTCTCGAGTTGCGGCCGGAACCTGGGGTATATTCTCGAGTTACGACGGGGAGGGCCCTTCCAGACACGTGTTTGTTCAGCGACCTCAGGACTCCTGCCTAGGTGCGAGGGATACCTCGGGATTCTCCTCGAGTCTTGGCATGGCAATTTGGACGCGTCTCCACGTGAGGCGGGAGACCCAGGGTCCCTTTCCACGTGCCACAGGGATCCTGGGACTCCTATCCATTTTCAAGAGGAGTCAGGCATCGTCTCCTTTGGAAGCATTGATCTCCGCAGACCTCTCAAGTTTTCAAAGGATGTGAGGCCTCCGGTCTTGATGAGGCGGAGGACGAGGACTTTCTCTGTGGTCTCCACAGGGGATTCAGACATCCCGTCGTCTTGGGAGATGCAAGACGAGCCTGCATTCAATTCACTGCAGGGATATCCGGCCTTACTTCGAGTCAGATCATCTCGGTGTCCATTCCACTTGAGGCCACAAATTCTGAGTCCTTCTCACATACCTTTAGCTGAGAGAAGCCAACTCTTAAGGTGCTTGTGGAAAGTTGGTAGTTCTCTTGAGTCGAAGCCAGGGACTAAGCTCTCATCTCGAGTTGATTTGGGGTCGACGGAGCCCTTTCCTTTTGCTCCAGTGACCTCAGGATCCCTCTAGACTTGAGACAGTGATCTTGGGTTTTCTCTGGAGTGCCATCATGGAAATCAAGGATCCTTTCACGTTTGATGTGGAACACGGAATTGCTCTGCACGCAGTGCAGGGAAATGGAGCCTCATCTCGCGGCGAGGGGGAAGTCTCATGGTTTTTCTCGAGTTGCGGCCGGAACCTGGGGTATATTCTCGAGTTACGACGGGGAGTGCCCTTCCAGACACGTGTTTGTTCAGCGACGTCAGGACTCCTGCCTAGGTGCGATGGACACCTCGGGATTCTCCTCGAGTCTTGGCATGGCAATTGGGACGCGTCTCCACGTGAGGCGGGAGACCCAGGGTCCCTTTCCACGTGCCACAGGGATCCTGGGACTCCTATCCATTTGCAAGAGGAGTCAGGCATCATCTCCTTTGGAAGCATTGATCTCCGCGGACCTCTCGAATTTTCAAAGGATGTGAGGCCTCCGGTCGCATTGAGGCGGAGAATTAGGTCTTTCTCTGTGGTCTCCACAGGGGATTCAGACATTCCTTCGTCTTGGGAGATGCAAGACAAGCCTGCATTCAACTCACTGCAAGGATATCCGGCCTTACTTCGAGTCAGACCATCTCGGTGTCCATTCCACTTGAGGCCAGCAACTCAGGGTCCCTCTCACATACCTGTAGCTGAGAGAAGCCTCCTCTTGAGGTGCTTGTGGAAAGTTGGTATTCCTCTTGACTGGAAGCCAGGGACTAAGATCTCTTATCGAGTTGATTTGGGGTCCACGGAGCCCTTTCATGTGCTCCAGTGACCTCAGGATCCCTCTAGACTTGAGACATTGATTTTGGGTTTTCTCTGGAGTGCCATCAAGGAAATCAAGGCTCCTTTCAGGCTTGATGTTGAACACGGAATTGCTCTGCATGCAGTGCAGGGGAATCGGGCCTCATGTCGCGGCGAGGGGGAAGTCTCATGATTTTTCTCGAGTTGCGCCCGGAACCTGGGGTATATTCTCGAGTTACGACGGGGAGGCCCTATCAGACACGTGTTTGTTCAGCGACGTCAGGACTCCTGCCTAGGTGCGAGGGACACCTCGGTATTCTCCTCGAATCTTGGCATGGCATTTGGGACGCGTCTCCACGTGAGGCGGGAGACCCAGGGTCCCTTTCCACGTGCCACAGGGATCCTGGGACTCCTATCCATTTTCAAGAGGAGTCAGGCATCGTCTCCTTTGGAAGCATTGATCTCCGCGGACCTCTCTAGTTTTCAAAGGATCTGAGGCCTCCCGTCGCGTTGAGGCGGAGGACTAGGTCTTTCTCTGTGGTCTCCACAGGGGATTCAGACAACCCTTCGTCTTGGGAGATGCAAGACGAGCCTGCATTCAATTCACTGCAGGGATATCCGGCCTTACCTCGAGTCAGAGCATCTCGGTGTCCATTCCACTTGAGGCCACAAACTCAGGGTCCCTCTCACATACCTGTAGCTGAGCGAAGCCTCGTCTTGAGGTGCTTGTGAAAAATGGGTATTCCTCTTGAGTCGAAGCCAGGGTCTAAGCTCTCATCTCGAGTTGATTTGGGGTCCACGGAGCCCTTTCGTGTTGCTCCAGTGACCTCAGGATCCCTCTAGACTTGAGACAGTGATCTTGGGTTTTCTCTAGAGTGCCTTCAAGGAAATCAAGGCTCCTTTCACGTTTGATGTGGAACACGGAATTGCTCTGCATGCAGTGCAGGGTAATCGGTACTCATCTCGCGGCGAGGGGGAAGTCTCATGGTTTTTCTCGAGTTGCGGCCGGAACCTGGGGTATATTCTCGAGTTACGACGGGGAGGGCCCTTCCAGACACGTGTTTGTTCAGCGACGTCAGGACTCTGGCCTAGGTGCGAGGGACACCTCGGGATTCTCCTCGAGTCTTGGCATGGCAATGGGGACGCGGCTCCACGTGAGGCGGGAGACCCTGGGTCCCTTTCCACGTGCCACAGGGATCCTGGGACTCCTATCCATTTTCAAGAGGAGTCAGGCATCGTCTCCTTTGGAAGCATTGATCTCCGCGGACCTCTCGAGTTTTCCAAGGATGTGAGGCCTCCGGTCGCGATGAGGCGGAGAACTAGGTCTTTCTCTGTCGTCACCACAGGGCATTCAGACATCCCTTCGTCTTGGGAGATGCAAGATGAGCCTGCATTCAATTCACTGCAGGGATATCAGGCCTTACTTCGAGTCAGAGGATCTCGGTGTCCATTCCACTTGAGGCCACAAACTCAGGGTCCCTCTCACATACCTGTAGCTGAGAGAAGCCTCCTCTTGAGGTGCTTGTGGAATATTGGTATTCCTCTTGAGTCGAAGCCAGACACTAAGCTTTCATCTCGAGTTGATTTGTGGTCCACGGAGCCCTTTCGTGTTGCTCCAGTGACCTCAGGATCCCTCTAGACTTGAGAGAGTGATGTTGAGTTTCCTCTGGAGTGCCATGAAGGAAATCAAGGCTCCTTTCACGTTTGATGTGGAACACGGAATTGCTCTGCAGGCAGTGCAGGGGAATCCGGCCTCGACTCGCTGCGAGGGGGAAGTCTCATGGTTTTTCTCGAGTTGTGGACCGAACCTGGGGTATATTCTCGAGTTACGACGCGGAGGGACCATCCAGATACGTGTTTGTTCAGCGACGTCAGGACTCCTGCCTAGGTGCAAGGGACACCTCGGGATTCTCCTCGAGTCTTGGCATGGCAATTGGGATGCGTCTCCACATGAGCCGGGAGACCCAGGGTCCCTTTCCACGTTCCACAGGGATCCTGGGACTCCTATCCATTTTCCAGAGGAGTCAGGCATCGTCTCCTTTGGAAGCATTGATCTCCGCGGACCTCTCGAGTTTTCAAAGGATGTGAGGCCTCCGGTCGCGATGAGGCGGAGGACTAGGTCTTTCTCTGTGGTCTCCACAGGGGATTCAGACATCCCTTCGTCTTGGGAGATGCAAAATGAGCCTGCATTCAATTCACTGCAGGGATATCCGGCCTTACTTCGAGTCAGAGCATCTCGGTGTCCATTCCACTTGAGGCCACAAACTCGGGGTCCCTCAAATATACCTGTAGCTGAGAGAAGCCTCCGCTTGAGGTGCTTGTGGAAAGTTGGTATTCCTCTTGAGTCGAAGCCAGGGACTAAGCTCTCATCTCGAGTTGATTTGGGGTCCACGGAGCCCTTTCGTGTTGCTCCAGTGACCTCAGGATCCCTCTAGACTTGAGACAGTGATCTTGGGTTTTCTCTGGAGTGCCATCAAGGAAATCAAGGCTCCTTTCACGTTTGATGTGGAACACGGAATTGCTCTGCACGCAGTGCAGGGGAATCGGGCCTCATCTCGCGGCGAGGGGGAAGTCTCATGGTTTTTCTCGAGTTGCGGCCGGAACCAGGGGTATATTCTCGAGTTACGACGGGGAGGGCCCTTCCAGACACGTGTTTGTTCAGCGACGTCAGAACTCCTGCCTAGGTGCGAGGGACACCTCGGGATTCTCCTCGAGTCTTGGCATGGCAATTGGGACGCGTCTCCACGTGAGGCGGGAGACCCAGGTTCCCTTTCCACGTGCCACAGGGATCCTGGGACTCCTTTCCATTTTCAAGAGGAGTCAGGCATCGTCTCCTTTGGAAGCATTGACCTCCGCAGACCTCTCGAGTTTTAGAAGGATGTGAGGCCTCCGGTCATGTTGAGGCGGAGGACTAGGTCTTTCGCTGTGATCTCCACAGGGGATTCAGACAACTCGTCGTCTTGGGAGATGCAAGACGAGCCTGCATTCAATTCCATGCAGGGATATCCGGCATTACTTCGAGTCAGAGCATCTCGGTGTCCATTCCACTTGAGGCCACAAATTCAGGGTCCCTCTCACATACCTGTAGCTGAGAGAAGACTCCTCTTAAGGTGATTGTGGAAAGTTGGTAGTCCTCTGGAGTCGAAGCCAGGGAGTAAGCTCTCATCTCGAGTTGATTTGGGGTCCACGGAGCCCTTTCGTGTTGCTCCAGTGACCTCAGGATTCCTCTAGACTTGAGACAGTGATTTTGGCTTTTCTCTGGAGTGCCATCAAGGAAATCAAGGCTCCTTTCACGTTTGATGTGGAACACGGAATTGCTCTGCACGCAGTGCAGGGGAATCGGGCCTCATCTCGCGGCGAGGGGGAAGTCTCATGGTTTTTCTCGAGCTGCGGCCGAAACCTGGGGTATATTCTCGAGTTAGGACGGGGAGGGCCCTTCCAGACACGTGTTTGTTCAGCGACGTCGGACTCCTGCCTAGGTGCGAGGGACACCTCGGGATTCCCCTGGAGTCTTGGCATGGCAATTGGGACGCGTCTCCACGTGAGGCGGGAGACCCAGGGTCCCTTTCAACGTGCCACAGGGATCGTGGGACTCCTATCCATTTTCAAGAAGAGTCAGGCATCATCTCCTTTGGAAGCATTGATCTCCGCAGACCTCTCGAGTTTTCAAAGGATGTGAGGCCTCTGGTCTTGATGAGGCGGAGGGCTAGGTCTTTCTCTGTGGTCTCCACAGGGGATTCAGACATCCCTTCGTCTTGGGAGATGCAAGACGAGCCTGCATTCATTCACTGAAGGGATATCCGGCCTTACTTCGAGTCAGAGCATCTCGGTGTCCATTCCACTTGAGGCCACAAACTCGGGGTCCCTCAAATATACCTGTAGTTGAGAGAAGCCTCCGCTTGAGGTGCTTGTGGAAAGTTGGTATTCCTCTTGAGTCGAAGCCAGGGACTAAGCTCTCATCTCGAGTTGATTTGGGGTCCACGGAGCCCTTTCGTGTTGCTCCAGTGACCTCAGGATCCCTCTAGACTTGAGACAGTGATCTTGGGTTTTCTCTGGAGTGCCATCAAGGAAATCAAGGCTCCTTTCACGTTTGATGTGGAACACGGAATTGCTCTGCACGCAGTGCAGGGGAATCGGGCCTCATCTCGCGGCGAGGGGGAAGTCTCATGGTTTTTCTCGAGTTGCGACCGGAACCTGGGGTATATTCTCGAGTTACGACGGGGAGGGCCCTTCCAGGCACGTGTTTGTTCAGCGACGTCAGGACTCCTGCCTAGGTTCGAGGGACACCTCGGGATTCTCCTCGAGTCTTGGCATGGCAATGGGGACGCGTCTCCACGTGAGGCGGGAGACCCAGGGTCCCTTTCCACGTGCCACAGGGATCCTGGGACTCCTATCCATTTTCAAGAGGAGTCAGGCATCGTCTCCTTTGGAAGCATTGATCTCCGGGGACCTCTCGAATTTTTAAAGGATGTGAGGCCCCCGGTCACTATGAGGCGGAGAATTAGGTCTTTCTCTGCGGTCTCCACAGGGGATTCAGACATCCCTTCGTCTTGGGAGATGCAAGACGAGCCTGCATTCAATTCACTGCACGGATATCCGGCCTTACTTCGAGTCAGAGCATCTCGGTGTCCATTCCACTTGAGGCCACAAACTCAGGGTCCCTCTCACACACCTGTAGCTGAGAGAAGCCTCCTCTTGAGGTGCTTATGGAAAGTTGGTATTCCTCTTGAGTCGAAGCCAGGGACTAAGCTCTCATCTCGAGTTGATTTGGGGTCCAAGGGGAAATTTCGTGTTGCTCCAGTGACCTCAGGATCCCTCTAGACTTGAGACAGTGATCTTGGGTTTTCTCTGGAGTGCCATCAAGGAAATCAAGGCTCCTTTTACGTTTGATGTGGAACACGGAATTGCTCTGCATGCAGTGCAGGGGAATCGGGCCTCAACTCGCGGCGAGGGGGAAATCTCATGGTTTTTCTCGAGTTGCGGCCGGAACCTGGGGTATATTCTCGAGTTACGACGGGGAGGGCCCTTCCAGACACGTGTTTGTTCAGCGACGTCAGGACTCCTGCCTAGGTGCGAGGGACAACTCGGGATTCTCCTCGAGTCTTGGCATGGCAATTGGGACGCGTCTCCACGAGAGGCGTGAGACCCAGGGTCCCTGTCCACGTGCCACAGTGATCCTGGGACTCCTATCCATTTTCAAGAGGAGTCAGGCATCGTCTCCTTTGGAAGCATTGATCTCCGCAGACCTCTCGAGATTTCAAAGGATGTGAGGCCTCCGGTCGCCATGAGGCTGAGAACTAGGTCTTTCTCTGTGGTCTCCACATAGGATTCAGACATCCCTTCATCTTGGGAGATGCAAGACGAGCCTGCATTCAATTCACTGCAGGGATATCCGGCCTTACTTCGAGTCAGAGCATCTCGGTGTCCATTCTACTTGAGGCCACAAACTCAGGGTCCCTCTCACATACCTGTAGCTGAGAGAAGACTCCTCTTGAGGTGCTTGTGAAAAGTGGGTATTCCTCTTCAGTCGAAGCCAGGGACTAAGCTCTCATCTCGAGTTGATTTGGGGTCCACGGAGCCCTTTCGTGTTGCTACAGTGACCTCAGGATCCCTCTAGACTTTAGATAGTGATCTTGGGTTTCCTCTGGTGTGCCATCAAGGAAATCAAGGCTCCTTTCACGTTTGATGTGGAACACGGAATTGCTCTGCACGCAGTGAAGGGGAATCGGGCCTCATCTCGCGGCGAGGGGGAAGTCTCATGGTTTTACTCGAGTTGCGGACGGAACCTGGGGTATATTCTCGAGTTACGACGGGCAGGGCCCTTCCAGACACGTGTTTGTTCAGCGACGTCAGGACTCCTGCCTAGGTGTGAGGGACACTTCGGGATTCTCCTCGAGTCTTGACAAGGCATTTGGGACGCGTCTCCACGTGAGGCGGGAGACCCAGTGTCCCTTTCCACGTGCCACAGGGATCCTGGGACTCCTATCCATTTTCAAGAGGAGTCAGGCATCGTCTCCTTTGGAAGCATTGATCTCCGCGTACCTCTCGAGTTTTCAAAGGGTATGAGGCCTCCAGTCGCGAAGAGGTGGAGAACTAGGTCTTCTCTGTGGTCTCCACAGGGGATTCAGACATCCCTTCGTCTTGGGAGATGCAAGACGAGCCTGCATTCAATTCACTGCAGGCATATCCGCCCTTACTTCAAGTCGTAGCATCTCGGTGTCCATTCTACTTGAGGCCACAAACTCTGGGTCCCTCTCACATACCTGTAGCTGAGAGAAGCCTATTCTTGAGGTGCTTGTCGAAAGTTGGTGTTCCTCTTGAGTCGAAGCCAAGGACTAAGCTCTCATCTCGAGTTGACTTGGGGTCCACGGAGCCCTTTCGTGTTGCTCCTGTGACCACAGGATCCCTCTAGACTCTAGACAGTGATCTTGGGTTTTCTCTGGAGTGCCATCAAGGAAATCAAGGCTCCTTTCACTTTTGATGTGGAACACCGAATTGCTCTGCACACAGTGCAGGGGAATCGGGCCTCATCTCGCGGCGAGGGGGAAGTCTCATGGTTTTTCTTGAGTTGCGGTCGGAACCTGGGGTATATTCTCGAGTTACGACGGGGAGGGCCCTTCCAGACACGTGTTTGTTCAGTGACGTCAGGACTCCTGCCTAGGTGCGAGGGACACCTCGGGATTCTCCTCGAGTCTTGGCATGGCAATTTGGACGCGTCTCCACGTGAGGCGGGAGAACAAGGGTCCCTTTCCACGTGCCACAGGGATCCTGGGACTCCTATCCATTTTCAAGAGGAGTCAGGCATCGTCTAATTTGGAAGCATTGATCTCCGCGGACCTCTCGAATTTTCAAAGGATGTGAGGCCACCGGTCGCGATGAGGCGGAAAATTAGATCTTTCTCTGTGGTCTCCACAGGGGATTCAGACATCCCTTCGTCTTGGGAGATGCAAGACGAGCCTGCATTCACTTCACTCCAGGGATATCCGGCCTTACTTCGAGTCAGAGCATCTCGGTGTCCATTCCACTTGAGGCCACAAACTCAGGGACCCTCTCACATACCTGTAGCTGAGAGAAGCCTCCTCTTGAGGTGCTTGTGGAAAGTTGGTATTCCTCTTGAGTCGAAGCCAGGGACGAAGCTCTCATCTCGAGTTGATTTGGGGTCCACGGAGCCCTTTCGTGTTGCTCCCGTGACCTCAGGATCCCTCTAGACTTGAGACAGTGATCTTGGGTTTTCTCTGGAGTGCCATCAAGGAAATCAAGGCTCCTTTCACGTTTGATGTGGAACACGGAATTGCTCTGCACGCAGTGCAGGGGAATCGGGCCTCATCTCGCGGCGAGGGGCAAGTCTCATGGTTTTTCTCGAGTTGCGGCCGGAACCTGGGGTATATTCTCGAGTTACGACGGGGAGGGCCCTTCCAGACACGTGTTTGTTCAGCGACGTCAGGACTCCTGCCTAGGTGCGAGGGACACCTCGGGATTCTCCTCGAGTCTTGGCATGGCAATTGGGACGCGTCTCCACGTGAGGCGGGAGACCCAGGGTTCCTTTCCAAGTGCCACAGGGATCCTGGGACTCCTATCCATTTTCAAGAGGAGTCAGGCATCGTCTCCTTTGGAACCATTGATGTCTGCAGACCCCTCGAATTTTCAAAGGATATGAGGCCTCCGGTCTCGATGAGGCGGAGAACGAGGTCTTTCTCTGTGGTCTCCACAGGGGATTCAGACAACCCTTCGTCTTGGGAGATGCAAGACGAGCCTGCATTCAATTCACTGCAGGGATATCCGGCCTTACTTCGAGTCAGAGCATCTCGGTGTCCATTCCACTTGAGGCCACAAAATCAGGGGCCCTCTCACATACCTGTAGCTGAGAGAAGCCTCCTCTTGAGGTGCTTGTGGAAAGTTGATATTCCTCTTGAGTCGAAGCCAGGGACTAAGCTCTCATCTCGAGTTGATATGGGGTCCACGGAGCCCTTTCGTGTTGCTCCAGTGACCTCAGGATCCCTCTAGACTTGAGACAGTGATCTTGGGTTTTCTCTGGAGTGCAATCAAGGAAATCAAGGCTCCTTTCACGTTTGATGTGGAACACGGAATTGCTCTGCACGCAGTGGAGGGGAATCGGGTCTCATCTCTCGGCAAGGGGGATGTCTCTTGGTTTTTCTCAAGTTGCGGCCGAAACCTGGGGTATATTCTCGAGTTACGACGGGGAGGGCCCTTCCAGACATGTGTTTGTTCAGCGACGTCAGGACTCCTGCCTAGGTGCGAGGGACAACTCGGGATTCTCCTCGAGTCTTGGCATGGCAATTGGGACGCGTCTCCACGAGAGGCGTGAGACCCAGGGTCCCTGTCCACGTGCCACAGGGATCCTGGGACTCCTATCCATTTTCAAGAGGAGTCAGGCTTCGTCTCCCTTGGAAGCATTGATCTCCGCAGACCTCTCGAGTTTTCAAAGGATGTGAGGCCTCCGGTCGCCATGAGGCTGAGAACTAGGTCTTTCTCTGTGGTCTCCACAGAGGATTCAGACAACCCTTCGTCTTGGGAGATGCAAGACGAGCCTGCATTCAATTCACTGCAGGAATATCCGGGCTTACTTCGAGTCAGAGCATCTCGCTGTCCATTCCACTTGAGGCCACAAACTTAGGGTCCCTCTCACATACCTGTAGCTGAGAGAAGCCTCCTCTTGAGGGGCTTGTGGAAAGTTCGTATTCCTCTTGAGTCGAAGCCAGGGACTAAGCTCTCATCTTGAGTTGATTTGTGGTCCACGGAGCCCTTTCCTGTTGGTCCAGTGACCTCAGGATCCCTCTAGACTTGAGACAGTGATCTTGGGTTTTCTCTGGAGTGCCATCAAGGAAATCAAGGCTCCTTTCACGTTTGATGTGGAACACGGAATTGCTCTGCATGCAGTGCAGGGAATCGGGCCTCAACTCACGGCGAGAGGTAAATCTCATGGTTTTTCTCGAGTTGCGGCCGGAACCTGGGGTATATTCTCGAGTTACGACGGGGAGGGCCCTTCCAGACACGTGTTTGTTCAGCGACCTCAGGACTCCTGCCTAGGTGCGAGGGATACCTCGGGATTCTCCTCGAGTCTTGGCATGGCAATTTGGACGCGTCTCCACGTGAGGCGGGAGACCCAGGCTCCCTTTCCACGTGCCACAGGGATCCTGGGACTCCTATCCATTTTCAAGAGGAGTCAGGCATCGTCTCCTTTGGAAGCATTGATCTCCGCAGACCTCTCGAGTTTTCAAAGGATGTGAGGCCTCCGGTCGCGATGAGGCGGAGGACGAGGACTTTCTCTGTGGTCTCCACAGGGGATTCAGACATCCCGTCGTCTTGGGAGATGCAAGACGAGCCTGCATTCAATTCACTGCAGGGATATCCGGCCTTACTTCGAGTCAGAGCATCTCGGTGTCCATTCCACTTGAGGCCACAAATTCTGAGTCCTTCTCACATACCTTTAGCTGAGAGAAGCCAACTCTTAAGGTGCTTGTGGAAAGTTGGTAGTTCTCTTGAGTCGAAGCCAGGGACTAAGCTCTCATCTCGAGTTGATTTGGGGTCCACGGAGCCCTTTCGTGTTGCTCCAGTGACCTCAGGATCCCTCTAGACTTGAGACAGTGATCTTGGGTTTCCTCTGGAGTGCCATCATGGAAATCAAGGATCCTTTCACGTTTGATGTGGAACACGGAATTGCTCTGCACGCAGTGCAGGGAAATGGAGCCTCATCTCGCGGCGAGGGGGAAGTCTCATGGTTTTTCTCGAGTTGCGGCCGGAACCTGGGGTATATTCTCGAGTTACGACGGGGAGTGCCCTTCCAGACACGTGTTTGTTCAGCGACGTCAGGACTCCTGCCTAGGTGCGAGGGACACCTCGGGATTCTCCTCGAGTCTTGGCATGGCAATTGGGACGCGTCTCCACGTGAGGCGGGAGACCCAGGGTCCCTTTCCACGTGCCACAGGGATCCTGGGACTCCTATCCATTTGCAAGAGGAGTCAGGCATCATCTCCTTTGGAAGCATTGATCTCCGTGGACCTCTCGAATTTTCAAAGGATGTGAGGCCTCCGGTCGCATTGAGGCGGAGAATTAGGTCTTTCTCTGTGGTCTCCACAGGGGATTCAGACATTCCTTCGTCTTGGGAGATGCAAGACAAGCCTGCATTCAACTCACTGCAAGGATATCCGGCCTTACTTCGAGTCAGACCATCTCGGTGTCCATTCCACTTGAGGCCAGCAACTCAGGGTCCCTCTCACATACCTGTAGCTGAGAGAAGCCTCCTCTTGAGGTGCTTGTGGAAAGTTGGTATTCCTCTTGACTGGAAGCCAGGGACAAAGATCTCTTATCGAGTTGATTTGGGGTCCACGGAGCCCTTTCATGTGCTCCAGTGACCTCAGGATCCCTCTAGACTTGAGACATTGATTTTGGGTTTTCTCTGGAGTGCCATCAAGGAAATCAAGGCTCTTTTCAGGCTTGATGTTGAACACGGAATTGCTCTGCATGCAGTGAAGGGGAATCGGGCCTCATGTCGCGGCGAGGCGGAAGTCTCATGATTTTTCTCGAGTTGCGCCCGGAACCTGGGGTATATTCTCGAGTTACGACGGGGAGGCCCTATCAGACACGTGTTTGTTCAGCGACGTCAGGACTCCTGCCTAGGTGCGAGGGACACCTCGGTATTCTCCTCGAATCTTGGCATGGCATTTGGGACGCGTCTCCACGTGAGGCGGGAGACCCAGGGTCCCTTTCCACGTGCCACAGGGATCCTGGGACTCCTATCCATTTTCAAGAGGAGTCAGGCATCGTCTCCTTTGGAAGCATTGATCTCCGCGGACCTCTCTAGTTTTCAAAGGATCTGAGGCCTCCCGTCGCGTTGAGGCGGAGGACTAGGTCTTTCTCTGTGGTCTCCACAGGGGATTCAGACAACCCTTCGTCTTGGGAGATGCAAGACGAGCCTGCATTCAATTCACTGCAGGGATATCCGGCCTTACCTCGAGTCAGAGCATCTCGGTGTCCATTCCACTTGAGGCCACAAACTCAGGGTCCCTCTCACATACCTGTAGCTGAGCGAAGCCTCGTCTTGAGGTGCTTGTGAAAAATGGGTATTCCTCTTGAGTCGAAGCCAGGGTCTAAGCTCTCATCTCGAGTTGATTTGGGGTCCACGGAGCCCTTTCGTGTTGCTCCAGTGACCTCAGGATCCCTCTAGACTTGAGACAGTGATCTTGGGTTTTCTCTAGAGTGCCTTCAAGGAAATCAAGGCTCCTTTCACGTTTGATGTGGAACACGGAATTGCTCTGCATGCAGTGCAGGGTAATCGGTACTCATCTCGCGGCGAGGGGGAAGTCTTATGGTTTTTCTCGAGTTGCGGCCGGAACCTGGGGTATATTCTCGAGTTACGACGGGGAGGGCCCTTCCAGACACGTGTTTGTTCAGCGACGTCAGGACTCCTGCCTAGGTGCGAGGGACACCTCGGGATTCTCCTCGAGTCTTGGCATGGCAATGGGGACGCGGCTCCACGTGAGGCGGGAGACCCTGGGTCCCTTTCCACGTGCCACAGGGATCCTGGGACTCCTATCCATTTTCAAGAGGAGTCAGGCATCGTCTCCTTTGGAAGCATTGATCTCCGCGGACCTCTCTAGTTTTCAAAGGATGTGAGGCCTCCGGTCGCGTTGAGGCGGAGGACTAGGTCTTTCTCTGTGGTTTCCACAGGGGATTCAGAAAACCCTTCGTCTTGGGAGATGCAAGACGAGCCTGCATTCAATTCACTGCAGGGATATCCGGCCTTACTTCGAGTCAGAGCATCTCGGTGTCCATTCCACTTGAGGCCACAAATTCAGGGTCCCTCTCACATACCTGTAGCTGAGAGAAGCCTCCTCTTAAGGGGCTTGTGGAAAGTTGGTAGTCCTCTTGAGTCGAAGCCAGGGACTAAGCTCTCATCTCGAGTTGATTTGGGGTCCACGGAGCCCTTTCGTGTTGCTCCAGTGACCTCAGGATCCCTCTAGACTTGAGACAGTGATCTTGGGTTTTCCCTGGAGTGCCATCAAGGAAATCAAGGCTCCTTTCACGTTTGATGTGGATCACGGAATTGCTCTGCACGCAGTGCAGGGGAATCGGGCCTCATCTCGCGGGGAGGGGGAAGTCTCATGGTTTTTATCGAGTTGCGGCAGGAACCTGGGGTATATTCTCGAGTTACGACGGGTAAGGCCCTTCCCGACACGTGTTTGTTCAGCGACGTAGGACTCCTGCCTAGGTGCGAGGGACACCTCGATATTCTCCTCGAGTCTTGGCATGGCAATTGGGACGCGTCTCCACGGGAGCCGGGAGACCCAGGGTCCCTTTCAACGTGCCACACGGATCGTGGGACTCCTATCCATTTTCAAGAGGAGTCAGGCATCGTCTCCTTTGGAAGCACTGATCTCCGCAGACCTCTCGAGTTTTCAAAGGATGTGAGGCCCCTGGTCACTATGAGGCGGAGAATTAGGTCTTTCTCTGCGGTCTCCACAGGGGATTCAGACATCCCTTCGTCTTGGGAGATGCAAGACGAGCCTGCATTCAATTCACTGCACGGATATCCGGCCTTACTTCGAGTCAGAGCATCTCGGTGTCCATTCCACTTGAGGCCACAAACTCAGGGTCCCTCTCACACACCTGTAGCTGAGAGAAGCCTCCTCTTGAGGTGCTTATGGAAAGTTGGTATTCCTCTTGAGTCGAAGCCAGGGACTAAGCTCTCATCTCGAGTTGATTTGGGGTTCAAGGGGAAATTTCGTGTTGCTCCAGTGACCTCAGGATCCCTCTAGACTTGAGACAGTGATCTTGGGTTTTCTCTGGAGTGCCATCAAGGAAATCAAGGCTCCTTTCACGTTTGATGTGGAACACGGAATTGCTCTGCATGCAGTGCAGGGGAATCGGGCCTCAACTCGCGGCGAGGGGAAAATCTCATGGTTTTTCTCGAGTTGCGGCCGGAACCTGGGGTATATTCTCGAGTTACGACTGGGAGGGCCCTTCCAGACACGTGTTTGTTCAGCGATGTCAGGAATCCTGCCTAGGGGCGAGGGACACCTCGGGATTCTCCTCGAGTCTTGGCAAGGCAATTGGGACGCGTCTCCACGTTAGGCGGGAGACCCAGGGTCCCTTTCCACGTTCCACAGGGATCCTGGAACTCCTATCCATTTTCAAGAGGAGTCAGGCATCGTCTCATGCCTTACTTCGAGTCAGAGCATCTCGGTGTCCATTCCACTTGAGGCCACACACTCAGGGTCCCTCTCACTTACCTCTAGCTGAGAGAAGCCTCCTCTTGAGCTGCTTGTGAAAAGTTGGTATTCCTCTTGATTCGAAGCCAGGGACTAAGCTCTCATCTCGAGTTGATTTGGGGTCCACGGAGCCCTTTCGTGTTGCTCCAGTGACCTCAGGATCCCTCTAGACTTGAGACAGTGATCTTGGGTTTTCTCTGGAGTGCCATCAAGGAAATCAAGGCTCCTTTCACGTTTGATGTGGAACACGGAATTGCTCTGCACGCAGTGCAGGGGAATCGGGCCTCATCTCGCGGCGAGGGGGAAGTCTCATGGTTTTTCTCGAGTTGCGGCCGGAACCTGGGGTATATTCTCGAGTTACGACGGGGAGGGCCCTTCCAGACACGTGTTTGTTCAGCGACGTCAGGACTCCTGCCTAGGTGCGAGGGACACCTCGGGATTCTCCTCGAGTCTTGGCATGGCAATTGGGACGCGTCTCCACGTGAGGCGGGAGACCCAGGGTCCCTTTCCACGAGCCACAGGGATCCTAGGACTCCTATCCATTTTCAAGAGGAGTCAGGCATCGTCTCCTTTGGAAGCATTGATCTCTGCGGACCTCTCGAGTTTTCAAAGGATGTGAGGCCTCCGGTCGCGTTGAGGCGGAGGACTAGGTCTTTCTCTGTGGTCTCCACAGGGGATTCAGAACACCCTTCGTCTTGGGAGATGCAAGACGAGCCTGCATTCAATTCACTGCAGGGATATCCGGCCTTACTTCGAGTCAGAGCATCTCGGTGTCCATTCCACTTGAGGCCACAAATTCAGGGTCCCTCTCACATACCTGTAGCTGAGAGAAGCCTCCTCTTAAGGGGCTTGTGGAAAGTTGGTAGTCCTCTTGAGTCGAAGCCAGGGACTAAGCTCTCATCTCGAGTTGATTTGGGGTCCACGGAGCCCTTTCGTGTTGCTCCAGTGACCTCAGGATCCCTCTAGACTTGAGACAGTGATCTTGGGTTTTCTCTGGAGTGCCATCAAGGAAATCAAGGCTCCTTTCACGTTTGATGTGGAACACGGAATTGCTCTGCACGCAGTGCAGGGGAATCGGGCCTCATCTTGCGGGGAGGGGGAAGTCTCATGGTTTTTATCGAGTTGCGGCAGGAACCTGGGGTATATTCTCGAGTTACGACGGGTAAGGCCTTTCCCGACACGTGTTTGTTCAGCGACGTAGGACTCCTGCCGAGGTGCGAGGGACACCTCGGGATTCTCCTAGAGTCTTGGCATGGCAAATGGGACGCGTCTCCACGGGAGGCAGGAGACCCAGGGTCCCTTTCCACGTGCAACATGGATCCTGGGACTCCTATCCATTTTCAAGAAGAGTCAGGCATCGTCTCCTTTGGAAGCATTGATCTCCGCAGACCTCTCGAGTTTTCAATGGATGTGAGGCCTCCGGTCTTGATGAGGCGGAGGACTAGGTCTTTCTCTGTGGTCTCCACAGGGGATTCAGACATCCCTTCATCTATGGAGATTCAAGACGAGCCTGCATTCAATTCACTGCAGGGATATCCGGCCTTACTTCGAGTCAGAGCATCTCGGTGTCCATTCCCCTTGAGGCCACAAACTCAGGGTCCCTCTCACATACCTGTAGCTGAGAGAAGCCTCCTCTTGAGGTGCTTGTGGAAAGTTGGTATTCCTCTTGAGTCGAAGCCAGGGACTAAGCTCTCATCTCGAGTTTATTTGGGGTCCACGGAGCCCTTTCATGTTGCTCCAGTGACCTCAGGATCCCTCTAGACTTGAGACAGTGATCTTGGGTTTTCTCTGGAGTGCCATCAAGGAAATCAAGGCTCCTTTCACGTTTGATGTGGAACACGGAATTGCTCTGCACGCAGTGCAGGGGAATCGGGCCTCATCTCGCGGCGAGGGGGAAGTCTCATGGTTTTTCTCGAGTTGCGGCCGGAACCTGGGGTATATTCTCGAGTTACGACGGGGAGGGCCCTTCCAGACACGTGTTTGTTCAGCGACGTAGGACTCCTGCCTAGGTGCGAGGGACACCTCGATATTCTCCTCGAGTCTTGGCATGGCAATTGGGACGCGTCTCCACGGGAGCCGGGAGACCCAGGGTCCCTTTCAACGTGCCACAGGGATCGTGGGACTCCTATCCATTTTCAAGAGGAGTCAGGCATCGTCTCCTTTGGAAGCACTGATCTCCGCAGACCTCTCGAGTTTTCAAAGGATGTGAGGCCCCCGGTCACTATGAGGCGGATAATTAGGTCTTTCTCTGCGGTCTCCACAGGGGATTCAGACATCCCTTCGTCTTGGGAGATGCAAGACGAGCCTGCATTCAATTCACTGCACAGATATCCGGCCTTACTTCGAGTCAGAGCATCTCGGTGTCCATTCCACTTGAGGCCACAAACTCAGGGTCCCTCTCACACACCTGTAGCTGAGAGAAGCCTCCCCTTGAGGTGCTTATGGAAAGTTGGTATTCCTCTTGAGTCGAAGCCAGGGACTAAGCTCTCATCTCGAGTTGATTTGGGGTTCAAGGGGAAATTTCGTGTTGCTCCAGTGACCTCAGGATCCCTCTAGACTTGAGACAGTGATCTTGGGTTTTCTCTGGAGTGCCATCAAGGAAATCAAGGCACCTTTCACGTTTGATGTGGAACACGGAATTGCTCTGCATGCAGTGCAGGGGAATCGGGCCTCAACTCGCAGCGAGGGGAAAATCTCATGGTTTTTCTCGAGTTGCGGCCGGAACCTGGGGTATATTCTCGAGTTACGACGGGGAGGGCCCTTCCAGACACGTGTTTGTTCAGCGATGTCAGGACTCCTGCCTAGGGGCGAGGGACACCTCGGGATTCTCCTCGAGTCTTGGCAAGGCAATTGGGACGCGTCTCCACGTGAGGCGGGAGACCCAGGGTCCCTTTCCACGTGCCACAGGGATCCTGGGACTCCTATCCATTTTCAAGAGGACTCAGGCATCGTCTCATGCCTTACTTCGAGTCAGAGCATCTCGGTGTCCATTCCACTTGAGGCCACACACTCAGGGTCCCTCTCACTTACCTGTAGCTGAGAGAAGCCTCCTCTTGAGCTGCTTGTGAAAAGTTGGTATTCCTCTTGATTCGAAGCCAGGGACTAAGCTCTCATCTCGAGTTGATTTGGGGTCCACGGAGCCTTTTCGTGTTGCTCCAGTGACCTCAGGATCCCTCTAGACTTGAGACAGTGATCTTGGGTTTTCTCTGGAGTGCCATCAAGGAAATCAAGGCTCCTTTCACGTTTGATGTGGAACACGGAATTGCTCTGCACGCAGTGCAGGGGAATCGGGCCTCATCTCGCGGCGAGGGGGAAGTCTCATGGTTTTTCTCGAGTTGCGGCCGGAACCTGGGGTATATTCTCGAGTTACGACGGGGAGGGCCCTTCCAGACACGTGTTTGTTCAGCGACGTCAGGACTCCTGCCTAGGTGCGAGGGACACCTCGGGATTCTCCTCGAGTCTTGGCATGGCAATTGGGACGCGTCTCCACGTGAGGCGGGAGACCCAGGCTCCCTTTCCACGTGCCACAGGGATCCTGGGACTCCTATCCATTTTCAAGAGGAGTCAGGCATCGTCTCCTTTGGAAGCATTGATCTCCGCAGACCTCTCGAGTTTTCAAAGGATGTGAGGCCTCCGGTCTTGATGAGGCGGAGGACGAGGACTTTCTCTGTGGTCTCCACAGGGGATTCAGACATCCCGTCGTCTTGGGAGATGCAAGACGAGCCTGCATTCAATTCACTGCAGGGATATCCGGCCTTACTTCGAGTCAGAGCATCTCGGTGTCCATTCCACTTGAGGCCACAAATTCTGAGTCCTTCTCACATACCTTTAGCTGAGAGAAGCCAACTCTTAAGGTGCTTGTGGAAAGTTGGTAGTTCTCTTGAGTCGAAGCCAGGGACTAAGCTCTCATCTCGAGTTGATTTGGGGTCGACGGAGCCCTTTCCTTTTGCTCCAGTGACCTCAGGATCCCTCTAGACTTGAGACAGTGATCTTGGGTTTTCTCTGGAGTGCCATCATGGAAATCAAGGATCCTTTCACGTTTGATGTGGAACACGGAATTGCTCTGCACGCAGTGCAGGGAAATGGAGCCTCATCTCGCGGCGAGGGGGAAGTCTCATGGTTTTTCTCGAGTTGCGGCCGGAACCTGGGGTATATTCTCGAGTTACGACGGGGAGTGCCCTTCCAGACACGTGTTTGTTCAGCGACGTCAGGACTCCTGCCTAGGTGCGATGGACACCTCGGGATTCTCCTCGAGTCTTGGCATGGCAATTGGGACGCGTCTCCACGTGAGGCGGGAGACCCAGGGTCCCTTTCCACGTGCCACAGGGATCCTGGGACTCCTATCCATTTGCAAGAGGAGTCAGGCATCATCTCCTTTGGAAGCATTGATCTCCGCGGACCTCTCGAATTTTCAAAGGATGTGAGGCCTCCGGTCGCATTGAGGCGGAGAATTAGGTCTTTCTCTGTGGTCTCCACAGGGGATTCAGACATTCCTTCGTCTTGGGAGATGCAAGACAAGCCTGCATTCAACTCACTGCAAGGATATCCGGCCTTACTTCGAGTCAGACCATCTCGGTGTCCATTCCACTTGAGGCCAGCAACTCAGGGTCCCTCTCACATACCTGTAGCTGAGAGAAGCCTCCTCTTGAGGTGCTTGTGGAAAGTTGGTATTCCTCTTGACTGGAAGCCAGGGACTAAGATCTCTTATCGAGTTGATTTGGGGTCCACGGAGCCCTTTCATGTGCTCCAGTGACCTCAGGATCCCTCTAGACTTGAGACATTGATTTTGGGTTTTCTCTGGAGTGCCATCAAGGAAATCAAGGCTCCTTTCAGGCTTGATGTTGAACACGGAATTGCTCTGCATGCAGTGCAGGGGAATCGGGCCTCATGTCGCGGCGAGGGGGAAGTCTCATGATTTTTCTCGAGTTGCGCCCGGAACCTGGGGTATATTCTCGAGTTACGACGGGGAGGCCCTATCAGACACGTGTTTGTTCAGCGACGTCAGGACTCCTGCCTAGGTGCGAGGGACACCTCGGTATTCTCCTCGAATCTTGGCATGGCATTTGGGACGCGTCTCCACGTGAGGCGGGAGACCCAGGGTCCCTTTCCACGTGCCACAGGGATCCTGGGACTCCTATCCATTTTCAAGAGGAGTCAGGCATCGTCTCCTTTGGAAGCATTGATCTCCGCGGACCTCTCTAGTTTTCAAAGGATCTGAGGCCTCCCGTCGCGTTGAGGCGGAGGACTAGGTCTTTCTCTGTGGTCTCCACAGGGGATTCAGACAACCCTTCGTCTTGGGAGATGCAAGACGAGCCTGCATTCAATTCACTGCAGGGATATCCGGCCTTACCTCGAGTCAGAGCATCTCGGTGTCCATTCCACTTGAGGCCACAAACTCAGGGTCCCTCTCACATACCTGTAGCTGAGCGAAGCCTCGTCTTGAGGTGCTTGTGAAAAATGGGTATTCCTCTTGAGTCGAAGCCAGGGTCTAAGCTCTCATCTCGAGTTGATTTGGGGTCCACGGAGCCCTTTCGTGTTGCTCCAGTGACCTCAGGATCCCTCTAGACTTGAGACAGTGATCTTGGGTTTTCTCTAGAGTGCCTTCAAGGAAATCAAGGCTCCTTTCACGTTTGATGTGGAACACGGAATTGCTCTGCATGCAGTGCAGGGTAATCGGTACTCATCTCGCGGCGAGGGGGAAGTCTCATGGTTTTTCTCGAGTTGCGGCCGGAACCTGGGGTATATTCTCGAGTTACGACGGGGAGGGCCCTTCCAGACACGTGTTTGTTCAGCGACGTCAGGACTCTGGCCTAGGTGCGAGGGACACCTCGGGATTCTCCTCGAGTCTTGGCATGGCAATGGGGACGCGGCTCCACGTGAGGCGGGAGACCCTGGGTCCCTTTCCACGTGCCACAGGGATCCTGGGACTCCTATCCATTTTCAAGAGGAGTCAGGCATCGTCTCCTTTGGAAGCATTGATCTCCGCGGACCTCTCGAGTTTTCCAAGGATGTGAGGCCTCCGGTCGCGTTGAGGCGGAGGACTAGGTCTTTCTCTGTGGTTTCCACAGGGGATTCAGAAAACCCTTCGTCTTGGGAGATGCAACACGAGCCTGCATTCAATTCACTGCAGGGATATCCGGCCTTACTTCGAGTCAGAGCATCTCGGTGTCCATTCCACTTGAGGCCACAAATTCAGGGTCCCTCTCACATACCTGTAGCTGAGAGAAGCCTCCTCTTAAGGGGCTTGTGGAAAGTTGGTAGTCCTCTTGAGTCGAAGCCAGGGACTAAGCTCTCATCTCGAGTTGATTTGGGGTCCACGGAGCCCTTTCGTGTTGCTCCAGTGACCTCAGGATCCCTCTAGACTTGAGACAGTGATCTTGGGTTTTCTCTGGAGTGCCATCAAGGAAATCAAGGCTCCTTTCACGTTTGATGTGGAACACGGAATTGCTCTGCACGCAGTGCAGGGAAATGGAGCCTCATCTCGCGGCGAGGGGGAAGTCTCATGGTTTTTCTCGAGTTGCGGCCGGAACCTGGGGTATATTCTCGAGTTACGACAGGGAGTGCCCTTCCAGACACGTGTTTGTTCAGCGACGTCAGGACTCCTGCCTAGGTGCGAGGGACACCTCGGGATTCTCCTCGAGTCTTGGCATGGCAATTGGGACGCGTCTCCACGTGAGGCGGGAGACCCAGGCTCCCTTTCCACGTGCCACAGGGATCCTGGGACTCCTATCCATTTTCAAGAGGAGTCAGGCATCGTCTCCTTTGGAAGCATTGATCTCCGCAGACCTCTCGAGTTTTCAAAGGATGTGAGGCCTCCGGTCTTGATGAGGCGGAGGACGAGGACTTTCTCTGTGGTCTCCACAGGGGATTCAGACATCCCGTCGTCTTGGGAGATGCAAGACGAGCCTGCATTCAATTCACTGCAGGGATATCCGGCCTTACTTCGAGTCAGAGCATCTCGGTGTCCATTCCACTTGAGGCCACAAATTCTGAGTCCTTCTCACATACCTTTAGCTGAGAGAAGCCAACTCTTAAGGTGCTTGTGGAAAGTTGGTAGTTCTCTTGAGTCGAAGCCAGGGACTAAGCTCTCATCTCGAGTTGATTTGGGGTCGACGGAGCCCTTTCCTTTTGCTCCAGTGACCTCAGGATCCCTCTAGACTTGAGACAGTGATCTTGGGTTTTCTCTGGAGTGCCATCATGGAAATCAAGGATCCTTTCACGTTTGATGTGGAACACGGAATTGCTCTGCACGCAGTGCAGGGAAATGGAGCCTCATCTCGCGGCGAGGGGGAAGTCTCATGGTTTTTCTCGAGTTGCGGCCGGAACCTGGGGTATATTCTCGAGTTACGACGGGGAGTGCCCTTCCAGACACGTGTTTGTTCAGCGACGTCAGGACTCCTGCCTAGGTGCGATGGACACCTCGGGATTCTCCTCGAGTCTTGGCATGGCAATTGGGACGCGTCTCCACGTGAGGCGGGAGACCCAGGGTCCCTTTCCACGTGCCACAGGGATCCTGGGACTCCTATCCATTTGCAAGAGGAGTCAGGCATCATCTCCTTTGGAAGCATTGATCTCCGCGGACCTCTCGAATTTTCAAAGGATGTGAGGCCTCCGGTCGCATTGAGGCGGAGAATTAGGTCTTTCTCTGTGGTCTCCACAGGGGATTCAGACATTCCTTCGTCTTGGGAGATGCAAGACAAGCCTGCATTCAACTCACTGCAAGGATATCCGGCCTTACTTCGAGTCAGACCATCTCGGTGTCCATTCCACTTGAGGCCAGCAACTCAGGGTCCCTCTCACATACCTGTAGCTGAGAGAAGCCTCCTCTTGAGGTGCTTGTGGAAAGTTGGTATTCCTCTTGACTGGAAGCCAGGGACTAAGATCTCTTATCGAGTTGATTTGGGGTCCACGGAGCCCTTTCATGTGCTCCAGTGACCTCAGGATCCCTCTAGACTTGAGACATTGATTTTGGGTTTTCTCTGGAGTGCCATCAAGGAAATCAAGGCTCCTTTCAGGCTTGATGTTGAACACGGAATTGCTCTGCATGCAGTGCAGGGGAATCGGGCCTCATGTCGCGGCGAGGGGGAAGTCTCATGATTTTTCTCGAGTTGCGCCCGGAACCTGGGGTATATTCTCGAGTTACGACGGGGAGGCCCTATCAGACACGTGTTTGTTCAGCGACGTCAGGACTCCTGCCTAGGTGCGAGGGACACCTCGGTATTCTCCTCGAATCTTGGCATGGCATTTGGGACGCGTCTCCACGTGAGGCGGGAGACCCAGGGTCCCTTTCCACGTGCCACAGGGATCCTGGGACTCCTATCCATTTTCAAGAGGAGTCAGGCATCGTCTCCTTTGGAAGCATTGATCTCCGCGGACCTCTCTAGTTTTCAAAGGATCTGAGGCCTCCCGTCGCGTTGAGGCGGAGGACTAGGTCTTTCTCTGTGGTCTCCACAGGGGATTCAGACAACCCTTCGTCTTGGGAGATGCAAGACGAGCCTGCATTCAATTCACTGCAGGGATATCCGGCCTTACCTCGAGTCAGAGCATCTCGGTGTCCATTCCACTTGAGGCCACAAACTCAGGGTCCCTCTCACATACCTGTAGCTGAGCGAAGCCTCGTCTTGAGGTGCTTGTGAAAAATGGGTATTCCTCTTGAGTCGAAGCCAGGGTCTAAGCTCTCATCTCGAGTTGATTTGGGGTCCACGGAGCCCTTTCGTGTTGCTCCAGTGACCTCAGGATCCCTCTAGACTTGAGACAGTGATCTTGGGTTTTCTCTAGAGTGCCTTCAAGGAAATCAAGGCTCCTTTCACGTTTGATGTGGAACACGGAATTGCTCTGCATGCAGTGCAGGGTAATCGGTACTCATCTCGCGGCGAGGGGGAAGTCTCATGGTTTTTCTCGAGTTGCGGCCGGAACCTGGGGTATATTCTCGAGTTACGACGGGGAGGGCCCTTCCAGACACGTGTTTGTTCAGCGACGTCAGGACTCTGGCCTAGGTGCGAGGGACACCTCGGGATTCTCCTCGAGTCTTGGCATGGCAATGGGGACGCGGCTCCACGTGAGGCGGGAGACCCTGGGTCCCTTTCCACGTGCCACAGGGATCCTGGGACTCCTATCCATTTTCAAGAGGAGTCAGGCATCGTCTCCTTTGGAAGCATTGATCTCCGCGGACCTCTCGAGTTTTCCAAGGATGTGAGGCCTCCGGTCGCGTTGAGGCGGAGGACTAGGTCTTTCTCTGTGGTTTCCACAGGGGATTCAGAAAACCCTTCGTCTTGGGAGATGCAACACGAGCCTGCATTCAATTCACTGCAGGGATATCCGGCCTTACTTCGAGTCAGAGCATCTCGGTGTCCATTCCACTTGAGGCCACAAATTCAGGGTCCCTCTCACATACCTGTAGCTGAGAGAAGCCTCCTCTTAAGGGGCTTGTGGAAAGTTGGTAGTCCTCTTGAGTCGAAGCCAGGGACTAAGCTCTCATCTCGAGTTGATTTGGGGTCCACGGAGCCCTTTCGTGTTGCTCCAGTGACCTCAGGATCCCTCTAGACTTGAGACAGTGATCTTGGGTTTTCTCTGGAGTGCCATCAAGGAAATCAAGGCTCCTTTCACGTTTGATGTGGAACACGGAATTGCTCTGCACGCAGTGCAGGGAAATGGAGCCTCATCTCGCGGCGAGGGGGAAGTCTCATGGTTTTTCTCGAGTTGCGGCCGGAACCTGGGGTATATTCTCGAGTTACGACAGGGAGTGCCCTTCCAGACACGTGTTTGTTCAGCGACGTCAGGACTCCTGCCTAGGTGCGAGGGACACCTCGGGATTCTCCTCGAGTCTTGGCATGGCAATTGGGACGCGTCTCCACGTGAGGCGGGAGACCCAGGGTCCCTTTCCACGTGCCACAGGGATCCTGGGACTCCTATCCATTTGCAAGAGGAGTCAGGCATCATCTCCTTTGGAAGCATTGATCTCCGCGGACCTCTCGAATTTTCAAAGGATGTGAGGCCTCCGGTCGCGTTGAGGCGGAGAATTAGGTCTTTCTTTGTGGTCTCCACAGGGGATTCAGACATTCCTTCGTCTTGGGAGATGCAAGACAAGCCTGCATTCAACTCACTGCAAGGATATCCGGCCTTACTTCGAGTCAGACCATCTCGGTGTCCATTCCACTTGAGGCCAGCAACTCAGGGTCCCTCTCACATACCTGTAGCTGAGAGAAGCCTCCTCTTGAGGTGCTTGTGGAAAGTTGGTATTCCTCTTGACTGGAAGCCAGGGACTAAGATCTCTTATCGAGTTGATTTGGGGTCCACGGAGCCCTTTCATGTGCTCCAGTGACCTCAGGATCCCTCTAGACTTGAGACATTGATTTTGGGTTTTCTCTGGAGTGCCATCAAGGAAATCAAGGCTCCTTTCAGGCTTGATGTTGAACACGGAATTGCTCTGCATGCAGTGCAGGGGAATCGGGCCTCATGTCGCGGCGAGGGGGAAGTCTCATGATTTTTCTCGAGTTGCGCCCGGAACCTGGGGTATATTCTCGAGTTACGACGGGGAGGCCCTATCAGACACGTGTTTGTTCAGCGACGTCAGGACTCCTGCCTAGGTGCGAGGGACACCTCGGTATTCTCCTCGAATCTTGGCATGGCATTTGGGACGCGTCTCCACGTGAGGCGGGAGACCCAGGGTCCCTTTCCACGTGCCACAGGGATCCTGGGACTCCTATCCATTTTCAAGAGGAGTCAGGCATCGTCTCCTTTGGAAGCATTGATCTCCGCGGACCTCTCTAGTTTTCAAAGGATCTGAGGCCTCCCGTCGCGTTGAGGCGGAGGACTAGGTCTTTCTCTGTGGTCTCCACAGGGGATTCAGACAACCCTTCGTCTTGGGAGATGCAAGACGAGCCTGCATTCAATTCACTGCAGGGATATCCGGCCTTACCTCGAGTCAGAGCATCTCGGTGTCCATTCCACTTGAGGCCACAAACTCAGGGTCCCTCTCACATACCTGTAGCTGAGCGAAGCCTCGTCTTGAGGTGCTTGTGAAAAATGGGTATTCCTCTTGAGTCGAAGCCAGGGTCTAAGCTCTCATCTCGAGTTGATTTGGGGTCCACGGAGCCCTTTCGTGTTGCTCCAGTGACCTCAGGATCCCTCTAGACTTGAGACAGTGATCTTGGGTTTTCTCTAGAGTGCCTTCAAGGAAATCAAGGCTCCTTTCACGTTTGATGTGGAACACGGAATTGCTCTGCATGCAGTGCAGGGTAATCGGTCCTCATCTCGCGGCGAGGGGGAAGTCTCATGGTTTTTCTCGAGTTGCGGCCGGAACTTGGGGTATATTCTCGAGTTACGACGGGGAGGGCCCTTCCAGACACGTGTTTGTTCAGCGACGTCAGGACTCTGGCCTAGGTGCGAGGGACACCTCGGGATTCTCCTCGAGTCTTGGCATGGCAATGGGGACGCGGCTCCACGTGAGGCGGGAGACCCTGGGTCCCTTTCCACGTGCCACAGGGATCCTGGGACTCCTATCCATTTTCAAGAGGAGTCAGGCATCGTCTCCTTTGGAAGCATTGATCTCCGCGGACCTCTCTAGTTTTCAAAGGATGTGAGGCCTCCGGTCGCGTTGAGGCGGAGGACTAGGTCTTTCTCTGTGGTTTCCACAGGGGATTCAGAAAACCCTTCGTCTTGGGAGATGCAAGACGAGCCTGCATTCAATTCACTGCAGGGATATCCGGCCTTACTTCGAGTCAGAGCATCTCGGTGTCCATTCCACTTGAGGCCACAAATTCAGGGTCCCTCTCACATACCTGTAGCTGAGAGAAGCCTCCTCTTAAGGGGCTTGTGGAAAGTTGGTAGTCCTCTTGAGTCGAAGCCAGGGACTAAGCTCTCATCTCGAGTTGATTTGGGGTCCACGGAGCCCTTTCGTGTTGCTCCAGTGACCTCAGGATCCCTCTAGACTTGAGACAGTGATCTTGGGTTTTCTCTGGAGTGCCATCAAGAAAATCAAGGCTCCTTTCACGTTTGATGTGGAACACGGAATTGCTCTGCACGCAGTGCAGGGGAATCGGGCCTCATCTCGCGGGGAGGGGGAAGTCTCATGGTTTTTATCTAGTTGCGGCAGGAACCTGGGGTATATTCTCGAGTTACGACGGGTAAGGCCCTTCCCGACACGTGTTTGTTCAGCGACGTAGGACTCCTGCCTAGGTGCGAGGGACACCTCGATATTCTCCTCGAGTCTTGGCATGGCAATTGGGACGCGTCTCCACGGGAGCCGGGAGACCCAGGGTCCCTTTCAACGTGCCACAGGGATCGTGGGACTCCTATTCATTTTCAAGAGGAGTCAGGCATCGTCTCCTTTGGAAGCACTGATCTCCGCAGACCTCTCGAGTTTTCAAAGGATGTGAGGCCCCCGGTCACTATGAGGCGGAGAATTAGGTCTTTCTCTGCGGTCTCCACAGGGGATTCAGACATCCCTTCGTCTTGGGAGATGCAAGACGAGCCTGCATTCAATTCACTGCACGGATATCCGGCCTTACTTCGAGTCAGAGCATCTCGGTGTCCATTCCACTTGAGGCCACAAACTCAGGGTCCCTCTCACACACCTGTAGCTGAGAGAAGCCTCCTCTTGAGGTGCTTATGGAAAGTTGGTATTCCTCTTGAGTCGAAGCCAGGGACTAAGCTCTCATCTCGAGTTGATTTGGGGTTCAAGGGGAAATTTCGTGTTGCTCCAGTGACCTCAGGATCCCTCTAGACTTGAGACAGTGATCTTGGGTTTTCTCTGGAGTGCCATCAAGGAAATCAAGGCTCCTTTCACGTTTGATGTGGAACACGGAATTGCTCTGCATGCAGTGCAGGGGAATCGGGCCTCAACTCGCGGCGAGGGGAAAATCTCATGGTTTTTCTCGAGTTGCGGCCGGAACCTGGGGTATATTCTCGAGTTACGACGGGGAGGGCCCTTCCAGACACGTGTTTGTTCAGCGATGTCAGGACTCCTGCCTAGGGGCGAGGGACACCTCGGGATTCTCCTCGAGTCTTGGCAAGGCAATTGGGACGCGTCTCCACGTGAGGCGGGAGACCCAGGGTCCCTTTCCACGTGCCACAGGTATCCTGGGACTCCTATCCATTTTCAAGAGGAGTCAAGCATCGTCTCATGCCTTACTTCGAGTCAGAGCATCTCGGTGTCCATTCCACTTGAGGCCACACACTCAGGGTCCCTCTCACTTACCTGTAGCTGAGAGAAGCCTCCTCTTGAGCTGCTTGTGAAAAGTTGGTATTCCTCTTGATTCGAAGCCAGGGACTAAGCTCTCATCTCGAGTTGATTTGGGGTCCACGGAGCCCTTTCGTGTTGCTCCAGTGACCTCAGGATCCCTCTAGACTTGAGACAGTGATCTTGGGTTTTCTCTGGAGTGCCATCAAGGAAATCAAGGCTCCTTTCACGTTTGATGTGGAACACGGAATTGCTCTGCACGCAGTGCAGGGGAATCGGGCCTCATCTCGCGGCGAGGGGGAAGTCTCATGGTTTTTCTCGAGTTGCGGCCGGAACCTGGGGTATATTCTCGAGTTACGACGGGGAGGGCCCTTCCAGACACGTGTTTGTTCAGTGACGTCAGGACTCCTGCCTAGGTGCGAGGGACACCTCGGGATTCTCCTCGAGTCTTGGCATGGCAATTGGGACGCGTCTCCAGGGCAGCCGGGATACCGAGGGTCCCTTTCAACGTGCCTCAGGGATCCTGGGACTCCTATCCATTTTCAAGAAGAGTCAGGCATCGTCTCCTTTGGAAGCATTGATCTCCGCGGACCTCTCGAGTTTTCAAAGGATGTGAGGCCTCTGGTCTTGATGAGGCGGAGGACTAGGTCTTTCTCTGTGGTCTCCACAGGGGATTCAGACATCCCTTCGTCTATGGAGATGCAAGACGAGCCTGCATTCAATTCACTGCAGGATATCCGACCTTACTTCGAGTCAGAGCATCTCGGTGTCCATTCCACTTGAGGCCACAAACTCAGGGTCCCTCTCAGTTACCTGTACCTGAGAGAAGCCTCCTCTTGAGGTGCTTGTGGAAAGTTGGTATTCCTCTTGAGTCGAAGCCAGGGACTAAGCTCTCATCTCGAGTTGATTTGGGGTGCACGGAGCCCTTTCGTGTTGCTCAAGTGACCTCAGGATCCCTCTAGACTTGAGACAGTGATCTTGGGTTTTGTCTGGAGTGCCATCAAGGAAATCAAGGCTCCTTTCACGTTTGATGTGGAACACGGAATTGCTCTGCACGCAGTGCAGGGGAATCGGGCCTCATGTCGCGGCGAAGGGGAAGTCTCATGGTTTTTCTCGAGTTGCGGCCGGAACCTGGGGTATATTCTCGAGTTACGACGGGGAGGGCCCTTCCAGACACGTGTTTGTTCAGCGAAGTCAGGACTCCTGCCTAGGTGCGAGGGACACCTCGGGATTCTCCTCGAGTCTTGGCATGGCAATTGGGACGCGTCTCCACCTGAGGCGGGAGACCCAGGGTCCCTTTCCAAGTGCCACAGGGATCCAGGGACTCCTATCCACTTTCAAGAGGAGTCAGGCATCGTCTGCTTTGGAAGCATTGATCTCCGTGGACCTCTCGAGTTTTCAAAGGATGTGAGGCCTCCGGTCGCTATGAGGCGGAGAATTAGGTCTTTCTCTGTGGTCTCCACAGGGGATTCAGACATCCCTTCCTCTTGGGAGATGCAAGACGAGACTGCATTCAATTCACTGCAGGATATCCGGCCTTACTTCGAGTCAGAGCATCTCAGTGTCCATTCCACTTGAGGCCACAAACTCATGGTCCCTCTCACATACTTGTAGCTGAGAGAATCCTCCTCTTGAGGTACTTGTGGAAAGTTGGTTTTCCTCTTGAGTCGAAGCCAGGGACTAAGCTCTCATCTCGAGGTGATTTGGGGTCCACGGAGCCCTTTCATGTTGCTCCAGTGACCTCAGGATCCCTCTAGACTTGAGACAGTGATCTTGGGTTTTCTCTGGATTGCCATCAATCAAATCAAGGCTCCTTTCACGTTTGATGTGGAACTCGAAATTGCTCTGCACGCAGTGCAGGGGAATCGGCCTCATCTCGCGGCGAGGGGGAAGTCTCATGGTTTTTCTCGAGTTGCGGCCGGAACCTGGGGTATATTCTCGAGTTACGACGGGGAGGGCCCTTCCAGACACGTGGTTGTTCAGCGACGTCAGGACTCCTGCCTAGGTGCGAGGGACACCTCGGGATTCTCCTCGAGGCTTGGCATGGCAATTGGGACGCGTCTCCACGTGAGGCGGGAGACCCAGTGTCCCTTTCCACGTGCCACAGGGATCCTGGGACTCCTATCCATTTTCAAGAGGAGTCAGGCATCGTCTCCTTTGGAAGCATTTATCTCCGCGGACCTCTCGAGTTTTCCAAGGATGTGAGGCCTCCGGTCGCCATGAGGCTGAGAACTAGGTCTTTCTCTGTGGTCTCCACAGGGGATTCAGACATCCCTTCGTCTTGGGAGATGCAAGACGAGCCTGCATTCAATTTACTGCAGGGATATCCGGCCTTACTTCGAGTCACAGCATCTCGGTGTCCATTATACTTGAGGCCACAAACTCAGGGTCCCTCTCACATACTGTATCTGAGAGAAGCCTCCTCTTGAGGTGCTTGTGGAAAGTTGGTATTCCTCTTGAGTCGAAGCCAGGGACTAAGCTCTCATCTCGAGTTGATTTGGGGTCCACGGAGCCCTTTCGTGTTGCTCCAGTGACCTCAGGATCCCTCTAGACTTGAGACAGTGATCTTGGGTTTTCTCTGGAGTGCCATCAAGGAAATCAAGGCTCCTTTCACGTTTGATGTGGAACACGGAATTGCTCTGCAAGCAGTGCAGGGGAATCGGGCCTCATCTCGCGGCGAGGGGGAAGTCTCATGCTTTTTCTCGAGTTGCGGTCGGAACCTGGGGTATATTCTCGAGTTACGACGGGGAGGGCCCTTCCAGACACGTGTTTGTTCAGCGAAGTCAGTACTCCTGCCTAGGTGCGAGGGACACCTCGGGATTCTCCTCGAGTCTTGGCATGGCAATTGGCATGCGTCTCCACGTGTGGCGCGAGACCCAGTGTCCCTTTCCACGTGCCACAGGGATCCTGGGACTCCTATCCATTTTCAAGAGGAGTCAGGCATCGTCTCCTTTGGAAGCATTGATCTCCGCGGACATCTCTAGTTTTCAAAGGATGTGATGCCTCCGGTCTCGATGAGGCGGAGGACTAGGTCTTTCTCTGTGGACTCCACAGCGGATTCAGACATCCCTTCGTCTTGGGAGATGCAAGACGAACCTGCATTCAATTCACTGCAGGGATATCCGGCCTTACTTCGAGTCAGAGCATCTCGGTTTCCATTCCACTTGAGGCCACAAACTCAGGGTCCCTCTCACATACCTGTAGCTGAGAGAAGCCTCCTCTTGAGGTGCTTGTGGAAAGTTGGTATTCCTCTTGAGTCGAAGCCAGGGACTAAGCTCTCATCCCGAGTTGATTTGGGGTCCACGGAGCCCTTTCGTGTTGCTCCAGTGACCTCAGGATCCCTCTAGACTTGAGACAGTGATCTTGGGTTTTCTCTGGAGGCCATCAAGGACATCAAGGCTCCTTTCACGTTTGATGTGGAACACGGAATTGCTCTGCAAGCAGTGCAGGGGAATCGGGCCTCATCTCGCGGCGAGGGGGAAGTCTCATGCTTTTTCTCGAGTTGCGGTCGGAACCTGGGGTATATTCTCGAGTTACGACGGGGAGGGCCCATCCAGACACGTGTTTGTTCAGCGAAGTCAGGACTCCTGCCTAGGTGCCAGGGACAACTCGGGATTCTCCTCGAGTCTTGGCATGGCAATTGGCATGCGTCTCCACGTGTGGCGGGAGACCCAGGGTCCCTTTCCACGTGCCACAGGGATCCTGGGACTCCTATCCATTTTCAAGAGTAGTCAGGCATCGTCTCCTTTAGAAGCATTGATCTCCGCGGACCTCTCGAGTTTTCAAAGGATGTGAGGCTTCCGGTCGCGACGAGGTGGAGAACTAGGTCTTTCTCTGTGGTCTCCACAGGGGATTCAGACATCCCTTCGGATTGGGAGATGCAAGACGAGCCTGCATTCAATTCACTGCAGGGATATCCGGCCTTACTTCGAGTCAGAGCATCTCGGTGTCCATTCCACCAACTCAGGATCCCTCTCACATACCTGTAGCTTAGAGAAGCCTCCTCTTGAGGTGCTTGTGGAAAGTTGGTATTCCTCTTGAGTCGATGCCAGGGACTAAACTCTCATCTCGAGTTGATTTGGGGTCCAAGGAACCCTTTCCTTTTGCTCCAGTGACCTCAGGATCCCTCTAGACTCGAGACAGTGATCTTGGGTTTTCTCTGGAGTGCCATCAAGGAAATCAAGGCTCCTTTCATGTTTGATGTGGAACACGGAATTGATCTGCACGAATTGCAGCGGAATCGGGCCTCATCTCGCGGCGAGGGGGAAGTCTCATGGTTTTTCTCGAGTTGCGGCCGGAACCTGGGGTATATTCTCGAGTTACGACGGGGAGGGCCCTTCCAGACACGTGTTTGTTCAGCGACGTCAGGACTCCTGCCTAGGTGCGAGGGACACCTCGGGATTCTCCTCGAGTCTTGGCATGGCATTGGGACGCGTCTCCACGTGAGGCGGGAGACCCAGGGTCCCTTTCCACGTGCCACAGTGATCCTGGGACTCCTATCCATTTTCAAGAGGAGTCAGGCATCGTCTCCTTTGGAAGCATTTATCTCCGCGGACCTCTCGAATTTTCAAAGGATGTGAGGCCTCCGGTCGCGATGAGGCGGAGAACTTGGTCTTTCTCTGTGGTCTCCACATTGGATTCAGACATCCCTTCGCCTTGGCAGATGCAAGACGAGCCTGCATTCAATTCACTGCAGGGATATCCGGCCTTACTTCGAGTCAGAGCATCTCGGTGTCCATTCCACTTGAGGCCACAAACTCAGGGTCCCTCTCACATACCTGTAGCTGAGAGAAGCCTCCTCTTGAGGTGCTTGTGGAAAGTTGGTATTCCTCTTGAGTCGAAGCCAGGAACTAAGCTCTCATCTCGAGTTGATTTGGGGTCCACGGAGCCCTTTCGTGTTGCTCCAGTGACCTCAGGATCCCTCCAGACTTGAGACAGTGATCTTGGGTTTTCTCTGGAGTGCCATCGAGGAAATCAAGGCTCCTTTCACGTTTGATGTGGAACACTGAATTGCTCAGCCCGCAGTGCACGGGAATCGGGCCTCATCTCGCGGCGAGGGGGAAGTCTCATGGTTTTTCTCGAGTTGCGGCCGGAACCTGGGGTATACTCTCGAGTTACGACGGGGAGGGCCCTTCCAGACACGTGTTTGTTCAGCGACGTCAGGACTCCTGCCTAGATGCGAGGGACACCTCGAGATTCTCCTTGAGTCTTGGCATGGCATTTGGGATGCGTCTCCACGTGAGGCGGGAGACCCAGGGTCCCTTTCCACGTGCCACAGGGATCCTGGGACTCCTATCCATTTTCAAGAGGAGTCAGGCATCGTCTACTTTGGAAGCATTGATCTCAGCGGTCCTCTCGAGTTTTCAAAGGATGTGAGGCCTCCGGTCGCGATGAGGCGGAGGACTAGGTCTTTCTCTGTGGTCTCCACAGGGGATTCAGACATCCCTTCATCTTGGGAGATGCAAGACGAGCCTGCATTCAATTCACTGCAGGGATATCCGGCCTTATTCCCCGTCAGAGCTTCTCGGTATCCATTCCACTTGAGGCCACAAACTCAGGGACCCTCTCACCTACATGTAGCTGAGAGAAGCCTCCTCTTGAGGTGCTTGTTGATAGTTGGTGTTCCTCTTGAGTCGAAGCCAGGGACTAAGCTCTCATCTCGAGTTGATTTGGGGTCCACAGAGCCCTTTTGTGTTGCTCCAGTGACCTCAGGATCCCTCTAGACTTGAGACAGTGATCTTGGGTTTTCTCTGGAGTGCCATCAAGGAAATCAAGGCTCCTTTCACGTTTGATGTGGAACACGGAATTGCTCTGCACGCAGTGCACGGGAATCGGGCCTCATCTCGCGGCGAGGGGGAAGTCTCATGGTTTTTCTAGAGTTGCGGCCGGAACCTGGGGTATATTCTCGAGTTACGACGGGGAGTGAAATTCCAGAAAGGTGTTTGTTCAGCAACGTCAGGACTCCTGCCTAGGTGCGAGGGACACCTCGGGATTCTCCTCGAGTTTTGGCATGGCAATTGGGACGCGTCTCCACGTGAGGCGGGAGACCCAGGGTCCCTTTCCACGTGCCACAGGGATCCTGGGACTCCTATTCATTTTCAAGAGGAGTCAGGCATCGTCTCCTTTGGAAGCATTGATCTCCGCGGACCTCTCGAGTTTTCAAAGGATGTGAGGCCTCCGGTCGCGAAGAGGCGGAGAGCTAGGTCTTTCTCTGTGGTCTCCACAGTGGATTCAGACATCCCTTCGTCTTGGGAGATGCAAGACGAGCCTGCATTCAATTCACTGCAGGGATATCCGGCCTTATTTCGAGTCAGAGCATCTCGGTGACCATTCCACTTGAGGCCACAAACTCAGGGTACCCCTCACATACCTGTAGCTGAGAGAAGCCTCCTCTTGAGGTGCTTGTGGAAAGTTGGTATTCCTCTTGAGTCGAAGCCAGGGACTAAGTTCTCATTTCGAGTTGATTTGTCGTCCACGGAGCCCTTTCGTGTTGCTCCAGTGACCTCAGGATCCCTCTAGACTTGAGACAGTGATCTTGGGTTTTCTCTGGAGTGCCATCAAGGAAATCAAGGCTCCTTTCACGTTTGATGTGGAACACGGAATTGCTCTGCACGCAGTGCAGGGCAATCGGGCCTCATTGCGCGGCGAGGGGGAAGTCTCATTGTTTTTCTCGAGTTGCGGCCGGAACCTGGGGTATATTCTCGAGTTACGACGGGGAGGGCCCTTCCAGACACGTGTTTGTTCAGCGACGTCAGGACTCCTGCCTAGGTGCGAGGGACAACTCGGGATTCTCCTCGAGTCTTGGCATGGCAATTGGGACGCGTCTCCACCTGAGGCGGGAGACCCAGGGTCCCTTTCCAAGTGCCACAGGGATCCAGGGACTCCTATCCACTTTCAAGAGGAGTCAGGCATCGTCTGCTTTGGAAGCATTGATCTCCGTGGACCTCTCGAGTTTTCAAAGGATGTGAGGCCTCCGGTCGCTATGAGGCGGAGAATTAGGTCTTTCTCTGTGGTCTCCACAGGGGATTCAGACATCCCTTCCTCTTGGGAGATGCAAGACGAGACTGCATTCAATTCACTGCAGGATATCCGGCCTTACTTCGAGTCAGAGCATCTCAGTGTCCATTCCACTTGAGGCCACAAACTCATGGTCCCTCTCACATACTTGTAGCTGAGAGAATCCTCCTCTTGAGGTACTTGTGGAAAGTTGGTTTTCCTCTTGAGTCGAAGCCAGGGACTAAGCTCTCATCTCGAGGTGATTTGGGGTCCACGGAGCCCTTTCATGTTGCTCCAGTGACCTCAGGATCCCTCTAGACTTGAGACAGTGATCTTTGGTTTTCTCTGGATTGCCATCAATCAAATCAAGGCTCCTTTCACGTTTGATGTGGAACTCGAAATTGCTCTGCACGCAGTGCAGGGGAATCGGCCTCATCTCGCGGCGAGGGGGAAGTCTCATGGTTTTTCTCGAGTTGCGGCCGGAACCTGGGGTATATTCTCGAGTTACGACGGGGAGGGCCCTTCCAGACACGTGGTTGTTCAGCGACGTCAGGACTCCTGCCTAGGTGCGAGGGACACCTCGGGATTCTCCTCGAGGCTTGGCATGGCAATTGGGACGCGTCTCCACGTGAGGCGGGAGACCCAGTGTCCCTTTCCACGTGCCACAGGGATCCTGGGACTCCTATCCATTTTCAAGAGGAGTCAGGCATCGTCTCCTTTGGAAGCATTGATCTCCGCGGACCTCTCGAGTTTTCCAAGGATGTGAGGCCTCCGGTCGCCATGAGGCTGAGAACTAGGTCTTTCTCTGTGGTCTCCACAGGGGATTCAGACATCCCTTCGTCTTGGGAGATGCAAGACGAGCCTGCATTCAATTTACTGCAGGGATATCCGGCCTTACTTCGAGTCACAGCATCTCGGTGTCCATTATACTTGAGGCCACAAACTCAGGGTCCCTCTCACATACTGTATCTGAGAGAAGCCTCCTCTTGAGGTGCTTGTGGAAAGTTGGTATTCCTCTTGAGTCGAAGCCAGGGACTAAGCTCTCATCTCGAGTTGATTTGGGGTCCACGGAGCCCTTTTGTGTTGCTCCAGTGACCTCAGGATCCCTCTAGACTTGAGACAGTGATCTTGGGTTTTCTCTGGAGTGCCATCAAGGAAATCAAGGCTCCTTTCACGTTTGATGTGGAACACGGAATTGCTCTGCAAGCAGTGCAGGGGAATCGGGCCTCATCTCGCGGCGAGGGGGAAGTCTCATGCTTTTTCTCGAGTTGCGGTCGGAACCTGGGGTATATTCTCGAGTTACGACGGGGAGGGCCCTTCCAGACACGTGTTTGTTCAGCGAAGTCAGTACTCCTGCCTAGGTGCGAGGGACACCTCGGGATTCTCCTCGAGTCTTGGCATGGCAATTGGCATGCGTCTCCACGTGTGGCGCGAGACCCAGGGTCCCTTTCCACGTGCCACAGGGATCCTGGGACTCCTATCCATTTTCAAGAGGAGTCAGGCATCGTCTCCTTTGGAAGCATTGATCTCCGCGGACATCTCTAGTTTTCAAAGGATGTGATGCCTCCGGTCTCGATGAGGCGGAGGACTAGGTCTTTCTCTGTGGACTCCACAGCGGATTCAGACATCCCTTCGTCTTGGGAGATGCAAGACGAACCTGCATTCAATTCACTGCAGGGATATCCGGCCTTACTTCGAGTCAGAGCATCTCGGTTTCCATTCCACTTGAGGCCACAAACTCAGGGTCCCTCTCACATACCTGTAGCTGAGAGAAGCCTCCTCTTGAGGTGCTTGTGGAAAGTTGGTATTCCTCTTGAGTCGAAGCCAGGGACTAAGCTCTCATCCCGAGTTGATTTGGGGTCCTCGGAGCCCTTTCGTGTTGCTCCAGTGACCTCTGGATCCCTCTAGAATTGAGACAGTGATCTTGGGTTTTCTCTGGAGGCCATCAAGGACATCAAGGCTCCTTTCACGTTTGATGTGGAACACGGAATTGCTCTGCAAGCAGTGCAGGGGAATCGGGCCTCATCTCGCGGCGAGGGGGAAGTCTCATGCTTTTTCTCGAGTTGCGGTCGGAACCTGGGGTATATTCTCGAGTTACGACGGGGAGGGCCCATCCAGACACGTGTTTGTTCAGCGAAGTCAGGACTCCTGCCTAGGTGCCAGGGACACCTCGGGATTCTCCTCGAGTCTTGGCATGGCAATTGGCATGCGTCTCCACGTGTGGCGCGAGACCCAGGGTCCCTTTCCACGTGCCACAGGGATCCTGGGACTCCTATCCATTTTCAAGAGGAGTCAGGCATCGTCTCCTTTGGAAGCATTGATCTCCGCGGACATCTCTAGTTTTCAAAGGATGTGATGCCTCCGGTCTCGATGAGGCGGAGGACTAGGTCTTTCTCTGTGGACTCCACAGCGGATTCAGACATCCCTTCGTCTTGGGAGATGCAAGACGAACCTGCATTCAATTCACTGCAGGGATATCCGGCCTTACTTCGAGTCAGAGCATCTCGGTTTCCATTCCACTAGAGGCCACAAACTCAGGGTCCCTCTCACATACCTGTAGCTGAGAGAAGCCTCCTCTTGAGGTGCTTGTGGAAAGTTGGTATTCCTCTTGAGTCGAAGCCAGGGACTAAGCTCTCATCCCGAGTTGATTTGGGGTCCTCGGAGCCCTTTCGTGTTGCTCCAGTGACCTCTGGATCCCTCTAGACTTGAGACAGTGATCTTGGGTTTTCTCTGGAGGCCATCAAGGACATCAAGGCTCCTTTCACGTTTGATGTGGAACACGGAATTGCTCTGCAAGCAGTGCAGGGGAATCGGGCCTCATCTCGCGGCGAGGGGGAAGTCTCATGCTTTTTCTCGAGTTGCGGTCGGAACCTGGGGTATATTCTCGAGTTACGACGGGGAGGGCCCATCCAGACACGTGTTTGTTCAGCGAAGTCAGGACTCCTGCCTAGGTGCCAGGGACACCTCGGGATTCTCCTCGAGTCTTGGCATGGCAATTGGCATGCGTCTCCACGTGTGGCGGGAGACCCAGGGTCCCTTTCCACGTGCCACAGGGATCCTGGGACTCCTATCCATTTTCAAGAGTAGTCAGGCATCGTCTCCTTTGGAAGCATTGATCTCCGCGGACCTCTCGAGTTTTCAAAGGATGTGAGGCTTCCGGTCGCGACGAGGTGGAGAACTAGGTCTTTCTCTGTGGTCTCCACAGGGGATTCAGACATCCCTTCGGATTGGGAGATGCAAGACGAGCCTGCATTCAATTCACTGCAGGGATATCCGGCCTTACTTCGAGTCAGAGCATCTCGGTGTCCATTCCACCAACTCAGGATCCCTCTCACATACCTGTAGCTTAGAGAAGCCTCCTCTTGAGGTGCTTGTGGAAAGTTGGTATTCCTCTTGAGTCGATGCCAGGGACTAAACTCTCATCTCGAGTTGATTTGGGGTCCAAGGAACCCTTTCCTTTTGCTCCAGTGACCTCAGGATCCCTCTAGACTTGAGACAGTGATCTTGGGTTTTCTCTGGAGTGCCATCAAGGAAATGAAGGCTCCTTTCATGTTTGATGTGGAACACGGAATTGATCTGCACGAATTGCAGCGGAATCGGGCCTCATCTCGCGGCGAGGGGGAAGTCTCATGGTTTTTCTCGAGTTGCGGCCGGAACCTGGGGTATATTCTCGAGTTACGACGGGGAGGGCCCTTCCAGACACGTGTTTGTTCAGCGACGTCAGGACTCCTGCCTAGGTGCGAGGGACACCTCGGGATTCTCCTCGAGTCTTGGCATGGCATTGGGACGCGTCTCCACGTGAGGCGGGAGACCCAGGGTCCCTTTCCACGTGCCACAGTGATCCTGGGACTCCTATCCATTTTCAAGAGGAGTCAGGCATCGTCTCCTTTGGAAGCATTTATCTCCGCGGACCTCTCGAATTTTCAAAGGATGTGAGGCCTCCGGTCGCGATGAGGCGGAGAACTTGGTCTTTCTCTGTGGTCTCCACATTGGATTCAGACATCCCTTCGCCTTGGCAGATGCAAGACGAGCCTGCATTCAATTCACTGCAGGGATATCCGGCCTTACTTCGAGTCAGAGCATCTCGGTGTCCATTCCACTTGAGGCCACAAACTCAGGGTCCCTCTCACATACCTGTAGCTGAGAGAAGCCTCCTCTTGAGGTGCTTGTGGAAAGTTGGTATTCCTCTTGAGTCGAAGCCAGGAACTAAGCTCTCATCTCGAGTTGATTTGGGGTCCACGGAGCCCTTTCGTGTTGCTCCAGTGACCTCAGGATCCCTCCAGACTTGAGACAGTGATCTTGGGTTTTCTCTGGAGTGCCATCGAGGAAATCAAGGCTCCTTTCACGTTTGATGTGGAACACTGAATTGCTCAGCCCGCAGTGCACGGGAATCGGGCCTCATCTCGCGGCGAGGGGGAAGTCTCATGGTTTTTCTCGAGTTGCGGCCGGAACCTGGGGTATACTCTCGAGTTACGACGGGGAGGGCCCTTCCAGACACGTGTTTGTTCAGCGACGTCAGGACTCCTGCCTAGATGCGAGGGACACCTCGAGATTCTCCTTGAGTCTTGGCATGGCATTTGGGATGCGTCTCCACGTGAGGCGGGAGACCCAGGGTCCCTTTCCACGTGCCACAGGGATCCTGGGACTCCTATCCATTTTCAAGAGGAGTCAGGCATCGTCTACTTTGGAAGCATTGATCTCAGCGGTCCTCTCGAGTTTTCAAAGGATGTGAGGCCTTCGGTCGCGATGAGGCGGAGGACTAGGTCTTTCTCTGTGGTCTCCACAGGGGATTCAGACATCCCTTCATCTTGGGAGATGCAAGACGAGCCTGCATTCAATTCACTGCAGGGATATCCGGCCTTACTCCCCGTCAGAGCTTCTCGGTATCCATTCCACTTGAGGCCACAAACTCAGGGACCCTCTCACCTACATGTAGCTGAGAGAAGCCTCCTCTTGAGGTGCTTGTTGATAGTTGGTGTTCCTCTTGAGTCGAAGCCAGGGACTAAGCTCTCATCTCGAGTTGATTTGGGGTCCACAGAGCCCTTTTGTGTTGCTCCAGTGACCTCAGGATCCCTCTAGACTTGAGACAGTGATCTTGGGTTTTCTCTGGAGTGCCATCAAGGAAATCAAGGCTCCTTTCACGTTTGATGTGGAACACGGAATTGCTCTGCACGCAGTGCACGGGAATCGGGCCTCATCTCGCGGCGAGGGGGAAGTCTCATGGTTTTTCTAGAGTTGCGGCCGGAACCTGGGGTATATTCTCGAGTTACGACGGGGAGTGAAATTCCAGAAAGGTGTTTGTTCAGCAACGTCAGGACTCCTGCCTAGGTGCGAGGGACACCTCGGGATTCTCCTCGAGTTTTGGCATGGCAATTGGGACGCGTCTCCACGTGAGGCGGGAGACCCAGGGTCCCTTTCCACGTGCCACAGGGATCCTGGGACTCCTATTCATTTTCAAGAGGAGTCAGGCATCGTCTCCTTTGGAAGCATTGATCTCCGCGGACGTCTCGAGTTTTCAAAGGATGTGAGGCCTCCGGTCGCGAAGAGGCGGAGAGCTAGGTCTTTCTCTGTGGTCTCCACAGTGGATTCAGACATCCCTTCGTCTTGGGAGATGCAAGACGAGCCTGCATTCAATTCACTGCAGGGATATCCGGCCTTATTTCGAGTCAGAGCATCTCGGTGACCATTCCACTTGAGGCCACAAACTCAGGGTACTCCTCACATACCTGTAGCTGAGAGAAGCCTCCTCTTGAGGTGCTTGTGGAAAGTTGGTATTCCTCTTGAGTCGAAGCCAGGGACTAAGTTCTCATTTCGAGTTGATTTGTCGTCCACGGAGCCCTTTCGTGTTGCTCCAGTGACCTCAGGATCCCTCTAGACTTGAGACAGTGATCTTGGGTTTTCTCTGGAGTGCCATCAAGGAAATCAAGGCTCCTTTCACGTTTGATGTGGAACACGGAATTGCTCTGCACGCAGTGCAGGGCAATCGGGCCTCATTGCGCGGCGAGGGGGAAGTCTCATTGTTTTTCTCGAGTTGCGGCCGGAACCTGGGGTATATTCTCGAGTTACGACGGGGAGGGCCCTTCCAGACACGTGTTTGTTCAGCGACGTCAGGACTCCTGCCTAGGTGCGAGGGACACGTCGGGATTCTCCTCGAGTCTTGGAATGGCAATTGGGACGCGTCTCCACGTGAGGCGGGAGACCCAGGGTCGCTTTCCACGTGCCACAGGGATCCTGGGACTCCTATCCATTTTCAAGAGGAGTCAGGAATCGTCTCCTTTGGAAGCATTGATCTCCGCGGGCCTCTCGAGTTTTCAAAGGATGTGAGGCCTCCTGTCGTGATGAGGCGGAGAACTAGGTCTTTCTCTGTGGTCTCCACAGGGGATTCAGACATCCCTTCGTCTTGGGAGATGCAAGACGAGCCTGCATTCAATTCACTGCAGGGATATCCGGCCTTACTTCGAGTCAGAGCATCTCGGTGTCCATTCCACTTGAGGCCACAAACTCGGGGTCTCTCTCACATACCTGTAGCTGAGAGAAGCCTCCTCTTGAGGTGCTTGTGGAAAGTTGGTACTCCTCTTGAGTCGAACCCATGGACAAAACTCTCATCTCACGTTAATATGGGGTCCATGGAGCACTTTCGTGTTGCTCCAGTGACCTCAGGATCCCTCTAGACTTGAGACAGTGATCTTGGGTTTTCTCTGGAGTGCCATCAAGGAAATCAAGGCTCCTTTCACGTTTGATGTGGAACACGGAATTGCTCTGCACGCATTGCAGGGAAACCGGGCCTCATCTCGCGGCGAGGGGGAAATCTCATAGTTTTCGCGAGTTGCGGCCGGAACCTGGTGTATATTCTCGAGTTACGACGGAAAGGGCCATTCCAGACACGTGTTTGTTCAGCGATGTCAGGACTCCTGCCTAGGTGCGAGGGATACCTCAAGATTCCCCCTGAGTCTTGGCATGGCAATTGGGACGCATCTCCACGTGAGGCGGGAGACCCAGGGTCCCTTTCCACGTGCCACAGGGATCCTGGGACTCCTATCCATTTTCAAGAGGAGTCAGGCTTCGTCTCCTTTGGAAGCATTGATCTCCACAGACCTCTCGAGTTTTCAAAGAATGTGAGGCCTCTGGTCCCGATGAATCGGAGAACTAGGTCTTTCTCTGTGGTCTCCACAGGGGATTCAGACATCCCTTCGTCTTCGGAGATGCAAGACGAGCCTGCATTCAATTCACTGCAGGGATATCCGGCCTTACTTCGAGTCAGAGCATCTCGGTGTCCATTCCACTTGAGGCCACAAACTCAGGGTCCCTCTCACATACCTGTAGCTGAGAGAAGCCTCATCTTGAGGTGCTTGTGGAAAGTTGGTATACCTCTTGAGTCGAAGCCAGGGACTATGCTCACAGCTTGAGTTGATTTCGGGTCCACGGAGCACTTTCATGTTGCTCCAGTGACCTCAGGATCCCTCTAGACTTGAGACAGGGATCTTGGGTTTTCTCTGGAGTGCCATCAAGGAAATCAAGGCTCAATTCACGCTTGATGTGGAACACGAAATTTCTCTGCATGCAGTGCAAGGGGAATCGGGCCTCATCTCCCGGCGAGGGGGAAGTCTCATGGTTTTTCTCGGGTTGCGGCCGGAACCTGGGGTATAATCTCGAGTTACGACGGGGAGGGCCCTTCCAGACACGGGTTTGTTCAGCGACGTCAGGACTCCTGCCTAGGTGCGAGGGACAACTCGGGATTTTCCTCGAGTCGTGGCATGGCAATTGGGACGCGTCTCCACGTGAGGCGGGAGACCCAGGGTCCCTTTCCACGTGCCACAGGGATCCTGGGATTCCTATCCATTTTCAAGAGGAGTCAGGCATCGTCTCCTTTGGAAGCATTGATCTCCGCGGACCTCTCGAGTTTTCAAAAAATATGAGGCCTCCGGTCGCGATGAGGCGGAGAACCAGGTCTTTATATGTGGTCTCCACAGGGGATTCAGACATCCCTTCGTCTTGGGAGATGCAAGACGAGCCTGCATTCAATTCACTGCAGGGATATCCGGGCTTACTTCGAGTCAGAGCATCTCGGTGTCCATTCCACTTGAGGCCACAAACTCTGGGTCCCCCTGACATAGCTGTAGCTGAGAGAAGCCTCCTCTTGAGGTGCTTGTGGAAAGTTGGTATTCCTCTTGAGTCGAAGCCAGGGACTAAGCTCTCATCTCGAGTTGATTTGGGGTCCACGCAGCCCTTTCGTGTTGCTCCAGTGACCTCAGGATCCTTCTAGACTTGAGACAGTGGTCTTGGGTTTTCTCTGGAGTGCCGTCAAGGAAATCAAGGCTCCTTTCACGTTTGATGTGGAACACGGAATTGCTCTGCATGCAGTGCAGGAGAATCGGGCCTCATCTCGCGGCGAGGGGGAAGTCTCATTGTTGTTCTCAAGTTGCGGCCGAAACCTGGGTTATATTCTCGAGTTACGACGGGGAGGGCCCTTCCAGACACGTGTTTGTTCAGCGACGTCAGGACTCCTGCCTAGGTGCGAGTGACACCTCGGGATTCGCCTCGAGTCTTGGCATGGCAATTGGGAAGCGTCTCCACGTGAGGCTGGAGACCCAGGGTACCTTTCCACGTGCCACAGGGATCCTCGGACTCCTATCCATTTTCAAGAGGAGTCAGGCATCGTCTCCTTTGGAAGCATTGATCTCAGCGGACCTCTCGAGTTTTCAAAGGATGTGAGGCCTCCGGTCGCGATGAGGCGGAGAACTAGGTCTTTCTCTGTGTTCTCCACAGGTGATTCAGACATCCCTTCGCCTTGGGAAATGCAAGACGAGCCTGCATTCGATCATTGCAAGAATATCCAGCCTTACTTCGAGTCAGAGCATCTCGGTGTCCATTCCACTTGAGGCCACAAACTCAGGGTCCCTCTCACATACCTGTAGCTGAGAGAAGCCTACTCTTGAGGTGCTTGTGGAAAGTTGGTATTCCACTTGAGTTGAAGCCAGGGACTAAGCTCTCATCTCTAGTTGATTTGGGGTCCACGGAGCCCTTTCGTGTTGCTCCAGTGACCTCAGGATCCCTCTAGACTTGAGACAGTGATCTTGGGTTTTCTCTGGAGTGCCATCAAGGAAATCAAGGCTCCTTTCACGTTTGATGTGGAACACGGAATTGCTCTACACGCAGTGCAGGGGAATCGGGCCTCATCTCGCGGCGAGGGGGAAGTCTCATGGTTTTTCTCGAGTTGTGGCCGGAACCTGGGGTATATTCTCGAGTTACGACGGGGAGGGCCCTTCCAGACACGTGTTTGTTCAGCGACATCAGGACTCCTGCCTAGGTGCGAAGGACACCTTGGGATTCTCCTCGAGTCTTGGCATGGCAATTGGGACGCGTCTCCACGTGAGTCGGGAACCAGGGTACCTTTCCACGTGCCACAGGGATCCTGGGACTCCTATCCATTTTCAAGAGGAGTCAGGCATCGTCTCCTTTGGAAGCATTGATCTCCGCGGACCTCTCGAGTTTTCAAAGGATGTCAGGCCTCCGGTCGCGATGAGGCGGAGATCTAGGTCTTTCTCTGTGGTCTCCACAGGGGATTCAGACATCCCTTCGTCTGGGGAGATGCAAGACGAGCCTGCATTCAATTCACTGCAGGGACATTCGGCCTTACTTCGAGTCAGAGCATCTCAGTGTCCATTCCACTTGAGGCCACAATCTCAAGGTCCCTCTCACATACCTGTAGCTGAGCGAAGCCTCCTCTTCAGGTGCTTGTGGAAAGTTGGTATTCCTCTTGAGTCGAAGCCAGGGACTAAGCTCTCATCTTGAGTTGATTTGTGGTCCACGGAGCCCTTTCGTGTTGCTCCAGTGACCTCAGGATCCCTCTAGACTTGAGGCAGTGATCTTGGGTTTTCTCTGGAGTGCCATCAAGGAAATCAAGGCTCCTTTCACGTTTGATGTAGAACACGGAATTGCTCTGCACGCAGGGCAGGGGAAGCGGGCCTCATCTCGCGGCGAGGGGGAAGTCTCATGGTTTTTCTCGGGTTGCGGCCGGAACCTGGGGTATAATCTCGAGTTACGACGGAGAGGGCCCTTCCAGACACGGGTTTGTTTAGCGACGTCAGGACTCCTGCCTAGGTGCGAGGGACAACTCGGGATTTTCCTCGAGTCGTGGTATGGCAATTGGGACGCGTCTCCACGTGAGGCGGGAGACCCAGGGTCCCTTTCCACGTGCCACAGGGATCCTGGTATTCCTATCCATTTTCAAGAGGAGTCAGGCATCGTCTCCTTTGGAAGCATTGATCTCCTCGGATCCCTCGAGTTTTCAAAGGATGTGAGGCCTCAGGTCGCGATGAGGAGGAGAACTAGGTCTTTCTCTGTGGTCTGCACAGGGTACTCAGACATCCTTTCGCCTTGGGAGATGCAAGACGAGCCTGCATTCAATTCACTGCAGGGATATCCGGGCTTACTTCGAGTCAGAGCATCTCGGTGTCCATTCCACTTGAGGCCACAAACTCAGGGTCCCACTGATATAGCTGTAGCTGAGAGAAGCCTCCTCTTGAGGTGCTTGTGGAAAGTTGGTATTCCTCTTGACTCGAAGCCAGGGACTAAGCTCTCATCTCGAGTTGATTTGGGGTCCACGGAGCCCTTTCGTGTTGCTCCAGTGACCTCAGGATCCTTCTAGGCTTGAGACAGTGATCTTGGGTTTTCTCTGGAGTGCCATCAAGGAAATCAAGGCTCCTTTCACGTTTGATGTGGAACACGGAATTGCTCTGCATGCAGTGCAGGAGAATCGGGCCTCATCTCGCGGCGAGGGGGAAGTCTCATTGTTGTTCTCGAGTTGCGGCTGAAACCTGGGGTATATTCTCGAGTTACGACGGGGAGGGCCCTTCCAGACACGTGTTTGTTCAGCGACGTCAGGACTCCTGCCTAGGTGCGAGGGACACCTCGGGATTCGCCTCGAGTCTTGGCATGGCAATTGGGACGCGTCTCCACGTGAGGCTGGAGACCCAGGGTCCCTTTCCACGTGCCACAGGGATCCTCGGACTCCTATCCATTTTCAAGAGGAGTCAGGCATCGTCTCCTTTGGAAGCATTGATCTCAGCGGACCTCTCGAGTTAGCAAAGGATGTGAGGCCTACGGTCGCGATGAGGCGGAGAACTAGGTCTTTCTCTGTGTTCTCCACAGGTGATTCAGACATCCCTTCGCCTTGGGAGATGCAAGTCGAGCCTGCATTCGATCATTGCAGGAATATCCAGCCTTACTTCGAGTCAGAGCATCTCGGTGTCCCTTCCACTTGAGGCCACAAACTCAGGGTCCCTCTCACATACCTGTAGCTGAGAGAAGCCTCCTCTTGAGGTGCTTGTGGAAAGTTGGTATTCCACTTGAGTTGAAGCCAGGGACTAAGCTCTCATCTCTAGTTGATTTGGGGTCCACGGAGCCCTTTCGTGTTGCTCCAGTGACCTCAGGATCCCTCTAGACTTGAGACAGTGATCTTGGGTTTTCTCTGGAGTGCCATCAAGGAAATCAAGGCTCCTTTCACGTTTGATGTGGAACACGGAATTGCTCTACACGCAGTGCAGGGGAATCGGGCCTCATCTCGCGGCGAGGGGGAAGTCTCATGGTTTTTCTCGAGTTGTGGCCGGAACCTGAGGTATATTCTCGAGTTACGACGGGGAGGGCCCTTCCAGACACGTGTTTGTTCAGCGACGTCAGGACTCCTGCCTAGGTGCGAAGGACACCTTGGGATTCTCCTCGAGTCTTGGCATGGCAATTGGGACGCGTCTCCACGTGAGTCGGGAACCAGGGTACCTTTCCACGTGCCACAGGGATCCTGGGACTCCTATCTATTTACAAGAGGCGTCAGGCATCGTCTCCTTTGGAAGCATTGATCTCCGCGGACCTCTCGAGTTTTCAAAGGATGTGAGGCCTCCGGTCGCTTTGAGGCGGAGGACTAGGTCTTTCTCTGTGGTCTCCACAGGGGATTCAGACATCCCTTCGTCTTGGGAGATGCAAGACGAGCCTGCATTCAATTCACTGCAGGGATATCCGGCCTTACTTCGAGTCAGAGCATCTCAGTGTCAATTCCACTTGAGGCCAGAAACTCAGGGTCCCTCTCACATACCTGTAGCTGAGAGAAGCCTCCTCTTGAGGTGCTTGTGGAAAGTTGGTATTCCTCTTGACTCGAAGCCAGGGACTAAGCTCTCATCTCGAGTTGATTTGGGGTCCACGGAGCCCTTTCGTGTTGCTCCATGACCTCAGGATCCCTCTAGACTTGAGACAGTGATCTTGGGTTTTCTCTGGAGTGCCATCAAGGAAATCAAGGCTCCTTTCATGTTTGATGTGGAATACAGCATTGCTCTGCACGCAGGGCAGGGGAATCGGGCCACATCTCGCGGCGATGGGTAAGTCTCATGGTTTTTCTCGAGTTGCGGCCGGAACCTGGGGTATATTCTCGAGTTACGACGGGGAGGTATCTTCCAGACACGTGTTTGTTCAGCGACGTCAGGACTCCTGCCTAGGTGCAAGGGACAACTCGGGATTCGCCTCGAGTCTTGGCATGGCAATTGGGACGCGTCTCCACGTGAGGCTGGAGACCCAGGGTCCCTTTCCACGTGCCACAGGGATCCTCGGACTCCTATCCATTTTCAAGAGGAGTCAGGCATCGTCTCCTTTGGAAGCATTGATCTCAGCGGACCTCTCGAGTTTGCAAAGGATGTGAGGCCTCCAGTCGCGATGAGGCGGAGAACTAGGTCTTTCTCTTTGTTCTCCACAGGTGATTCAGACATCCCTTCGCCTTGGGAGATGCAAGACGAGCCTGCATTCGATCATTGCAGGAATATCCAGCCTTACTTTGAGTCAGAGCATCTCGGTGTCCATTCCACTTGAGGCCACAAACTCAGGGTCCCTCTCACATACCTGTAGCTGAGAGAAGCCTCCTCTTGAGGTGCTTTTGGAAAGTTGGTATTCCACTTGAGTTGAAGTCAGGGACTAAGCTCTCATCTCTAGTTGATTTGGGGTCCACGGAGCCCTTTCGTGTTGCTCCAGTGACCTCAGGATCCCTCTAGACTTGAGACAGTGATCTTGGGTTTTCTCTGGAGTGCCATCAAGGAAATCAAGGCTCCTTTCACGTTTGATGTGGAACACGGAATTGCTCTACACGCAGTGCAGGGGAATCGGGCCTCATCTCGCGAAGAGGGGGAAGTCTCATGGTTTTTCTCGAGTTGTGGCCGGAACCTGGGGTATATTCTCGAGTTACGACGGGGAGGGCCCTTCCAGACACATGTTTGTTCAGCGACGTCAGGACTCCTGCCTAGGTGCGAAGGACACCTTGGGATTCTCCTCGAGTCTTGGCATGGCAATTGGGACGCGTCTCCACGTGAGTCGGGAACCAGGGTACCTTTCCACGTGCCACAGGGATCCTGGGACTCCTATCTATTTACAAGAGGCGTCAGGCATCGTCTCCTTTGGAAGCATTGATCTCCGCGGACCTCTCGAGTTTTCAAAGGATGTGAGGCCTCCGGTCGCGTTGAGGTGGAGGAATAGGTCTTTCTCTGTGGTCTCCACAGGGGATTCAGACATCCCTTCGTCTTGGGAGATGCAAGACGAGCCTGCATTCAATTCACTGCAGGGATATCCGGCCTTACTTCGAGTCAGAGCATCTCAGTGTCAATTCCACTTGAGGCCACACACTCAGGGTCCCTCTCACATACCTGTAGCTGAGAGAAGCCTCCTCTTGAGGTGCTTGTGGAAAGTTGGTATTCCTCTTGACTCGAAGCCAGGGACTAAGCTCTCATCTCGAGTTGATTTGGGGTCCACGGAGCCCTTTCGTGTTGCTCCATGACCTCAGGATCCCTCTAGACTTGAGACAGTGATCTTGGGTTTTCTCTGGAGTGCCATCAAGGAAATCAAGGCTCCTTTCATGTTTGATGTGGAATACAGCATTGCTCTGCACGCAGGGCAGGGGAATCGGGCCACATCTCGCGGCGATGGGTAAGTCTCATGGTTTTTCTTGAGTTGCGGACGGAACCTGGGGTATATTCTCGAGTTACGACGGGGAGGTACCTTCCAGACACGTGTTTGTTCAGCGACGTCAGGACTCCTGCCTAGGTGTGAGGGACAACTCGGGATTCTCCTCGAGTCTTGGCATGGCAATTGGGATGCGTCTCCACGTGAGGCGGGAGACCCAGGGTCCCTTTCCACCTGCCACAGGGATCCTCGGACTCCTATCCATTTTCAAGAGGAGTCAGGCATCATCTCCTTTGGAAGCATTGATCTGCGCAGACCTCTCGAGTTTTCAAAGATGTGAGGCCTCCGGTCGCGATGAGGCGGAGGACTAGGTCTTTCTCTGTGGTCTCCACAGGGGATTCAGACATCCCTTCGTCTTGGGAGATGCAAGACGAGCCTGCATTCAATTCACTGCAGGGATATCCGGCCTTACTTCGAGTCAGAGCATCTCGGTGTCCATTCCACTTGAGGCCACAAACTCAGGGTCCCACTGATATAGCTGTAGCTGAGAAAAGCCTCCTCTTGAGGTGCTTGTGGAAAGTTGGTATTCCTCTTGAGTCAAAGCCAGGGACTAAGCTCTCATCTCGAGTTGATTTGGGGTCCACGGAGCCCTTTCGTGTTGCTCCAGTGACCTCAGGATCCTTCTAGACTTGAGACAGTGATCTTGGGTTTTCTCTGGAGTGCCGTCAAGGAAATCAAGGCTCCTTTCACGTTTGATGTGGAACACGGAATTGCTCTGCATGCAGTGCAGGAGAATCGGGCCTCATCTCGCGGCGAGGGGGAAGTCTCATTGTTGTTCTCGAGTTGCGGCTGAAACCTGGGGTATATTCTCGAGTTACGACGGGGAGGGCCCTTCCAGACACGTGTTTGTTCAGCGACGTCAGGACTCCTGCCTAGGTGCGAGGGACACCTCGGGATTCGCCTCGAGTCTTGGCATGGCAATTGGGACGCGTCTCCACGTGAGGCTGGAGACCCAGGGTCACTTTCCACGTGCCACAGGGATCCTCGGACTCCTATCCATTTTCAAGAGGAGTCAGGCATCGTCTCCTTTGGAAGCATTGATCTCTGCGGACCTCTCGAGTTAGCAAAGGATGTGAGGCCTACGGTCGCGATGAGGCGGAGAACTAGGTCGTTCTCTGTGTTCTCCACAGGTGATTCAGACATCCCTTCGCCTTGGGAGATGCAAGTCGAGCCTGCATTCGATCATTGCAGGAATATCCAGCCTTACTTCGAGTCAGAGCATCTCGGTGTCCCTTCCACTTGAGGCCACAAACTCAGGGTCCCTCTCACATACCTGTAGCTGAGAGAAGCCTCCTCTTGAGGTGCTTGTGGAAAGTTGGTATTCCACTTGAGTTGAAGCCAGGGACTAAGCTCTCATCTCTAGTTGATTTGGGGTCCACGGAGCCCTTTCGTGTTGTTCCAGTGACCTCAGGATCCCTCTAGACTTGAGACAGTGATCTTGGGTTTTCTCTGGAGTGCCATCAAGGAAATCAAGGCTCCTTTCACGTTTGATGTGGAACACGGAATTGCTCTACACGCAGTGCAGGGGAATCGGGCCTCATCTCGCGGCGAGGGGGAAGTCTCATGGTTTTTCTCGAGTTGTGGCCGGAACCTGGGGTATATTTTCGAGTTACGACGGGGAGGGCCCTTCCAGACACGTGTTTGTTCAGCGACGTCAGGACTCCTGCCTAGGTGCGAAGGACACCTTGGGATTCTCCTCGAGTCTTGGCATGGCAATTGGGACGCGTCTCCACGTGAGTCGGGAACCAGGGTACCTTTCCACGTGCCACAGGGATCCTGGGACTCCTATCTATTTACAAGAGGCGTCAGGCATCGTCTCCTTTGGAAGCATTGATCTCCGCGGACCTCTCGAGTTTTCAAAGGATGTGAGGCCTCCGGTCGCTTTGAGGCGGAGGACTAGGTCTTTCTCTGTGGTCTCCACAGGGGATTCAGACATCCCTTCGTCTTGGGAGATGCAAGACGAGCCTGCATTCAATTCACTGCAGGGATATCCGGCCTTACTTCGAGTCAGAGCATCTCAGTGTCAATTCCACTTGAGGCCAGAAACTCAGGGTCCCTCTCACATACCTGTAGCTGAGAGAAGCCTCCTCTTGAGGTGCTTGTGGAAAGTTGGTATTCCTCTTGACTCGAAGCCAGGGACTAAGCTCTCATCTCGAGTTGATTTGGGGTCCACGGAGCCCTTTCGTGTTGCTCCATGACCTCAGGATCCCTCTAGACTTGAGACAGTGATCTTGGGTTTTCTCTGGAGTGCCATCAAGGAAATCAAGGCTCCTTTCATGTTTGATGTGGAATACAGCATTGCTCTGCACGCAGGGCAGGGGAATCGGGCCACATCTCGCGGCGATGGGTAAGTCTCATGGTTTTTCTTGAGTTGCGGCCGGAACCTGGGGTATATTCTCGAGTTACGACGGGGAGGTACCTTCCAGACACGTGTTTGTTCAGCGACGTCAGGACTCCTGCCTAGGTGCGAGGGACAACTCCGGATTCGCCTCAAGTCTTGGCATGGCAATTGGGACGCGTCTCCACGTGAGGCTGGAGACCCAGGGTCCCTTTCCACGTGCCACAGGGATCCTCGGACTCCTATCCATTTTCAAGAGGAGTCAGGCATCGTCTCCTTTGGAAGCATTGATCTCAGCGGACCTCTCGAGTTTGCAAAGGATGTGAGGCCTCCGGTCGCGATGAGGCGGAGAACTAGGTCTTTCTCTTTGTTCTCCACAGGTGATTCAGACATCCCTTCGCCTTGGGAGATGCAAGACGAGCCTGCATTCGATCATTGCAGGAATATCCAGCCTTACTTTGAGTCAGAGCATCTCGGTGTCCATTCCACTTGAGGCCACAAACTCAGGGTCCCTCTCACATACCTGTAGCTGAGAGAAGCCTCCTCTTGAGGTGCTTTTGGAAAGTTGGTATTCCACTTGAGTTGAAGCCAGGGACTAAGCTCTCATCTCTAGTTGATTTGGGGTCCACGGAGCCCTTTCGTGTTGCTCCAGTGACCTCAGGATCCCTCTAGACTTGAGACAGTGATCTTGGGTTTTCTCTGGAGTGCCATCAAGGAAATCAAGGCTCCTTTCACGTTTGATGTGGAACACGGAATTGCTCTACACGCAGTGCAGGGGAATCGGGCCTCCTGTCGCGGCGAGGGGGAAGTCTCATGGTTTTTCTCGAGTTGCGGCCGGAACCTGGGGTATATTCTCGAGTTACGACGGGGAGGGCCCTTCCAGACACGTGTTTTTTCAGCGACGTCAGGACTCCTGCCTAGGTGCGAGGGACACCTCGGGATTCTCCTCGAGTTTTTGCCTTGCAATTGGGATGCGTCTCCACGTGAGGCGGGAGACCCAGGGTCCCTTTCCACGTGCCACAGGGATCCTGGGACTCCTATCCATTTTCAAGAGGAGTCAGGCATCGTCTCCTTTGGAAGCATTGATCTCCGTGGACTTCTCGAGTTTTCAAAGGATGTGAGGCCTCCGGTCGCGTTGAGGCGGAGGACTAGGTCTTTCTCTGTGGTCTCCACAGGGGATTCAGACATCCCTTCGTCTTGGGAGATGCAAGACGAGCCTGCATTCAATTCACTGCAGGGATATCCGGCCTTACTTCGAGTCAGAGCATCTCGGTGTCCATTCCATTTGAGGCCAGAAACTCAGGGTCCCTCTCACATACCTGTAGCTGAGAGAAGCCTCCACTTGAGGTGCTTATGGAAAGCTGGTATTCCTCTTGAGTCGAAGCCAGGGACTAAGCTCTCATCTCGAGTTGATTTGGGGTCCACGGAGCCCTTTCGTGTTGCACCAGTGGCCCCAGGATCCCTCTAGACTTGACACAGTGATATTGGGTTTTCTCTGGAGTGCCATCAAGGAAATCAAGGCTCCTATCATGTTTGATGTGGAACACGGAATTGCTCTGCACGCAGTGCAGGGCAATTGGGCCTCATCTCGCGGCGAGGGGGAAGTCTCATGGTTTTTCTCGAGTTGCGGCCGGAACCTGGGGTATATTCTCGAGTTACGACGGGGATGGCCCTTCCAGACACGTGTTTGTTCAGCGACGTCAGGACTCGTGCCTAGGTGCGAGGGACACCTCGGGATTCTCCTCGAGTTTTGGCATGGCAATTGTGACGCGTCTCAACGTTAGGCGGGTGCCCCAGGGTCCCTTTCCACGTGCCCCAGGGATCCTGGGACTCCTATCCATTTTCAAGAGGAGTCAGGCATCGTCTCCTTTGGAAGCATTGATCTCCGCACACCTGTCGAGTTTTCTAAGGATGTGAGGCCTCCGTTCGCGACGAGGCGGACGACTAGGTCTTTCTCTGTGGTCTCCACCGGGGTTCAGACATCCCTTCGTCTTGGGAGATGGAAGACGAGCCTGCATTCAATTCACTGCAGGGATATCCGGCCTTACTTCGAGTCAGAGCATCTCGGTGTCCATTCCACTTTAGGCCACAAACTCAGGGTCCCTCTCACATACCTGTAGCTGAGAGAAGCCTCCTCTTGAGGTGCTTGTGGAAAGTTGGTATTCCTCTTGAGTCGAAGCCAGGGACTATGCTCTCATCTCGAGTTGATTTGGGGTCCACGAGAACCTTCGTGTTGCTGCAGTGACCTCAGGATCCCTCTAGACTTGAGACAGTGATCTTGGGTTTTCTCTGGAGTGCCATCAAGGAAATCAAGGCTCCTTTCACGTTTGATGTGGAACACGGAATTGCTCTGCACGCAGTGCAGGTGAATCGGGCCTCATCTCGCGGCGAGGGGGACGTCTCCTGGTTTTTCTCGAGTTGCGGCCGGAACCTGGGGTATATTCTCGAGTTACGACGGGGAGGGCCCTTCCAGACACGTGTTTGTTCAGCGACGTCAGGACCCCTGCCTAGGTGTGAGGGACACCTCGGCATTCTCCTCGAGTCTTTGCCTTGCAATTGGGACGCGTCTCCACGTGAGGCGGGAGACCCAGGGTCCCTTCCAAGTGCCACAGGGATCCTGGGACTCCTATCTATTTTCAAGAGGAGTCAGGCATCGTCTCCTTTGGAAACATTGATCTCCGCGGACCTCTCGAGTTTTCAAAGGATGTGAGGCTTCCCGTCGCGTTGAGGTGGAGGACTAGGTCTTTCTCTGTGGTCTCCACTGGGGATTCAGACATCCCTTCGTCTTGGGAGATGCAAGACGAGCCTGCATTCAATTCACTGTAGGGATATCCGGCCTTACTTCGAGTCAGAGCATCTCGGTGTCCATTCCACTTGAGGCCAGAAACTCATGGTCCTTCTCACATACCTGTAGCTGAGAGAAGCCTCCTCTTGAGGTGCTTGTAGAAAGTTGGTATTCCTCTTGAGTCAAAGCCAGGGACTAAGCTCTCATCTCGAGTTGATTTGGGGTCCACGGAGCCCTTTCGTGTTGCTCCAGTGACCTCAGGATCCCTCTAGACTTGACACAGTGATCTTGTGTTTTCTCTGGAGTGCCATCAAGGAAATCAAGGCTCCTTTCAAGTTTGATGGGGAACACGGAATTGCTCTGCACGCAGTGCAGGGGAATCGGGCCTCATCTCGCGGTGAGGGGAAATCTCATTGTTTTTCTCGAGTTGCGGCCGGAACCTGGGGTATATTCTCGAGTTACGACGGGGAGGGCCCTTCCAGACACGTGTTTGTTCAGCGACGTCAGGACTCCTGCCTAGGTGCGAGGGACACCTCGGGATTCTCCTCGAGTCTTGGCATGGCAATTGGGACGCGTCTCCACGTGAGGCGGGAGACCCAGTGTCCCTTTCCACGTGCCACAGGGATCCTGGGACTCCTATCCATTATCAAGAGGAGTCAGGCATCGTCTCCTTTGGAAGCATTGATCTCCGCAGACCTCTCGAGTTTTTATAGGATGTGAGGCCTACGGTCGCGATGAGGCGGAGGACTAGGACCTTCTCTGTGGTCTCCACAGGGGATTCAGACATCCCTTCGTCTTGGGAGATGCAAGACGAGCCTGCATTCAATTCACTACAGGGATATCCGGCCTTACTTCGAGTCAGAGCATCTCGGTGTCCATTCCACTTGAGGCCCCAAACTCAGGGTCCCTCTCACATACCAGTAGCTGAGAGAAGCCTCCTCTTGAGGTGCTTGTGGAAAGTTGGTATTCCTCTTGAGTCGAAGCCAGGGAATAAGCTCTCATCTCGAGTTGATTTGGGGTCCACGAGAACCTTCGTGTTGCTGCAGTGACCTCAGGATCCCTCTAGACTTGAGACAGTGATCTTGGGTTTTCTCTGGAGTGCCATCAAGGAAATCAAGGCTCCTTTCACGTTTGATGTGGAACACGGAATTGCTCTGCACGCAGTGCAGGGGAATCGGGCCTCATCTCGCGGCGAGGGGGATGTCTCATGCTTTTTCTCGAGTTGCGGCCGGAACCTGGGATATATTCTCGAGTTACGACGGGGAGGGCCCTTCCAGACCCGTGTTTGTTCAGCGACGTCAGGACCCCTGCCTAGGTGTGAGGGACACCTCGGCATTCTCCTCGAGTCTTTGCCTTGAAATTGGGACGCGTCTCCACGTGAGGCGGGAGACCCAGGGTCCCTTTCCACGTGCTACCGATATCCTGGGACTCCTATCCATTTTCAAGAGGAGTCAGGCATCGTCTCCTTTGGAAGCATTGATCTCCGCGGACCTCTCGATTTTCAAAGGATGTGAGGCCTCCGGACGCGATGAGGAGGAAAATTAGGTCTTTCTCTGTGGTCTCCACAGGGGATTCAGACATCCCTTCGTCTTGGGAGATGCAAGGCGAGCCTGCATTCAATTCACTGCAGGGATATCCGGCCTTATTTCGAGTCAGAGCATCTCGGTGTCAATTCGACTTGAGGCCACAAACTCAGGGTCCCTCTCACATACCAGTAGCTGAGAGAAGACTCCTCTTGAGGTGCTTGTGGAAAGTTGGTATTCCTCTTGAGTCGAAGCCAGGGACTAAGCTCTCATCTCGAGTTGATTTGGTGTCCACGAGAACCTTCGTGGTGCTGCAGTGACCTCAGGATCCCTCTAGACTTGAGACAGTGATCTTGGGTTTTCTCTGGAGTGCCATCAAGGAAATCAAGGCTCCTTTCACGTTTAATGTGGAACACGGAATTGCTCTGCACGCAGTGCAGGGGAATCGGGCCTCATCTCGCGGCGAGGGGGAAGTCTCATAGTTTTTCTCGAGTAGCGGCCGGAACCAGGGGTATATTCTCGAGTTACAACGGGGAGGGCCCTTCCAGACACGTGTTTGTTCAGCAACGTAAGGACTCGGGCCTAGGTGCGAGGGAAACCTCGGGATTCTCCTCGAGTCTTGGCATGGCAATTGGGACTCGTCTCCACGTTTGGCGGGAGACCCAGGGTCCCTTCCCACGTGCCACAGGGATCCTGGGACTCCTATCCATTTTCAAGAGGAGTCAGGCATCGTCTCCTTTGGAAGCATTGATCTCCGCGGACCTCTCGAGTTTTCAAAGGATGTGAGGCCTCTGCTCGCGATGAAGTAGAGAACTAGGTCTTTCTCTGTGGTCACCACAGGGCATTCAGACATCCCTTCAGATTGGGAGATGCAAGACGAGCCTACGTTCAATTCACTGCAGCGATATCCGGCCTTACTTCGAGTCAGAGCATCTCGGTGTCCATTCCACTTGAGTCCACGAACTCAGGAACCCTCTCATATACCTGTAGCTGAGAGAAGCCTCCTCTTGAGGTGCTTGTGGAAAGTTGGTATTCCTCTTGAGTGGAAGCCAGGGATTAAGCTCTCATCTCGAGTTGATTTGGGGTCCACGGAGCACTTTCGTCTTGCGACAGTGACCTCAGGTTTCCTCTAGACTTGAGACAGTGAACTAGGGTTTTCCCTGGAGTGCCATCAAGGAAATCAAGGCTTTTTTCTCGTTTGATGTGGAACACGGAATTGCTCTGCACGCAGTGCAGGGGAATCGGGTCTCATCTCGCGGCGAGGGTGAAGTCTCATGCTTTTTCTCGAGTTGCGGCCGGAACCTGGGATATATTCTGGAGTTACGACGGGGAGGGCCCTTCCAGACACGTGTTTGTTCAGCGAAGTCAGGACTCCTGCCTAGGTGCGAGGGACACCTCGGGATTCTCCTCGAGTCTTGGCATGGCAATTGGGACGCGTCTCCACGTGAGGCGGGAGACCAGGGTCCCTTTCCACGTGCCACAGGTATCCTGGGACTCCTATCCATTTTCAAGAGGAGTCAGGCATCGTCTCCTTTGAAAGCATTGATCTCCATGGACCTCTCGAGTTTTCAAAGGATGTGAGGCCTCCGGTCGCGATGAGGCGGAGAACTAGGTCTTTCTCTGTGGTCTCCACAGGGGATTCAGACATCCCTTCGTCTTGGGAGATGCAAGGCGAGCCTGCATTCAATTCACTGCAGGGATATCCGGCCTTACTTCGAGTCAGAGCATCTCGGTGTCCATTCCACTTGAGGCCACAAACTCAGGGTCCCTCTCACATACCTGTAGCTGAGAGAAGCCTCCTCTTGAGGTGCTTGTGGAAAGTTGGTATTCCTCTTGAGTCGAAGCCAGGGACTAAGCTCTCATCTCGAGTTGATTTGTCGTCCACAGAGCCCTTTCGTGTTGCTCCAGTGACCTCAGGATCCCTCTAGACTTGAGACAGTGATCTTGGGTTTTCTCTGGAGTGCCATCAAGGAAATCAAGTCTCTTTTCACGTTTGATGTGGAACACGGAATTGCTCTGCACGCAGTGCAGGGGAATCGGGCCTCATCTCGCGGCGAGGGGGAAGTCTCATGGTTTTTCTCGAGTTGCGGCCGGAACCTGGGGTATATTCTCGAGTTACGACGGGGAGGTACCTTCCAGATACGTGTTTGTTCAGCGACGTCAGGACTCCTGCCTAGGTGCGAGGGACACCTCGGGATTCTCCTCGAGTCTTGGCATGGCAATTGGGATGCGTCTCCACGTGAGGCGGGAGACCCAGGGTCGCTTTCCACGTGCCACAGGGATACTGAGACTCCTATCCATTTTCAAGAACAGTCAGGAATCGTCTCCTTTGGAAGCATTGATCTCCGCAGACCTCTCGAGTTTTCAAAGGATGTGATGCCTCCGGTCTGGAAGAGGCGAAGGACTAGGTCTTTCTCTGTCGTCTCCAAAGGGGATTCAGACATCCCTTCGTCTTGGGAGATGCAAGACGAGCCTGCATTCAATTCACTGCAGGGATATCCGGCGTTACTTTGAGTCAGAGCATCTCGGTGTCCATTCCACTTGAGGCCACAAACTCAGGGTCCCTCTCACATACCTATAGCTGACAGAAGCCTCCTTTGAGGTGCTTGTGGAAAGTTGGTATTCCTCTTGAGTCGAAGCCAGGGACTAAGTTCTCATCTCGAGTTGATTTGGGGTCCACGGAGCCCTTTCGTGTTGCTCCAGTGACCTCAGGATCCCTCTAGACTTGAGACAGTGATCTTGGGTTTTCTCTGGAGTGCCATCGAGGAAATCAAGGCTCCTTTAACGTTTGATGTGGAACACGGAATTGCTCTGCACGCAGTGCAGGGGAATCGGGCCTCAACTCGCGGCGAGGGGGAAGTCTCATGGTTTTTCTCGAGTTGCGGCCGGAACCTGGGGTATATTCTCGAGTTACGACGGGGAGAGAAATTCCAGAAAGGTGTTTGTTCAGCAACGTCAGGACTCTTGCCTAGGTGCGAGGGACACCTCGGGATTCTCCTCGAGTTTTGGCATGGCAATTGGCACGCGTCTCCACGTGAGGCGGGAGACCCAGGGTCACTTTCGACATGCCACAGGGATCCTGGGACTCCTATTCATTTTCAAGAGGAGTCAGGCATCGTCTCCTTTGGAAGCATTGATCGCCGCAGACCTCTCGAGTTTTCAAAGAATGTGAGGCCTCCGGTCCTGTTGAGGCGGACGACTAGGTCTTTCTCTGTTGTCTCCACAGGGGAATCAGACATCCCTTTGTCTTGGGAGATGCAAGACGAGCCTGCATTCAATTCACTCCAGGGATATCCGGCCTTACATAGAGACAGAGCATCTCGGTGTCCATTCCACTTGAGGCCACAAACTCAGGGTACCTCTCACATACCTGTAGCTGAGAGAAGCCTCCTCTTGAGGTGCTTGTGGAAACTTGGTATCCCTCTTGAGTCGAACCAGGGACTAAGCTCTCATCTCGAGTTCATTTGGGGTCCACAGAGCCCTTTCATGTTGCTCCAGTGACGTCAGGATCCCTCTAGACTTGAGACAGTGATCTTGGGTTTTCTCTGGAGTGCCATCAAGGAAATCAAGGCTCCTTTCACGTTTGATGTGGAACACGGAATTGCTCTGCACGCAGTGCAGGGGAATCGGGCCTCATCTCGCAGCGAGGGGGAAGTCTCATGGATTTTCTCGAGTTGCGGCCGGAACCTCGGGTATATTGTCGAGTTATGACGGGGAGGTCCCTTAAAGATACTGATTTTTCAGCGACATCAGGACTCCTGCTTAGGTGCGAGGGACACCTCTGGATGCTCCTCGAGTCTGGGCATGGCAATTGGGACGCGTCTCCACGTGAGGCGGGAGACCCAGTGCCCCTTTCCACATGCCACAGGGATCCTGGGACTCCTATCCATTTTAAAGAAGAGTCAGGCATCGTCTCCTTTGGAAGCATTGATCTCCGCAGACCTCTTCAGTTTTCAAAGGATGTGTGGCCTCCGCTCGCGATGAGGCGGAGGACTAGGTCTTTCTCTGTGGTCTCCACAGGGGATTCAGACAACCCTTCGTCTTTGGAGATGCAAGTCGAGACTGCATTCAATTCACTGCAGGGATATCAGGCCTTACTTCGAGTCAGAGCATTTCGGTGTCCATTCCACTTGAGGCCACAATCTCAGGGTCCCTCTCACATACCTGTAGCTGAGAGAAGCCTTCTCTTGAGGTGCTTGTGGAAAGTTGGTATTCCTCTTGAGTCGAAGCCAGGGACTAAGCTCTCATCTCGAGTTGATTTGGGGTCCACGGAGCCCTTTCGTGTTGCTCCAGTGACCTCAGGATCCTTCTAGACTTGAGACAGTGATCTTGGGTTTTCTCTGGAGTGCCATCAAGGAAATCAAGGCTCCTTTCACGTTTGATGTGGAACACGGAATTGCTCTGCACGCAGGGCAGGGGAATCGGGCCACATCTCGCGGCGATGAGTAAGTCTCATGGTTTTTCTCGAGTTGCGGCCGGAACCTGGGGTATATTCTCGAGTTACGACGGGGAGGTACCTTCCAGACACGAGTTTGTTCAGCGACGTCAGGACTCCTGCCTAGGTACGAGGTACACCTCGGGATTCTCCTCGAGTCTTGGCATGGCAATTGGCACGCGTCTCCACGTGAGGCGGGAGACCAAGTGTCCCTTTCCACGTGCCACAGTGATCCTGGGACTCCTATCCATTTTCAAGAGGAGTCAGGTATCATCTCCTTTGGAAGCATTGATCTCTGCAGACCTCTTGAGTTTTCAAAGGATGTGAGGCCTCCGGTCGCGATCAGCCGGAGAACTGGACTTTCTCTGTGGTCTCCACAGGGGATTCAGACATCCCTTCGTCTTGGGAGATGCAAGACGAGCCTGCTTTCAATTCACTGCAGGGATATCCGGCCTTACTTCTAGTCAGAGCATCTCGGTGTCCATTCCACTTGAGGCCACATACTCAGGGTCCCTCTCACATACCTGTAGCTGAGAGAAGCCTCCTCTTGAGGTGCTTGTGGAAAGTTGGTATTCCTCTTGAGTCGAAGCCAGGGACTAAGATCTCATCTCGAGTAGATTTGGGGTCCACGGAGCCCTTTCGTGTTGCTCCAGTGACCTCAGGATCCCTCTAGACTTGAGACAGGGATCTTGGGTTTTCTCTGGAGTGCCATCAAGGAAATCAAGGCTCCTTTCACGTTTGATGTGGAACTCGGAATTGCTCTGCACGCAGTGCAGGGGAATCGGGTCTCATCTCGCGGCGAGGGTGAAGTCTCATGGTTTTTCTCGAGTTGCGGCCGGAACCTGCGGTATATTCTCGAGTTACGACGGGGAGGGCCCTTCAAGACACGTGTTTGTTCAGCGACGTCAGGACTCCTGCCTAGGTGCGAGGGACACCTCGGGATTCTCCTCGAGTTTTGGCATGGCAATTGGCACGCGTCTCCACGTGAGGCGGGAGACCCAGGGTCACTTTCGACATGCCACAGGGATCCTGGGACTCCTATTCATTTTCAAGAGGAGTCAGGCATCGTCTCCTTTGGAAGCATTGATCTCCGCGGACCTCTCGAGTTTTCAAAGGATGTGAGGCCTCCGGTCGCGATGAGGCGGAGAGCTAGGTCTTTCTCTGTTGTCTCCACAGGGGATTCAGAGATCCCTTCGTCTTGGGAGATGCAAGACGAGCCTGCATTCAATTCACTGCAGGGATATCCGGCCTTATTTCGAGTCAGAGCATCTCGGTGTCCATTGCACTTGAGGCCACAAACTCAGGGTACCCCTCACATACCTGTAGCTGAGAGAAGCCTCCTCTTGAGGTGCTTGTGGAAAGTTGGTATTCCTCTTGAGTCGAAGCCAGGGACTAAGTTCTCATTTCGAGTTGATTTGTCGTCCACGGAGCCCTTTCGTGTTGCTCCAGTGACCTCAGGATCCCTCTAGACTTGAGACAGTGATCTTGGGTTTTCTCTGGAGTGCCATCAAGGAAATCAAGGCTCCTTTCACGTTTGATGTGGAACACGGAATTGCTCTGCACGCAGTGCAAGGGAATCGGGCCTCATTGCGCGGCGAGGGGGAAGTCTCATGGTTTTTCTCGAGTTGCGGCCGGAACCTGGGGTATATTCTCGAGTTACGACGGGGAGGGCCCTTCCAGACACGTGTTTGTTCAGCGACGTCAGGACTCCTGCCTAGGTGGGAGGGACACGTCGGGATTCTCCTCGAGTCTTGGAATGGCTATTGGGACCCGTCTCCACGTGAGGCGGGAGACCCAGGGTCGCTTTCCACGTGCCACAGGGATCCTGGGACTCCTATCCATTTTCAAGAGGAGTCAGGAATCGTCTCCTTTGGAAGCATTGATCTCCGCGGACCTCTCGAGTTTTCAAAGGATGTGAGGCCTCCAGTCGCGTTGAGGCGGAGAACTAGGTCTTTCTCTGTGGTCTCCACAGGGGATTCAGACATCCCTTCGTCTTGGGAGATGCAAGACGAGCCTGCATTCAATTCACTGCAGGGATATCCGGCCTTACTTCGAGTTAGAGCATCTCGGTGTCCATTCCACTTGAGGCCACAACTTTGGGTCCCTCTCACATACCTGTAGCTGAGAGAAGCCTCCTCTTGAGGTGCTTGTGGAAAGTTGGTGTTCCTCTAGAGTTGAAGCCAGGGACTAAGCTCTCATCTCGGGTTGATTTGGGGTCCATGGAGCCCTTTCATGTTGCTCCAGTGACCTCAGGATCCCACTAGACTTGAGACAGTGATCTTGGGTTTTCTCTGGAGTGCCATCAAGGAAATCAAGGCTCCTTTCATGTTTGATGTGGAACACGGAATAGCTCTGCACGCAGTGCAGGGGAATCGGGCCTCATCTCGCGGCTAGGGGGAAGTCTCATGGTTTTTCTTGAGTTGCGGCCGGAACCTGGGGTATATTCTCGAGTTACGACGGGGAGGACCCTTCCAGACACGTGTTTGTTCAGCGACGTCAGGACTCCTGCCTAGGTGCGAGGGACACCTCGGGATTCTCCTCGAGTCTTGGCATGGCAATTGGGACGCGTCTCCACGTGAGGCGGGAGACCCAGGGTCCCTTTCCACGTGCCACAGGGATCCTGGGACTCCTATCCATTTTCAAGAGGAGTCAGGCATCGTCTCCTTTGGAAGCATTGATCTCCGCGGACCTCTCGAGTTTTCAAATGATGTGAGGCCTCCGGTCGCGATGAGGCGGAGAACTAGGTCTTTCTCTGTGGTCTCCACAGGGGATTCAGACATCCCTTCGTCTTGGGAGATGCAAGGCGAGCCTGCATTCAATTCACTGCAGGGATATCCGGCCTTACTTCGCGTCAGTGCATCTCGGTGTCCATTCCACTTGAGGCCACAAACTCAGGGTACCCCTCACATACCTGTAGCTGAGAGAAGCCTCCTCTTGAGGTGCTTGTGGAAAGTTGGTATTCCTCTTGAGTCGAAGCCAGGGACTAAGTTCTCATCTCGAGTTGATTTGTCGTCCACGGAACCCTTTCGTGTTGCTCCAGTGATCTCAGGATCCCTCTAGACGTGAGATAGTGATCTTAGGTTTTCTCTGGATTGCCATCAAGGATATCAAGGCTCCTTTCACGTTTGATGTGGAACACGGAATTGCTCTGCACGCACTGCAGGGGAATCGGGCCTCATCTCGCGGCGAGGGGGAAGTCTCATGGTTTTTCTCGAGTTGCGGCCGGAACCTAGGGTATATTCTCGAGTTACGACGGTTAGGGCCCTTCCAGACACGTGTTTGTTCAGCGACGTCAGGACTCCTGCCTAGGTTCGAGGGACACCTCGGGATTCTCCTCGAGTCTTGGCATGGCAATTGGGACGTGTCTCCACGTGAGGCGGGATACCCAGGGTCCCTTTCCACGTGCCACAGGGATCCAGGGACTCCTATCCATTTTCAAGAAGAGTCAGGCATCGTCTCCTTTGGAAGCATTGATCTCCGCGGACCTCTCGAGTTTTCAAAGGATGTGAGATCTCCGGTCGCGATGAGGCGGAGGACTAGGTCTTTCTCTGTGGTCTCCACAGGGGATTCAGACATCCCTTCGTCTGGGGAGATGCAAGACGTGCCTGCATTCAATTCACTGCAGGAATATACGGCCTTACTTCGAATCAGTGAAACTCGTTGTCCATTCCACATGAGGCCACAAATTCAGGGTCCCTCTCACATACCTGTAGCTGAGAGAAGACTCCTCTTGAGGTGTTTGTGGAAAGTTGGAATTAATCTTGAGTCGAAGCCAGGGACTAAGCTCTCATCTCGTGTTGATTTGGGGTCTACCGAACCTTTTCTTGTTGCTACAGTGACCTCAGGATCCCTCTAGACTTGAGACAGTGATATTGGGTTTTCTCTGGAGTGCCATCAAGGAAATCAAGTCTTCTTTCACCTTTGATGTGGAACACGGTATTGCTCTGCATGCAGTGCAGGGGAATCGGGCCTCATCTCGCGGCGAGGGGGAAGTCTCATGGTTTTTCTGCACTTGTGGCTGGAACCTGGGGTATATTCTCGAGTTACGACGGGGGTGGGGGGGCGCCCTTCCAGACACGTGTTTGTTCAGCGAAGTCAGGACTCCTGCCTAAGTGCGAGGGACACCTCGGGATTCTCCTCGAGTCTTGGCATGGCAATTGGGACGCGTCTCCACGTGAGGCGGGAGACCCAGGGTCCCTTTCCACGTGCCACAGGGATCCTGGGACTCCTATCCATTTTCAAGAGGAGTCAGGCATCGTCTCCTTTGGAAGCATTGATACCCGCAGACCTCTGGAGTTTTCAAAGGATATGAGGCCTCCTGTCGCGATGAGGCAGAGAACTAGGTCTTTCTCTGTGGTCTCCACAGGGGATTCAGACATCCCTTCGTCTGGGGAGATGCAAGACGAGCCTGCATTCAATTCACTGCAGGGATTTCCGGCCTTACTTCAAGTCAGAGCATCTCGGTGTCCATTCCACATGAGGCCACAAACTCAGGGTCCCTCTCACATACCTGTAGCTGAGAGAAGCCTCCTCTTGAGGTGCTTGTGGAAAGTTGGTATTCCTCTTGAGTCGAAGCCAGGGACTAAGCTCTCATCTCGAGTTGATTTGGGGTCCACGGAGCCCTTTCGTGTTGCTCCAGTGACCTCAGGATCCCTCTAGACTTGAGACAGTGATCTTGGGTTTTCTCTGGAGTGCCATCAAGGAAATCAAGGCTCCTTTCACGTTTGATGTGGAACACGGAATTGCTCTGCACGCAGTGAAGGGAAATCGGGCCTCATCTCGCGGCGAGGGGGAAGTCTCATGGTTTTTCTCTAGTTGCGGCCGGAACCTGGGGTATATTCTCGAGTTACGACGGGGAAGGCCCTTCCAGACACGTGTTTGTTCAGTGACGTCAGGACTCCTGCCTAGGTGCGAGGGACACCTCGGGATTCTCCTCGAGTCTGGCATGGCAATTGGGACGCGTATCCACGTGAGGCGGGAGACCCAGGATCCCTTTCCACGTGCCACAGGGATCCTGGGACTCCTATCCATTTTCAAGAGGAGTCAGGCATCATCTCCTTTGGAAGCATTGATCCCCGCAGACCTCTCAAGTTTTCAATGGATGTGAGGCTTCCGGTCGCGATGAGGCGGAGAACTAGGTCTTTCTCTGTGGTCTCCACAGGGGATTCAGACATCCCTTCGCCTTGGGAGATGCAAGACGAGCCTGCATTCAATTCACTGAAGGGATATCCGGCCTTACTTCGAGTCAGAGCATCTCGGTGTCCATTCCACTTGAGGCCACAAACTCAGGGTCCCTCTCACATACCTGTAGCTGAGAGAAGCCTCCTCTTGAGGAACTTGTGGAAAGTTGGTATTCCTCCTGAGTCGAAGCCAGGGACTAAGCTCTCATCTCGAGTTGATTTGTGGTCCACGCAGCCCTTTCGAGTTGCTACAGTGACCTCAGGATCCCTCTAGACTTGAGATAGTGATCTTAGGTTTTCTCTGGAGTGCCATCTAGGAAAACAAGGCAGCTTTCACGTTTGATGTGGAACACGGAATTGCTCTGCATGCAGTGCAGGGGAATCGGGCCTCATCTCGCGGCGAGGGGGAAGTCTCATGGTTTTTCTCGAGTTGCGGCCGGAACCTGGGGTATATTCCCGAGTTACGCAAGGGAGGGCCCTTCCACACACGTGTTTGTTCAGCGACGTCAGGACTCCTACCTAGGTGCGAGGGACATCTCAGAATTCTCCTCGAGTCTTGGCATGGCAATTGGGACGCGTCTCCACGTGAGGCGGGAAACCCAGTGTCCCTTTCAACGTGCCACAGGGATCCTGATACTCCTATCCATTTTCAAGAGGAGTCAGTCATTGTCTCCTTTGGAAACATTGATCTCCGCGGACCTCTCGAGTTTTCAAAGGATGTGAGGCCTCCAGTCGCAATGAGGCAGAGAACTAGGTCTTTCTCTGTGGTCTCCACAGGGGATGAGACATCCCTTCATCCTGGGAGATGCAAAACGAGCCTGCATTCAATTCACTGCAGGGATATCCGGCCTTACTTCGAGTCAGAGCATCTCGGTGTCCATTCCACTTGAGGCCACAAACTCAGGGTCCCTCTCACATACCTGTAGCTGAGAGAAGCCTCCTGTTGAGGTTCTTGTGGAAAGTTAGTATTCCTCTTGAGTATAATCCAGGAAATAAGCTCTCATCTCGAGTTGATTTGGGGTCCACACAGCCCTTTCGTGTTGCTACAGTGACCTCAGGATCCCTCTAGACTTGAGACAGTGATCTTGGGTATTCTCTGCAGTGCCATCAAGGAAATCAAGGTCCTTTCACGTTTGATATGGAACATGGAATTGCTCTGCACGCAGTGCAGGGGAATCGGGCCTCATCTCGCGGTGAGGGGGAAGTCTCATGTTTTTTCTCGAGTTGCGGCCGGAACCTGGGGTGTAATCTCGAGATCGACGGGTAGGGACCTTCCAGACACGTGTTTGTTTAGCGATGTCAGGACTCCTGCCTAGGTGGGAGGGACACCTCGGGATTCTCCTCGAGCCTTGGCATGGCAATTGGGACACGTCTCCACGTGAGTCGGTAGACCCAATGTCCCTTTCCACGTGCCACAGGGATCCTGGGACTCCTATCCATTTTCAAGAGGAGTCAGGCATCGTCTCCTTTGGAAGCATTGATCTCCGCGGACCTCTCGAGGTTTCAAAGGATGTAAGGCCTCCTGTCGCGATGAGGCGGAGAACTAGGTCTTTCTCTGTGGTCTCCACAGGGGATTCAGACATCCCTTCGTCTTGGGAGATGCAAGACGAGCCTGCATTCAATTCACTGCAGGGATATCCGGCCTTACTTCGAGTCAGAGCATCTCCGTGTCCATTCCACTTGAGGCCACAAACTCAGGGTCCCTCTCACATACCTGTAGCTGAGAGAAGCCTCCTCTTGAGGTGCTTGTGGAAAGTTGGTATTCCTCTTGAGTCGAACCCAGGGACAAAACTCTCATCTCAAGTTAATTTGGGGTCCATGGAGCACTTTCGTGTTGCTCCAGTGACCTCAGGATCCCTCTAGACTTGAGACAGTGATCTTGGGTTTTCTCTGGAGTGCCATCAAGGAAATCAAGGCTCCTTTCAAGTTTGATGTGGAACACGGAATTGCTCTGCACGCAGTGCAGGGGAACCGGGCCTCATCTCGCGGCGAGGGGGAAATCTCATGGTTTTCGCGAGTTGCGGCCGGAACCTGGGGTATATTCTCGAGTTACGACGGGGAGGGCCATTCCAGACACGTGTTTGTTCAGCGACGTCAGGACTCCTGCCTAGGTGCGAGGGACACCTCAAGATTCCCCTCGAGTCTTGGCATGGCAATTGGGACGCGTCTCCACGTCAGGCGGGAGACCCAGGGTCCCTTTCCACGTGCCACAGGGATCCTGGGACTCCTATCCATTTTCAAGAGGAGTCAGGCTTGGTCTCCTTTGGAAGCATTGATCTCCACGGACCTCTCGAGTTTTCAAAGGATGTGAGGCCTCTGGTCGCGATGAGGCGGAGAACTAGGTCCTTCTCTGTGGTCACCACAGAGGATTCAGACATCCCTTCGTCTTGGGAGATGCAAGACGAGCCTGCATTCAATTCACTGCAGGGATATCCGGCCTTACTTCGAGTCAGAGCATCTCGGCGTCCATTCCACTTGAGGCCACAAACTTAGGGTCCCTCTCACATACCTGTAGCTGAGAGAAGCCTCCTCTTGAGGTGCTTGTGGAAAGTTGGTATTCCTCTTGAGTCGAAGCCAGGGATTAAGCTCACATCTCGAGTTGATTTGGGGTCCACGGAGCCCTTTCGTGTTGCTCCATTGACCTCAGGATCCCTCTAGACTTGAGACAGTGATCTTGGGTTTTCTCTGGAGTGCCATCAAGAAAATCAAGGCTCCTTTCACGTTTGATGTGGAACACGGAATTGCTCTGCACGCAGTGCAGGGGAATCGGGCCTCATCTCGCGGCGAGGGGGAATTCTCATGGTTTGTCTCGAGTTGCGGCCGGACCCTGTGGTATATTCTCGAGTTACGACGCGGAGGGCCCTTCCAGACACGTGTTTGTTCAGCGACGTCAGGACTCCTGCCTATATGCGAGGGACAACTCGGGATTCTCCTCGAGTCTTGGCATGGCAATTGGGACGCGTCTCCACGTGAGGCGGGAGACCCAGGGTCCCTTTCCACATGCCACAGGGATCCTCGGACTCCTATCCAGTTTCAAGAGGAGTCAGGCATCGGCTCCTTTGGAAGCATTGATCTCCGCGGACCTCTCGAGTTTTCAAAGGATATGAGGCCTCCGGTCGCGATGAGGCGGAGAACTAGGTCTTTCTCTGTGTTCTCCACACGTGATTCAGACATCCCTTTGCCTTGGGAGATGCAAGAGGAGCCTGCATTCGATCACTGCAGGAATATCCAGCCTTACTTCGAGTCACAGCATCTCGGTGTCCATTCCACTTGAGGCCACAAACTAAGGGTCCCTCTCACATACCTGTAGCTGAGAGAAGCCTCCTCTTGAGGTGCTTGTGGAAAGTTGGTATTCCTCTTGAGTCGAAGCCAGGGACTAAGCTCTCATCTCGAGTTGCTTTGGGGTCCAAGGAGCCCTTTCGTGTTGCTCCAGTGACCTCAGGATCCCTCTAGACTTGAGACAGTGATCTTGGGTTTTCTCTGGAGTGCCATCAAGGAAATCAAGGCTCCTTTCACCTTTGATGTGGAACACGGAATTGCTCTGCACGCAGTGCAGGAGAATCTGGCCTCATGTCGCGGCGAGGGGGAAGTTTCATGGTTTTTCTCGAGTTGCGGCCGGAACCTGTGGCATATTCTCGAGTTACGACGGGGACGGCCCTTCCAGACACGAGTTTGTTCAGCGACGTCAGGACTCCTGCCTAGGTGCGAGGGACACCTTGGGATTCTCCTCGAGTCTTGGCATGTCAATTGGGATGCGTCTCCACGTGAGGCGGGAGACCCAGGGTCCCTTTCCACGTGCCAGAGGGATCCTGGGACTCCTATCCATTTTCAAGAGGAGTCAGGCATCGTCTCCTTTGGAAGCATTGATCTCCGCGAACCTCTCGAGGTTTCAAAGGATGTAAGGCCTCCGGTCGCGATGAGGCGGAGAACTAGGTCTTTCTCTGTGGTCTGCACAGGGTATTCAGACATCCCTTCGCCTTGGGAGATGCAAGACGAGCCTGCATTCAATTCACTGCAGGGATATCCAGCCTTACTTCGAGTCAGAGCATCTCGGTGTCCATTCCACTTGATGCCACAAACTCAGGGTCCATCTCACATACCTGTAGCTGAGAGAAGCCTCCTCTTGAGGTGCTTGTGGAAAGTTGGTATTCCTCTTGAGTCGAACCCAGGGACAAAACTCTCATCTCAAGTTAATATGGGGTCCATGGAGCACTTTCCTGTTGCTCCAGTGACCTCAGGATCCCTCTAGACATGAGACAGTGATCTTGGGTTTTCTCTGGAGTGCCATCAAGGAAATCAAGGCTCCTTTCAAGTTTGATGTGGAACACGGAATTGCTCTGCACGCAGTGCAGGGGAACCGGGCCTCATCTCGCGGCGAGGGGGAAATCTCATGGTTTTCGCGAGTTGCGGCCGGAACCTGGGGTATATTCTCGAGTTACGACGGGGAGGGCCATTCCAGACACGTGTTTGTTCAGCGACGTCAGAACTCCTGCCTAGGTGCGAGGGACAACTCCGGATTCCCCTCGAGGCTTGGCATGGCAATTGGGACGCGTCTCCACGTGAGGCGGGAGACCCAGTGTCCCTTTCCACGTGCCACAGGGATCCTGGGACTCCTATCCATTTTCTAGAGGAGTCAGGCTTCGTCTCCTTTGGAAGCATTGATCTCCACGGACCTCTCGAGTTTTCAAAGGATGTGAGGCTTCTGGTCGCGATGAGGCGGAGAACTAGGTCTTTCTCTGTGGTCTCCACAGCGGATTCAGACATCCCTTCGTCTTGGGAGATGCAAGAGGAGCCTGCATTCAATTCACTGCAGGGATATCCGGCCTTACTTCAAGTCAGAGCATCTCGGTGTCCATTCCACTTGAGGCCCCAAACTCAGGGTCCCTCTCACATACCAGTAGCTGAGAGAAGCCTCCTCTTGAGGTGCTTGTGGAAAGTTGATATTCCTCTTGAGTCGAAGCCAGGGACTAAGCTCTCATCTCGAGTTGATTTGGGGTCCACGAGAACCTTCGTGTTGCTGCAGTGACCTCAGGATCCCTCTAGACTTGAGACAGTGATCTTGGGTTTTCTCTGGAGTGCCATCAAGGAAATCAAGGCTCCTTTCACGTTTGATGTGGAACACGGAATTGCTCTGCACGCAGTGCAGGGGAATCGGGCCTCATCTCGCGGCGAGGGGGAAGTCTCATGGTTTTTCTGGAGTTGCGGCCGGAACCTGGGGTATATTCTCGAGTTACGACGGGGAGGGCCCTTCCAGATACGTGTTTGTTCTGCGACGTCAGGACTCCTGCCTAGGTGCGAGGGACACCTCGGGATTCTCCTCGAGTTCTGGCATGGCAATTGGGATGCGTCTCCACGTTAGGCGGGAGACCCAGGGTCGCTTTCCACGTGCCACAGGGATCCTGAGACTCCTATCCATTTTCAAGAACAGTCAGGAATCGTCTCCTTTGGAAGCATTGATCTCCGCAGACCTCTCGAGTTTTCAAAGGATGTGATGCCTCCGGTCTGGAAGAGGCGAAGGACTAGGTCTTTCTCTGTCGTCTCCAAAGGGGATTCAGACATCCCTTCGTCTTGGGAGATGCAAGATGAGCCTGCATTGAATTCACTGCAGGGATATCCGGCGTTACTTTGAGTCAGAGCATCTCGGTGTCCATTCCACTTGAGGCCACAAACTCAGGGTCCCTCTCACATACCTGTAGCTGAGAGAAGCCTCCTCTTGAGGTGCTTGTGGAAAGTTGGTATTCCTCTTGAGTCGAAGCCAGGGACTAAGTTCTCATCTCGAGTTGATTTGGGGTCCACGGAGCCCTTTCATGTTGCTCCAGTGACCTCAGGATCCCTCTAGACTTGATACAGTGATCTTGGGTTTTCTCTGGAGTGCCATCGAGGAAATCAAGGCTCCTTTCACGTTTGATGTGGAACACGGAATTGCTCTGCACGCAGTGCAGGGGAATCGGGCCTCAACTCGCGGCGAGGGGGAAGTCTCATGGTTTTTCTCGAGTTGCGGCCGGAACCTGGGGTATATTCTCGAGTTACGACGGGGAGGGCCCTTCGAGACACGTGTTTGTTCAGCGACGTCAGGACTCCTGCCTAGGTGCGAGGGACACCTCGGGATTCTCCTCGAGTCTTGGCATGGCAATGGGGACGCGTCTCCACGTGAGGCGGGAGACCCAGGGTCCCTTTCCACGTGCCACAGTGATCCTGGGACTCCTATCCATTTTCAAGAGGAGTCAGGCATCGTCTCCTTTGGAAGCATTGATCTCCGCGGACCTCTCGAATTTTCAAAGGATGTGAGGCCTCCGGTCGTGATGAGGCGGAGGACTAGGTCTTTCTCTGTGGTCTCCACAGGGGATTCAGACATCCCTTCGTCTTGGGAGATGCAAGACGAGCGTGTATTCAATTCACTGCAGGGATATCCGGCCTTACTTCCCGTCAGAGCTTCTCGGTATCCATTCCACTTGAGGCCACAAGTTCAGGGACCCTCTCACCTACATGTAGCTGAGAGAAGCCTCCTCTTGAGGTGCTTGTTGATAGTTGGTGTTCCTCTTGAGTCGAAGCCAGGGACTAAGTTCTCATCTCGAGTTGATTTGGGGTCCAGGGAGCCCTTTCGTGTTGCTCCAGTGACCTCAGGATCCCACTAGACTTGAGACAGTGAACTAGGGTTTTCTCTGGAGTGCCATCAAGGAAATCAAGGCTTTTCTCTCGTTTGATGTGGAACACGGAATTGCTCTGCATGCAGTGCAGGGGAATCGGGCCTCATCTCGCTGCGAGGGGGAAGTCTCATGGTTTTTCTCGAGTTCCGGCCGGAACCTGGGGTATATTCTCGAGTTACGACGGGGAGGGCCCTTCCAGACACGTGTTTGTTCAGCGACGTCAGGACTCCTGCCTAGGTGCGAGGGACACCTCGGGATTCTCCTCGAGTCTAGGCATGGTGATTGGGATGCGGCTCCACGTGAGGCGGGAGAGCCAGTGTCCCTTTCCACGTGCCACAGGGATCCTGGGACTCCTATCCATTTTCAAGAGGAGTCAGGCATCGTCTCCTTTGGAAGCATTGATCTCCACGGAACTCTCGAGTTTTCAAAGGATGTGAGGCCTCCGGTCGCGATGAGGCGGAGAACTAGGTCTTTCTCTGTCGTCACCACAGGGCATTCAGACATCCCTTCGTCTTGGGAGATGCAAGATGAGCCTGCATTCAATTCACTGCAGGGATATCAGGCCTTACTTCGAGTCAGAGGATCTCGGTGTCCATTCCACTTGAGGCCACAAACTCAGGGTCCCTCTCACATACCTGTAGCTGAGAGAAGCCTCCTCTTGAGGTGCTTGTGGAATATTGGTATTCCTCTTGAGTCGAAGCCAGACACTAAGCTTTCATCTCGAGTTGATTTGTGGTCCACAGAGCCCTTTCGTGTTGCTCCAGTGACCTCAGGATCCCTCTAGACTTGAGAGAGTGATGTTGAGTTTCCTCTGGAGTGCCATGAAGGAAATCAAGGCTCCTTTCACGTTTGATGTGGAACACGGAATTGCTCTGCAGGCAGTGCAGGGGAATCCGGCCTCGACTCGCTGCGAGGGGGAAGTCTCATGGTTTTTCTCGAGTTGTGGACCGAACCTGGGGTATATTCTCGAGTTACGACGCGGAGGGACCATCCAGATACGTGTTTGTTCAGCGACGTCAGGACTCCTGCCTAGGTGCAAGGGACACCTCGGGATTCTCCTCGAGTCTTGGCATGGCAATTGGGATGCGTCTCCACATGATCCGGGAGACCCAGGGTCCCTTTCCACGTTCCACAGGGATCCTGGGACTCCTATCCATTTTCCAGAGGAGTCAGGCATCGTCTCCTTTGGAAGCATTGATCTCCGCGGACCTCTCGAGTTTTCAAAGGATGTGAGGCCTCCGGTCGCGATGAGGCGGAGGACTAGGTCTTTCTCTGTGGTCTCCACAGGGGATTCAGACATCCCTTCGTCTTGGGAGATGCAAAATGAGCCTGCATTCAATTCACTGCAGGGATATCCGGCCTTACTTCGAGTCAGAGCATCTCGGTGTCCATTCCACTTGAGGCCACAAACTCGGGGTCCCTCAAATATACCTGTAGCTGAGAGAAGCCTCCGCTTGAGGTGCTTGTGGAAAGTTGGTATTCCTCTTGAGTCGAAGCCAGGGACTAAGCTCTCATCTCGAGTTGATTTGGGGTCCACGGAGCCCTTTCGTGTTGCTCCAGTGACCTCAGGATCCCTCTAGACTTGAGACAGTGATCTTGGGTTTTCTCTGGAGTGCCATCAAGGAAATCAAGGCTCCTTTCACGTTTGATGTGGAACACGGAATTGCTCTGCACGCAGTGCAGGGGAATCGGGCCTCATCTCGCGGCGAGGGGGAAGTCTCATGGTTTTTCTCGAGTTGCGGCCGGAACCTGGGGTATATTCTCGAGTTACGACGGGGAGGGCCCTTCCAGACACGTGTTTGTTCAGCGACGTCAGAACTCCTGCCTAGGTGCGAGGGACACCTCGGGATTCTCCTCGAGTCTTGGCATGGCAATTGGGACGCGTCTCCACGTGAGGCGGGAGACCCAGGTTCCCTTTCCACGTGCCACAGGGATCCTGGGACTCCTTTCCATTTTCAAGAGGAGTCAGGCATCGTCTCCTTTGGAAGCATTGACCTCCGCAGACCTCTCGAGTTTTAGAAGGATGTGAGGCCTCCGGTCATGTTGAGGCGGAGGACTAGGTCTTTCGCTGTGATCTCCACAGGGGATTCAGACAACTCGTCGTCTTGGGAGATGCAAGACGAGCCTGCATTCAATTCCATGCAGGGATATCCGGCATTACTTCGAGTCAGAGCATCTCGGTGTCCATTCCACTTGAGGCCACAAATTCAGGGTCCCTCTCACATACCTGTAGCTGAGAGAAGCCTCCTCTTAAGGTGATTGTGGAAAGTTGGTAGTCCTCTGGAGTCGAAGCCAGGGAGTAAGCTCTCATCTCGAGTTGATTTGGGGTCCACGGAGCCCTTTCGTGTTGCTCCAGTGACCTCAGGATTCCTCTAGACTTGAGACAGTGATTTTGGCTTTTCTCTGGAGTGCCATCAAGGAAATCAAGGCTCCTTTCACGTTTGATGTGGAACACGGAATTGCTCTGCACGCAGTGCAGGGGAATCGGGCCTCATCTCGCGGCGAGGGGGAAGTCTGATGGTTTTTCTCGAGTTGCGGCCGAAACCTGGGGTATATTCTCGAGTTACGACGGGGAGGGCCTTTCCAGACACGTGTTTGTTCAGCGACGTCAGGACTCCTGCCTAGGTGCGAGGGACACCTCGGGATTCTCCTCGAGCCTTGGCATGGCAATTGGGACGCGTCTCCACGTGAGGCGGGAGACCCAGGGTCCCTTTCCATGTGCCACAGGGATCCTGGGACTCCTATCCATTTTCAAGAGGCGTCAGGCATCGTCTCCTTTGGAAGCATTGATCTCCGCGGACCTCTCGAGTTTTCAAAGGATGTGAGGCCTCCGGTCGCGATGAGGCGGAGGACTAGGTCTTTCTCTGTGGTCTCCACAGGGGATTCAGACATCCCTTCGTCTTGGGAGATGCAAGACGAGCCTGCATTCCATTCACTGCAGGGATATCTGGCCTTACTTTGAGTCAGAGCATCTCGGTGTCAATTCCACTTGAGGCGACAAACTCAGGGTCCCTCTCACATACCATTAGCTGAGAGAAGCCTCCTCTTGAGGTGCTTGTGGAAAGTTGGTATTCCTCTCGATTTGAAGCCAGGGACTAAGCTCTCATCTCGAGTTGATTTGGGGTCCACGGAGCCCTTTCGTGTTGCTCCGGTGACCTCAGGATCCCTCTAGACTTGAGACAGTGATCTTCGGTTTTCTATGGAGTGCCATCAAGGAAATCAAGGCTCCATTCATTTTTGATGTGGAATACGGAATTGCTCTGCACACAGGGCAGGGGAATCGGACCTCATCTCGCGGCGATGCGGAAGTCTCATGGTTTTTCTCGAGTTGCGGCCGGAACCTGGGGTATATTCTCGAGTTACGATGGGGAGGGCCCTTCCAGACACGTGTTTGTTCAGCGACGTCAGGACTCCTGCCTAGGTGCGAGGGACACCTCGGGATTCTCCTCGAGTCTTGGCATGGCAATTGGGACGCGTCTACACGTGAGGCGGGAGACCCAGTGTCCCTTTCCACGTTCCACAGTGATCCTGGGACTCCTATCCATTTTCAAGAGGAGTCAGGCATCGTCTCCTTCGGAAGTATTGATCTCCGCGGACCTCTCGAGTTTTCAAAGGATGTGAGGCCTCCGGTCGCGTTGAGGCGGAGGATTAGGTCTTTCTCTGTGGTCTCCACAGGGGATTCAGACAACCCTTCGTCTTGGGAGATGCAAGACGAGCCTGCATTCAATTCACTGCAGGGATATCCGGCCTTAGTTCGAGTCAGAGCATGTCGGTGTCCATTCCACTTGAGGCCACAAACTCAGGGTCCTCTCACATAACTGTAGCTGAGAGAAGCCTCCTCTTGAGGTGCTTGTGGAAAGTTGGTATTCCTCTTGAGTCGAAGCCAGGGACTAAGCTCTCATCTCGAGTTGATTTGGGGTAGACGGAGCCCTTTCGTGTTGCTCCAGTGACCTCAGGATCCCTCTAGACTTGAGACAGTGATCTTGGGTTTTCTCTGGAGTGCAATCAAGGAAATCAAGGCTCCTTTCACTTTTGATGTGGAACACGGAATTGCTCTGCAGGCAGTGCAGGGGAATCGGGCCTCATCTCGCGGCGATGGGGAAGTCTCTTGGTTTTTCTCGAGTTGCGGCCGGAACCTGGGGTATATTCTCGAGTTACGACGGGGAGGGCCCTTCCAGACACGTGTTTGTTCAGCGACGTCAGGACTCCTGCCTAGGTTGGAGGGACACCTCGGGATTCTCCTCGAGTCTTAGCATGGCAATTGGGACGCGTCTACACGTGAGGCGGGAGACCCAGGGTCCCTTTCCACGTGCCACAGGGATCCTGGGACTCCTATCCATTTTCAAGAGGATTCAGGCATCGTCTCCTTTGGAAGCATTGATTTCCGCAGACCTCTCGAATTTTCAAAGGATGTGAGGCCTCTGGTCGCGTTGAGGTGGAGGACTAGGTCTTTCTCTGTGGTCTCCACAGGGGATTCAGACATCCCTTCGTCTTGGGAGATGCAAGACGAGCCTGCATTCAATTCACTGCAGGGATATCCGGCCTTACTTCAAGTCAGAGCATCTCGGTGTCCATTCCAATTGAGGCCACAAACTCAGGGTCCCTCTCACATACCTGTAGCTGAGAAAAGCCTCCTCTTGAGGTGCTTGTGGAAAGTTGGTATTCCTCTTGAGTCGAAGCCAGGGACTAAGCTCTCATCTCAAGTTAATTTGGGGTCCACGGAGCCCTTTCGTGTTGCTCCAGTGACCTCAGGATCCCTCTAGACTTGAGACAGTGATCTTGGGTTTTCTCTGGAGTGCCATCAAGGAAATCAAGGCTCCTTTCACGTTTGATGTGGAACACGGAATTGCTCTGCACGCAGTGCAGGGGCATCGGGCCTCATCTCGCGGCGAGGGGGAAGTCTCATATTTTTTCCTCGAGTTGCGGCCGGAACCTGATTTATATTCTCGAGTTACGACAGGGAGGGCCCTTCCAGACACGTGTTTGTTCAGTGACGTCAGGACTCCTGCCTAGGTGCGAGGGACACCTCGGGATTCTCCTCGAGTCTTGGCATGGCAATTGGGACGCGTCTCCACGTGAGGCGGAGACCGAGGGTCCCTTTCCACGTGCCACAGGGATCCTGGGACTCCTATCCATTTTCAAGAGGAGTCAGGCATCGTCTCCTTTGGAAGCATTGATCTCCGCGGACCTCTCGAGTTTTCAAGGGATGTGAGGCCTCCGGACGCGATGAGGCAGAGAACTAGGTCTTTCTCTGTGGTCTCCACATGGGATTCAGACATCCCTTTGTCTTGGGAGATGCAAGACGAGCCTGCATTCAATTCACTGCAGGGATATCCGGCCTTACTTCGAGTCAGAGCATCTCGGTGTCCATTCCACTTGAGGCCACAAACTCAGGTTCCTCTCACATACCTGTAGCTGAGAGAAGCCTCCTCTTGAGGTGCTTGTGGAAAGTTGGTATTCCTCTTGAGTCGAAGCCAGGGACTAAGCTCTCATCTCGAGTAGATTTTGGGTCCACGGAGCCCTTTCGTGTTGTTCCGGTGACCTCAGGATCCCTCTAGACTTGAGACAGTGATCTTGGGTTTTCTCTGGAGTGCCATCAAGGAAATCAAGGCTCATTTCACGTTTGATGTGGAACACGGAATTGCTCTGCACGCAGTGCAGGGGAATCGGGCCTCATCTCGCGGCGAGGGGGAAGTCTGATGGTTTTTCTCGAGTTGCGGCCGAAACCTGGGGTATATTCTCGAGTTACGACGGGGAGGGCCTTTCCAGACACGTGTTTGTTCAGCGACGTCAGGACTCCTGCCTAGGTGCGAGGGACACCTCGGGATTCTCCTCGAGCCTTGGCATGGCAATTGGGACGCGTCTCCACGTGAGGCGGGAGACCCAGGGTCCCTTTCCATGTGCCACAGGGATCCTGGGACTCCTATCCATTTTCAAGAGGCGTCAGGCATCGTCTCCTTTGGAAGCATTGATCTCCGCGGACCTCTCGAGTTTTCAAAGGATGTGAGGCCTCCGGTCGCGATGAGGCGGAGGACTAGGTCTTTCTCTGTGGTCTCCACAGGGGATTCAGACATCCCTTCGTCTTGGGAGATGCAAGACGAGCCTGCATTCCATTCACTGCAGGGATATCTGGCCTTACTTTGAGTCAGAGCATCTCGGTGTCAATTCCACTTGAGGCGACAAACTCAGGGTCCCTCTCACATACCATTAGCTGAGAGAAGCCTCCTCTTGAGGTGCTTGTGGAAAGTTGGTATTCCTCTCGATTTGAAGCCAGGGACTAAGCTCTCATCTCGAGTTGATTTGGGGTCCACGGAGCCCTTTCGTGTTGCTCCGGTGACCTCAGGATCCCTCTAGACTTGAGACAGTGATCTTCGGTTTTCTCTGGAGTGCCATCAAGGAAATCAAGGCTCCATTCATTTTTGATGTGGAATACGGAATTGCTCTGCACACAGGGCAGGGGAATCGGACCTCATCTCGCGGCGATGCGGAAGTCTCATGGTTTTTCTCGAGTTGCGGCCGGAACCTGGGGTATATTCTCGAGTTACGATGGGGAGGGCCCTTCCAGACACGTGTTTGTTCAGCGACGTCAGGACTCCTGCCTAGGTGCGAGGGACACCTCAAGATTCCCCTCGAGTCTTGGCATGGCAATTGGGACGCGTCTACACGTGAGGCGGGAGACCCAGTGTCCCTTTCCACGTTCCACAGTGATCCTGGGACTCCTATCCATTTTCAAGAGGAGTCAGGCATCGTCTCCTTCGGAAGTATTGATCTCCGCGGACCTCTCGAGGTTTCAAAGGATGTGAGGCCTCCGGTCGCGTTGAGGCGGAGGATTAGGTCTTTCTCTGTGGTCTCCACAGGGGATTCAGACAACCCTTCGTCTTGGGAGATGCAAGACGAGCCTGCATTCAATTCACTGCAGGGATATCCGGCCTTAGTTCGAGTCAGAGCATGTCGGTGTCCATTCCACTTGAGGCCACAAACTCAGGGTCCCTCTGACATACCTGTAGCTGAGAGAAGCCTCCTCTTGAGGTGCTTGTGGAAAGTTGGTATTCCTCTTGAGTCTAAGCCAGGGACTAAGCTCTCATCTCGAGTAGATTTGGGGTCCACGGAGCCCTTTCGTGTTGCTCCAGTGACCTCAGGATCCCTCTAGACTTGAGACAGTGATCTTGGGTTTTCTCTGGAGTGCCATTAAGGAAATCAAGGCTCCTTTCACGTTTGATGTGGTACACGGAATTGCTCTGCACGCAGTGCAGGGGCATCGGGCCTCATCTCGCAGGGAGGGGGAAGTCTCATATTTTTTCCTCGAGTTGCGGCCGGAACCTGATTTATATTCTCGAGTTACGACAGGGAGGGCCCTTCCAGACACGTGTTTGTTCAGCGAAGTCAGGACTCCTGCCTAGGTGCGAGGGAAACCTCGGGATTCTCCTCGAGTTTTGGCATGGCAATTGGGACGCGGCTCCACGTGAGGCGGGAGCCCCAGGGTCCCTTTCCACGTGCCACAGGGATCCTGGGACTCCTATCCATTTTCAAGAGGAGTCAGGCATCGTCTCCTATGGAAGCATTGATCTCCGCGGACCTCTCGAGTTTTCGAAGGATGTGAGGCCTCCGGTCGCGATGAGGCGGAGAACTAGGTCTTTCTCTGTGGTCTACAAAGGGGATTCAGACATCCCTTCGTCTTGGGAGATGCAAGGCGAGCCTGCATTCAATTCACTGCAGGGATATCCGGCCTTACTTCGAGTCAGAGCATCTCGGTGTCCATTCCACTTGAGGCCACAAACTCAGGGTCCCTCGCATACATGTAGCTGAGAGAAGCCTCCTCTTGAGGTGCTTGGGGAAAGATGGTATTCCTCTTGAGTCGAAGGCAGGGACTAAGCTCTCATCTCGAGTTGATTTGGGGTCCACTGAGCCCTTTCGTGTTGCTCCAGTGACCTCAGGATCCCTCTAGACTTGACACAGTGATCTGGGGTTTTCTCTGGAGTGCCATCAAGGAAATCCATGCTCCTTTCACGTTTGATGTGTAACACGGAATTGCTCTGCACGCAGTGCAGGGGAATCGGGCCTCATCTCGCGGCGAGGGGGAAGTCTCATGGTTTTTCTCGAGTTGCGGCCGGAACCTGTGGTAGATTCTCGAGTTACGACGGGGAGGGCCCTTACAGACACGTGTTTGTTCAGCGACGTCATGACTGCTGCCTAGGTGCGAGGGACACCTCGGGATTCTCCTCGAGTCTTGGCATGGCAATTGGGACGCCTCTCCACGTGAGTCGGGAGACCCAGGGTCCGTTTCCACGTGGACAGTGATCCTGGGACTCCTATCCATTTTCAAGAGGCGTCAGGCATCGTCTCCTTTGGAAGCATTGATCTCCGGGGACCTCTCGAGTTTTCAAAGGATGTGAGGCCACCGGTCGCGATGAGGCGGAGAACTCAGTCTTTCTCTGTGGTCTCCACAGGGGATTCAGACATCCATTCGTCTTGGGAGATGCAAGACGAGCCTGCATTTAATTCACTGCAGTGATATCCGGTCTTACTTCGAGTCAGAGCATCTCGATGTCCATTCCACTTGAGGCCACAAACTCAAGGTCCCTCTCACATACCTGTAGCTCAGAGAAGCCTCCTCTTGAGGTGCTTGTGGAAAGTTGGTATTCCTCTTGGGTCGAAGCCAGGGACTAAGCTCTCATCTCGAGTTGATTTGGGGTCCACGGAGCCCTTTCGTGTTGCTCCAGTGACCTCAGGATCCCTCTAGACTTGAGACAGTGATCTTGGGTTTTCTCTGGAGTGCCATCAAGGAAATCAAGTCTCCTTTCACGTTTGATGTGGAACACGGAACTGCTCTGCACGCAGTGCAGGGGAATCGCGCCTCATGTCGCGGCGAGGGGGAAGTCTCATGGTTTTTCTCGAGTTGCGACCGTACCTGGGTTATATTCTCGAGTTACGATGGGGAGGGCCCTTCCAGACACGTGTTTTTTCAGCGACGTCAGGACTCCTGCCTAGGTGCGAGGGACACCTCGGGATTCTCCTCGAGTCTTCGCATGGCAATTGGGACGCGTCTCCACGTGAGGCGGGAGACCCAGGGTCCCTTTCCAGGTGCCACAGGGATCCTGGGACTCCTATCCATTTTCAAGAGGAGTCAGGCATCGTCTCCTTTGGAAGCATTGATCTCTGCGGACCTCTTGAGTTTTCAAAGGATGTGAGGCCTCCGGTCGCGTTGAGGCGGAGGACTAGGTCTTTCTCTGTGATCTCCACAGGGGATTCAGACAACCCTTCGTCTTGGGAGATGCAAGACGAGCCTGCATTCAATTCACTGCAGGGATATCCTGCCTTACTTCGAGTCAGAGCATCTCGGTGTCCATTCCACTTGAGGCCACAAACTCAGGGTCCCTCTCACATACCTGTAGCTGAGAGAAGCCTCCTCTTGAGGTGCTTGTGGAAAGTTGGTATTCCTCTTGAATCGAAGCCAGGGACTGAGCTGTTATCTCGAGTTGATTTGGGGTCCATGGAGCCCTTTCGTGTTGCTCCAGTGACCTCAGGATCCCTCTAGACTTGAGACAGTGATCTTGGGTTTTCTCTGGAGTGCCATCAAGGAAACCAAGGCTCCTTTCACGTTTGATGTGGAACACGGAATTGCTCTGCACGCAGTGCAGGGGAATCGGTCCTCATCTCGCGGCGAGGGGGAAGTCTCATGGTTTTCCTCTAGTTGCGGCAGGAACCTGGAGTATATTCTCGAGTTACGACGGGGAGGGCCCTTCCAGACACGTGTTTGTTCAGCGACGTCAGGACTCCTGCCTAGGTGCGAGGGACACCTCGGGATTCTCCTCGAGTCTTGGCATGGCAATTGGGACGCGTCTCCATGTGAGGCGGGAGACCCAGGGTCCCTTTCCACGTGCCACAGGGATCCTGGGACTCCTATCCATTTTCAAGAGGAGTCAGGCATCGTCTCCTTTGGAAGCATTGATCTCCGCGGACCTCTCCAGTTTTCAAAGGATGTGAGGCCTCCGGTCGCGATGAGGCGGAGAACTATTTCTTTCTCTGTGGCCTCCACAAGGGATTCAGACATCCCTTCGTCTTGGGAGATTCAAGACGAGCTTGCATTCAATTCACTGCAGGGATATGCGGCCTTACTTCGAGTCAGAGCATCTCGGTGTCCATTCCACTTGAGGCCACAAACTCAGGGTCCCTCTCACATACCTGTAGCTGAGAGAAGCCTCCTCTTGAAGTGCTTGTGAAAAGTGGGTATTCCTCTTGAGTCGAAGCCAGGGACTAAGCTCTCATCTCGAGTTGATTTGGGGTCCACGGAGCCCTTTCGTGTTGCTCCAGTGACCTCAGGATCCCTCTAGACTTGAGACAGTGATCTTGGGTTTTCTCTGGAGTGCCATCAAGGAAATCAAGGCTCCTTTCACGTTTGATGTGGAACACGGAATTGCTCTGCATGAAGTGCAGGGGAATCCGGCCTCATGTCGTGGCGAGGGGGAAGTCTCATGGTTTTTCTCGAGTTGCGGCCGGAACCTGGGGTATATTCTCGAGTTACGACGGGGAGGACCCTTCCAGACACGAGTTTTTTCAGCAACGTCAGGATTCCTGCCTAGGTGCGAGGGACACCTCGGGATTCTCCTCGAGTCTTGGCATGTCAATGGGGACGCGGCTCCACGTGAGGCGGGAGACCCAGGGTCCCTTTCCACGTGCCACAGGGATCCTGGGACTCCTGTCCATTTTCAAGCGGAGTCAGGCATCGTCTCCTTTGGAAGCATTGATCTCCGCGGACCTCTCGAGTTTTCAAAGGATGTGAGGCCTCCGGTCGCAATAAGGCGGAGGACTAGGTCTTTCTCTGTGGTCTGCACAGGGGATTCAGACATCCCTTCGTCTTGGGAGAAGCAAGACGAGCCTGCATTCAATTCACTGCAGGGATATCCGGCCTTACTTCGAGTCAGAGCATCTCGGTGTCCATTCCACTTGAGGCCACAAACTCCGGGTCCCTCTCACATACCTGTAGCTGAGAGAAGCCTCCTCTTGAGGTGCATGTGGAAAGTTGCTCTTCCTCTTGAGTCGAAGCCAAGGACTAAGCTCTCATCTCGAGTTGATTTGGGGTCCACGGAGCCCTTTCGTGTTGCTCCAGTGACCTCAGGATCCCTCTAGACTTGAGACACTGATCTTGGGTTTTCTCTGGAGTGCCATCAAGGAAATCAAGGCTCCTTTCACGTTTGATGTGGAACACGGAATTGCTCTGCACGCAGTGCAGGGGAATCGGGCCTCATCTCGCGGCGAGGGGGAAGTCTCATGGATTTTCTCGAGTTGGGGCCGGAACCTCGGGTATATTCTCGAGTTACGACGGGGAGGACCCTTCCAGACACGTGTTTGTTCAGCGACGTCAGGACTCCTGCCTAGGTGCGAGGGACACCTCGGGATTCTCCACGAGTCTTGGCATGGCAATGGGGACGCAGCTCCACGTGAGGCGGGAGATGCAGGGTCCCTTTCCACGTGCCACAGGGATCCTGGGACTCCTATCCATTTTCAAGAGGAGTCAGGCATCGTCTCCTTTGGAAGCATTGATCTCCGCGGACCTCTCGAGTTTTCAAAGGATGTGAGGCCTCCGGTCGCGTTGAAGCGGAGAATTACGTCTTTCTCTGTGGTCTCCACAGGGGATTCAGACATCCCTTCGTCTTGGGAGATGCAAGACAAGCCTGCATTCAATTCACTGCAAGGATATCCGGCCTTACTTCGAGTCAGACCATCTCGGTGTCCATTCCACTTGAAGCCAGCAACTCAGGGTCCCTCTCACATACCTGTAGCTGAGAGAAGCCTCCTCTTGAGGTGCTTGTGGAAAGTTGGTATTCCTCTTGACTCGAAACCAGGGACTAAGCTCTCATCTCGAGTTGATTTGGGGTCCACGGAGCCCTTTCGTGTTGCTCCAGTGACCTCAGGATCCCTCTAGACTTGAGACAGTGATCTTGGGTTTTCTCTGGAGTACCATCAAGGAAATCAAGGCTCCTTTCACGTTTGATGTGGAACACGGAATTGCTCTGCACGCAGTGCAGTGGAATCGGGCCTCATCTCGCGGCGAGGGGGAAGTCTCATGGTTTTTCTCGAGTTGCGGCCGGAACCAGGGGTATATTCTCGAGTTACGACGGGGAGGGCCCTTCCAGACACGTGTTTGTTCAGCGATGTCAGGACTCCTGCCTAGGTGCGAGGGACACCTCGGGATTCTCCTCGAGTCTTGGCATGGCAATTGGCACGCGTCTCCACGTGAGGCGGGAGACGCAGGGTCCCTTTCCACGTGTCACAGGGATCCTGGGACTCCTATCCATTTTCAAGAGGAGTCAGGCATCGTCTCCTTTGGAAGCATTGATCTCCGCAGACCTCTCGAGTTTTCAAAGGATGTGAGGCCTCCGGTCGCAATGAGGCGGAGAACTAGGTCTTTCTCTGTCGTCTCAACCGGGGATTCAGACATCCCTTCGTCTTGGGAGATGCAAGACGAGCCTGCATTCAATTCACGGCAGGGATATCCGGCCTTACTTCGAGTCAGAGCATCTTGGTGTCCATTCCAATTGAGGCCACAATCTCAGGGTCCCTCAAATATACCTGTAGCTGAGAGAAACCTCCTCTTGAGGTGCTTGTGGAAAGTTGGTATTCCTCTTGAGTCGAAGCCAGGGACTACGCTTTCATCTCGAGTTGATTTGGGGTCCACGGAGCCCTTTCGTGTTGCTCCAGTGACCTCAGGATCCCTCTAGACTTGAGACAGTGGTCTTGGGTTTTCTCTGGAGTGCCATCAAGGAAATCAAGGCTCCTTTCAAGTTTGATGTGGAACACGGAATTGCTCTACACGCAGTGCAGGGGAAATGGGCCTCATCTAGCGGCAAGGGGGATGTCTCATGGTTTTTCTCAAGTTGCGGCCGGAAACTGGGGTATATTCTCGAGTTACGACGGAGAGGGCCCTTCCAGACACGTGTTTGTGAGCGACGTCAGGACTCCTGCCTAGGTGCGAGGGACACCTCGGGATTCTCCTCGAGTCTTGGCATGGCAATTGGGACGCGTCTCCACGTGAGGCGGGAGACCCAGGGTCCCTTTCCACGTGCCACAGGGATCCTGGGACTCCTATCCATTTTCAAGAGTAGTCAGGCATCGTCTCCTTCGGAAGTATTGATGTCCGCAGACCTCTCGAAAGTTCAAAGGATGTGAGGCCTCCGGTCGCGATGAGGCGGAGAACTAGTTCTTACTCTGTGGTCTCCACAGGGGATTCAGACATCCCTTCGTCTTCGGAGATGCAAGACGAGCCTGCATTCAATTCACTGTAGGGATATCCGGCCTTACTTCGAGTCAGAGCATCTCGGTGTCCATTCCACTTGAGGCCACAATCTCAGGGTCCCTCTCACATACCTGTAGCTGAGAGAAGCCTCCTCTTGAGGTGCTCTTGGAAAGTTGGTATTCCTCTTGAGTCGAAGCCAGGGACCAATCTCTCATCTCGAGTTGATTTGGGGTCCACGGAGCCCTTTCGTGTTGCTCCAGTGACCTCAGGATCCCTGTAGACTTGAGACAGTGATCTTGGGTTTCCTCTGGAGTGCCGTCAAGGAAATCAAGGCTCCTTTCACGTTTGATGTGGAACGCGGAATTGCTCTGCACGCATTGCAGGGGAATCAGGCCTCATGTCGCGGCGAGGGGGAAGTCTCATGGTTTTTCTCGAGTTGCGGCCGGAACCTGGGGTATATTCTCGAGTTACGACGGGGAGGGCCCTTCCAGACACGTGTTTGTTCAGCGACGTCAGGACTCCTGCCTAGGTGCGAGGGACACCTCGGGATTCTCCTCGAGTCTTGGCATGGCAATTGGGACGCGTCTCCACGTGAGGCGGGAGACCCAGGGTCCCTTTCCACGTGCCACAGGGAACCTGGGACTCCTATCCATTTTCAAGAGGAGTCAGCCATCGTCTCCTTTGGAATCATTGATCTCTGCGGACCTCTCGCGTTTTCAAAGAATGTGAGGCCTTCGGTCGCCTTGACGCGGAGAACTAGGTCTTTCTCTGTGGTCTCCACAGGAGTTTCAGACATCCCTTCGTCTTGGGAGATGCAAGACGAGCCTGCATTCAATTCACTGCAGGGATATCCGGCCTTACTTCGAGTCAGAGCATCTCGGTGTCCATTCCACTTGAGGCCACAATCTTAGGGTCCCTCTCACATACTTTAGCTGAGAGTAGCCTCCTCTTGAGGTGCTTGTGGAAAGGTGGTATTCCTCTTGAGTCGAAGCCAAGGAATAAGTTCTCATCTCGAGTTGATTTGGGGTCCACGGAACCCTTTCGTTTTGCTCCAGTGACCTCAGGATCCCTCTAGACTAGAGACAGTGATCTTGGGTTTTCTCTGGAGTGCCATCAAGGAAATCAAGGCTCCTTTCACGTTTGATGTGGAACACGGAATTGCTCTGCACGCAGTGCAGGGGAATCGGGCCTCATCTCGCGGCAAGGGTGAAGTCTCATGGTTTTTTTCGAGTTGCGGCCGGAACCTGGGGTATATTTTCGAGTTACGATGGGGAGGGCCCTTCCCACGTGTTTGTTCAGCGATGTCAGGACTCCTGCCTAGGTGCGAGGGACACCTCGGGATTCTCCTCGAGTCTTGGCATGGCATTTGGGACGCGTCTCCACATGAGGCGGGAGACCCAGGGTCCCTTTCCACGTGCCACAGGGATCCTGGGACTCCTATCCATTTTCAAGAGGAGTCAGGCATCGTCTCCTTTGGAAGCATTGATCTCCGCAGACCTGTCGAGTTTTCAAAGGATGTGAGGCCTCCGGTCGCGATGAGGCGGACGGCTAGGTCTTTCTCTGTCGTCTCCACCGGGGATTCAGACATCCCTTCGTCTTGGGAGATGCAAGACGAGCCTGCATTCAATTCACTGCAGGGATATCCGGCCTTACTTCGAGTCAGAGCATCTCGGTGTCCATTCCATTTGAGGCCACAATCTCAGGGTCCCTCAAATATACCTGTAGCTGAGAGAAACCTCCTCTTGAGGTGCTTGTGGAAAGTTGGTATTCCTCTTGAGTCGAAGCCAGGGACTACGCTTTCATCTCGAGTTGATTTGGGGTCCACGGAGCCCTTTCGTGTTGCTCCAGTGACCTCAGGATCCCTCTAGACTTGAGACAGTGGTCTTGGGTTTTCTGTGGAGTGCCATCAAGGAAATCAAGGCTCCTTTCAAGTTTGATGTGGAACACGGAATTGCTCTACACGCAGTGCAGGGGAATCGGGCCTCATCTCGCGGCAAGGGGGATGTCTCATGGTTTTTCTCAAGTTGCGGCCGGAACCTGGGGTATATTCTCGAGTTACGACGGGGAGGGCCCTTCCAGACACGTGTTTGTTCAGCGACGTCAGGACTCCTGCCTAGGTGCGAGGGACACCTCGGGATTCTCCTCGAGTCTTGGCATGGCAATTGGGACGCGTCTCCAGGTGAGGGGGGAGACCCAGTGTCCCTTTCCACGTGCCACAGGGATCCTGGGACTCCTATCCATTTTCAAGAAGAGTCAGGCATCTTCTCCTTTGGAAGCATTGATCTCCGCGGACCTCTCGAGTTTTCAAAGGATGTGAGGCCTCCGGTTGCGATGAGGCGGAGAACGAGGTCTTTCTCTGGGGTCTCCACAGGGGATTCAGACATCCCTTCGTCTTGGGAGATGCAAGACGAGCCTGCATTCAATTCACTGCAGGGATATCCGGCCTTACTTCGAGTCAGAGCATCTCGGTGTCCATTCCGCTTGAGGCCACACACTCAGGGCAACTCTCGCATACATGTAGCTGAGAGAAGCCTCCTCTTGAGGTGCTTGTGGAAAGTTGGTATTCCTCTTGAGTCGAAGCCAGGGACTAAGCTCTCATCTCGAGTTGATTTGGGGACCACGGAGCCCTTTCGTGTTGCTCCAGTGACCTCAGGATCCCTCTAGACTTGAGCCAGGGATCTTGGGTTTTCTCTGGAGTGCCATCAAGGAAATCAAGGCTCCTTTCACGTTTGATGTGGAACACGCAATTGCTCTGCACGCAGTGCAGGGGGAATCGGGCCTCACTCGCGGCGAGGGGGAAGTCTCATGGTTTTTCTCCAGTTGCGGCCGGAACCTGGGGTATATTCTCGAGTTACGACGGGGAGGGCCCTTCCTGACACGTGTTTGTTCAGCGACGTCAGGACTCCTGCCTAGGTCCGAGGGACACCTCAGGATTCTCCTCGAGTCTTGGCATGGCAATTGGGACGCGTCTCCACGTGAGGCGGGAGACCCAGGGTCCCTTTCCACGTGCCACAGGGATCCTGGGCCTCCTATCCATTTTCAAGAGGAGTCAGGCATCGTCTCCTTTGGAAGCATTGATCTCCGTGGACCTCTCGAGTATTCAAAGGATGTGAGGCCTCCGGTCACGATGAGGCGGAGAACTAGGTCTTTCTCTGTGGTCTCCACAGGGGATTCAGACATCCCTTCGTCTTGGGAGATGCAAGACGAGCCTGCATTCAATTCACTGTAGGGATATCCAGCCTTACTTCGTGTCAGAGCATCTCGGTGTCCATTCCACTTGAGGCCACAATCTCAGGGTCCCTCTCACATACATTTAGCTGAGAGAAGCCTATTCTTGAGGTTCTTGCGGAAAGTTGGTGTTACTCTTGAGTCGAAGCCAGGGACTAAGCTCTCATCTCGAGTTGATTTGGGGTCCACGGAGCCCTTTCGTGTTGCTCCAGTGACCTCAGGATCCCTCTAGACTTGAGACAGTGATCTTGGGTTTTCTCTGGAGGGCCATCAAGGAAATCAAGGCTCCTTTCACGTTTGATGTGGAACACGGAATTGCTCTGCACGCAGTGCAGTGGAATCGGGCCTCATCTCGCGGCGAGGGGGAAGTCTCATGGTTTTTCTCGAGTTGCGGCCGGAACCTGGGGTATATTCTCGAGTTACGACGGGGAGGGCCCTTCCAGACACGTGTTTGATCAGCGACGTCAGGACTCCTTTCTAGGTGCGAAGGACACCTCGGTATTCTCCTCGAGTCTTGGCATGGCAATTGGGACGCGTCTCCAAGTGAGGCGGGAGACCCAGGGTCCCTTTCCACGTGCCACAGGGATCCTGGGACTCCTATCCTTTTTCAAGAGGAGTCAGGCATCGTCTCCTTTGGAAGCATTGTTCTCCGATGACTTCTCGAGTTTTCAAAGGATGTGAGGCCTCTGGTCGAGATGAGGCGGTGAACTAGGTCTTTCTCTGTGTTCTCCAGAGGGGATTCAGAGATCACTTCGTCTTGGGAGATGCAAGACGAGCCTGCATTCAATTCACTGCAGGGATATCCGGCCTTACCTCGAGTCAGAGCATCTCCGTGTCCATTCCACTTGATGCCACAACCTCAGGGCCCCTCTCAAATACCTGTAGCAGAGAGAAGCCTCCTCTTGAGGTGCTTGTGGAAAGTTGGTATTCCTCTTGATTCGAAGCCAGGGACTAAGCTCTCATCTCGAGTTGATTTGGGGTCCACGGAGCCCTTTCGTGTTGCTCCAGTGACCTCAGGATCCCTCTAGACTTGAGACAGTGATCTTGGGTTTTCTCTGGAGTGCCATCAAGGAAATCAAGGCTCCTTTCACGTTTGATGTGGAACACGGAATTGCTCTGCACGCAGTGCAGGGGAATCGGGCCTCATCTCGCGGCGAGGGGGAAGTCTCATGGTTTTTCTCGAGTTGCGGCCGGAACCTGGGGTATATTCTCGAGTTACGACGGGGAGGGCCCTTCCAGACACGTGTTTGTTCAGCGACGTCAGGACTCCTGCCTAGGTGAGAGGGACACCTCGGGATTCTCCTCGAGTCTTGTCATGGCAATTGGGACGCGTCTCCACGTGAGGCGGGAGACCCAGGGTCCCTTTCCACGTGCCACAGGGATCCTGGGACTCCTATCCTTTTTCAAGAGGAGTCAGGCATCGTCTCCTTTGGAAGCATTGATCTCCCTGGACCTCTCGAGTTTTCTAAGGATGTGAGGCCTCCGGTCGCGTTGAGGCGGAGTACTTGGTCTTTCTCTGTGGTCTCCACAGGGGATTCAGACATCCCTTCGTCTTGGGAGATGCAAGACAAGCCTGCATTCAATTCACTGCAGGGATATCCGGCCTTACTTCGAGTCAGAGCATCTCGGTGTCCATTCCACTTGAGGCCACAAACTCAGGGGCCCTTTCACATACCTGTAGCTGAGAGAAGCTTCCTCTTGAGGTGCTTGTGGAAAGTTGGTATTCCTCTTGAGTCGAAGCCAGGGACTAAGCTCTCATCTCGAGTTGATTTTGGGTCCACGGAGCCCTTTCCTGTTGCTCCCGTGTCCTCAGGATCCCTCTAGACTTGAGACAGTGATCTTGGGTTTTCTCTGGAGTGCCGTCAAGGAAATCAAGGCTCCTTTCACGTTTGATGTGGAACACGGAATTGCTCTGCACGCAGTGCAGGGGAATCGGGCCTCATCTCGTGGCGAGGGGGAAGTCTCATGGTTTTTCTCGAGTTGCGGCCGGAACCTGGGGTATATTCTCGAGTTACGACGGGGAGGGCCCTTCCAGACACGTGTTTGATCAGCGACGTCAGGACTCCTGCCTAGGTGCGAAGGACAACTCGGTATTCGCCTCGAGTCTTGGCATGGCAATTGGCACGGGTCTCCACGTGAGGCGGGAGACCCAGGGTCCCTTTCCACGTGCCAAAGAGATTCTGGGACTCCTATCCATTTTCAAGAGGAGTCAGTCATCGTCTCCTTTGGAAGCATTGTTCTCCGAGGACCTCTCGAGTTTTCAAAGGATGTGAGGCCTCTGGTCGAGATGAGGCGGTGAACTAGGTCTTTCTCTGTGGTCTCCAGAGGGGATTCAGAGATCCCTTCGTCTTGGGAGATGCAAGACGAGCCTGCATTCAATTCACGGCAGGGATATCCGGCCTTACTTCGAGTCAGAGCATCTCGGTGTCCATTCAACTTGAGGCCACAACCTCAGGGGCCCTCTCACATACCTGTAGCTGAGAGAAGCCTCCTCTTGAGGTGCTTGTGGAAAGTTGGTATTCCTCTTGAGTCGAAGCCAGGGACTAAGCTCTCATCTCGAGTTGATTTGGGGTCCACGGAGCCCTTTCGTGTTGCTCCAGTGACCTCAGGATCCCTCTAGACTTGAGACAGTGATCTTGGGTTTTCTCTGGAGTGCCATCAAGGAAATCAAGGCTCCTTTCACTTTTGATGTGGAACACGGAATTGCTCTGCACGCAGTGCAGGGGAATCGGGCCACATCTCGCGGCGGGGGGGAAGTCTCATGGTTTTTCTCGAGTTGCGGCCGGAACCTGGGGTATATTCTCCAGTTACGACGGGGAGGGCCCTTCCAGACACGTGTTTGTTCAGCGACGTCAGGACTCCTGCCTAGCTGCCAGGGACACATCGGGATTCTCCTCGAGTCTTGGCATGGCAATTGGGATGCGTCTCCACGTGAAGCGGGAGACCCAGGGTCCCCTTCCACGTGGACAGGGATCCTGGGACTCCTATCCATTTTCAAGAGGAGTCAGGCAATGTCTCCTTTGGAAGTATTGATCTCTGCGGACCTCTCGAGTTTTCAAAGGATGTGAGGCCTCCGGTCGCGATGAGGCGGAGAACTAAGTCTTTCTCTGTGGTCTCCACAGGGGATTCAGACATCCCTTCGTCTTGGGAGATTCAAGACGAGCTTGCATTCAATTCACTGCAGGGATATCCGGCCTTACTTCGAGTCAGAGCATCTCGGAGTCCATTCCACTTGAGGCCACAAATTCAGGGTACCTCTCACATACAAGTAGCTGAGAGAAGCCTCCTCTTGAGGTGCTTGTGGAAAGTTGGTATACCTCTTGAGTCGAAGCCAGGGACTAAGCTCTCATCTCGAGTTGATTTGGGGTCCACGGAGCCCTTTCGTGTTGCTCCCGTGACCTCAGGATCACTCTAGACTTGAGACAGTGATCTTGGGTTTTCTCTGGAGTGCCATCAAGGAAATTAAGGCTCCTTTCAGGTTTGATGTGGAACACGGAATTGCTCTGCACGCAATGCAGGGGCATCGGGCCTCATCTCGCGGCGAGGGGGAAGTCTCATGGTTTTTCTCGAGTTGCGGCCGGAACCTGGGGTATATTCTCGAGTTATGACGGGGGGGCCCTTCCAGACACGTGTTTGTTCAGCGACGTCTGGACTCCTGCCTAGGTGCGAGGGACACCTCGGGATTCTCCTCGAGTCTTGGCATGGCAATTGGGATGCGTCTCCACGTGAGGTGGGAGACCCAGTGTCCCTTTCCACGTGCCACAGGGATCCTGGGACTCCTATCCTTTTTCAAGAGGAGTCAGGCATCGTCTCCTTTGGAAGCATTGATCTCCCTGGACCTCTCGAGTTTTCAAAGGATGTGAGGCCTACGGTCGCGATGAGGCACAGAGCTAGGTCTTTCTCTGTGGTCTCCACAGGGGATTCAGTCATCCCTTCGACTTGGGAGATGCAAGACGAGCATGCATTCAATTCACTGCAGGGATATCCGGCCTTACTTCGAGTCAGAGCATCTCGGTGTCCATTCCACTTGAGGCCACAAACTCAGGGTCCCTCTCACATACCTGTAGCTGAGAGAAGCCTCCTCTTGAGGTGCTTGTGGAAAGTTGGTATTCCTCTTGAGTCGAAGCCAGGGACTAAGCTCTCATCTCGAGTTGATTTGCGGTCCACGGAGCCCTTTCGTGCTGCTACAGTGACCTCAGCATCCCTCTAGACTTGAGACAGTGGTCTTGGGTTTTCTCTGGAGTGCCATTAAGAAAATCAAGGCTCCTTTCACGTTTGATGTGGAACACGGATTTGCTCTGCACGCAGTGCAGGGGAATCTGGCCTCATCTCGCGGCGAGGGGGAAGTCTCATGGTTTTTCTCGAGTTGCGGCCGGAACCTGGGGTATATTCTGGAGTTACGACGGGGAGGGCATTTCCAGACACGTGTTTGTTCAGCGACGTCAGGACTCCTGCCTAGGTACGAGGGACACCTCGGGATTCTCCTCGAGTCTTGGCATGGCAATTGGCGGGAGACCCGGGGTCCCTTTCCACGTGCCACAGGGATGCTGGGACTCCTATCCATTTTCAGGAAGAGTCAGGCATCGTCTCCTTTGGAAGCATTGATCTCCGCGGACCTCTCGAGTTTTCAAAGGATGTGAGGCCTCCGTTCGCGAAGAGGCGGAGGACTAGGTCTTTCTCGGTGGTCTCCACAGGGGATTCAGACAACCCTTCGTCTTGGGAGATGCAAGACGAGCCTGCATTCAATTCACTGCAGGGATATTCGGCCTTACTTCGAATCAGAGCATCTCGGTGTCCATTCCACTTGAGGCCACAAACTCAGTGTCCCTCTCACATACCTGTAGCTGAGAGACGCCTCCTCTTGAGGTGCTTTTGGAAAGTTGGTATTCCTCTTGAGTCGAAGCCATGGACTAAGCTCTCATCTCGAGTTGATTTGGGGCCAACGGAGCCCTTTCGTGTTGCTCCAGTGACCTCAGGATCCCTCTAGACTTGAGACAGTGATCTTGGGTTTTCTCTGGAGTGCCATCAAGGAAATCAAGGCTCCTTTCACCTTTGATGTGGAAGACAGAATTGCTCTGCACGCAGTGCAGGGGAATCAGGCCTCTTCTCGAGGGGAGGGGGAAGTCTCATGGTTTTTCTCTAGTTGCGGCCGGACCCTGGGGTATATTCTCGAGTTACGACGGGGAGGGCCCTTCCAGACACGTGTTTGTTCAGCGACGTCAGGACTCCTGCCTAGGTGCGAGGGACACCTCGGGATTCTCCTTGAGTCTTGGCATGGCAATTGGGACGCGTCTCCACGTGAGGCGGGAGACCCAGCGTCCCTTTCCACGTGCCACAGGGATCCTGGGACTCCTATCCATTTTCAAAAGGAGTCAGGCATCGTCTCCTTTGGAAGCATTGATCTCCGCAGACCTCTCGAGTTTTCAAAGGATGTGAGGCCTCCGGTCGCATTGAGCCGGAGGACTAGGTCTTTCTCTGTGGTCTCCACAGGGGATTCAGACATCCCTTCGTCTTGGGAGATGCAAGACAAGCCTGCATTCAATTCACTGCAGGGATATCCGGCCTTACTTCGAGTCAGAGCATCTCGGTGTCCATTCCACTTGAGGCCACAAACTCAGGGGCCCTCTCACATACCTGTAGCTGAGAGAAGCCTCCTCTTGAGGTGCTTGTGGAAAGCTGGTATTCCTCTTGAGTCGAAGCCAGGGACTAAGCTCTCATCTCGAGTTGATTTGGGGTCCACGGAGCCCTTTCGTGCTGCTACAGTGACCTCAGCAACCCTCTAGACTTGAGACAGTGATCTTGGGTTTTCTGAAGATCTGAAATGGTGTGAAAAACATGAAGAGCCTAAAAGATGTGAAAAATATGAAAAGCTTCAAAAGATTTCACAAATATGAGGAGCATGAAACGGTCTTAAAAATTGGAGGATCATGAAGCGGTGTTGAAAAACATGAAGAGCATGAAAAGCTGTGAAAAATATGAAGAGCTTCAAAAGGTGTCGAAAATATGGGAGCATGAAACGGTCTGAAAAATAGGAGGAAAATGAAGCGGTGTTGAAAACCATGAAGAGCCTGAAAAGGTGTGAAAAATATGAAGAGCTTCAAAATGTGTCAAAAATATGAGAAGCATGAAACGGTCTGAAAAATAGGAGGAGCATGAAGTGGTGTTAAAAAACATGTAGAGCATGAAAAGGGGTGAAAAATACGAAGAGCTTCAAAAGGTGTCAAAACTATGAGGAGTATGAAACGGTCTGAAAATAGGAGCAGCATGAAACGGTGTTCAAAAACATGAAAAGCCTGAAAAGGTGTGAAAAATATGAAGAGCTTCAAAAGGTGTCAAAAATTAGATTAGCATGGAACGGTCTGAAAAATAGGAGGAGCATGAAGTGGTGTTGAAAAACATGAAGAGGCTGAAAAAGTGTAAAATATATGAAGAGCTTCAAAAGGTGTGAAAAATATTAGGAGCTTCAAAAGAGGTCAAAAAAATGAGGAGCATGAAACGGTCTGAAAAATAGGAGGAGCATGAAACGGTTTTGAAAAACACGAAGGGCCTGAAAAGGTGTGAAAAATATGAAGAGCTTCAAAAGGTGTGAAATACATAGGGGCATGAAACGGTCTGAAAAACAGAAGGAGCATGAAGCTGTGTTGATAAACATGAAGAGCCTGAAAAGATGTGAAAAATATGAATAGCTTCAAAAGGTGTCAAAAATATGAGGAGAATGAAACGGTCTGAAAAATAGGTGGAGCATGAAGCAGTGTTTAAAAACATGAAGAGCCTGAAAAGGTGTGAAAAATATGAAGAGCTTCAAAAGGTGTGAAATATATGAGGAGGATGGAACCGTCTGAAAAATAGGAGGAGCATGAAGCGTTGTTCAAATATATGAAGAGCCTGAAGAGGTGTGAAGAATATGAAGAGCTTCAAAAGGTGTCAAAGATATTAGGAGAATGAAACGGTCTGAAAAATAGGTGGAGCATGAAGCAGTGTTTAAAAACATGAAGAGCCTGAAAAGGTGTGAAAAATATGAAGAGCTTCAAAAGGTGTTAAAAATAGGAGGAGCATGAAGCAGTGTTCAAAAACATGAAGAGCCTGAAAATGTGTGTAAAATATGAAGAGCTTCAAAACGTGTCAAAAATATGAGAAGCATGAAACGGTCTGAAAAATAGGTGGATCAGAAGCGGTGTTGAAAAACATGAAGAGCGTGAAAAAGTGTGAAAAATATGAAGAGGTTCAAAAGGTGTGAAAAATATGAAGAGCTTAAAATGGTGTCAAAAATGAGATGAGCATGAAACGGTGTGAAAAATAGGAGCAGCATGAAATGGTGTTCAAAAACATGAAGAGCCTGAAAAGGTGTGAAAAATATGAAGAGCTTCAAAAGGTGTGAAAAATATGAGGAGAATGAAACGGTCTGAAAAATAGGTGGAGCATGAAACAGTGTTTAAAAACATGAAGAGCCTGAAAATGTGTGAAAAATATGAAGAGCTCAAAAGGTGCCAAAAATATGAGGAGCATGAAACGGTCTGAAAAATAGCAGGAGCATGAAGTGGTGTTGAAAAATATGAAGAGCCTGAAAAGGTGTGAAATATATGAAGAGATTCAAAATGTGTCCAAAATATGAGGTGTATGAAAGGGTCTGAAAAATAGGAGCAGCATGAAACGCTGTTCAAAATCATGAAGAGCCTGAAAAGGTGGGAAAAATATGAAGAGCTTCAAACGGTGTGAAATACATGAGGAGGTTGAAACGGTCTGAAAATAGTAGGAGCATGAAGTGTTGTTCAAAAACATGAAGAGTGTGAAAAGATGTGTAAAATATGAAGAGCTTCAAAAGGTGGGAAAAATAGGAGGACCATGAAGCGTTGTTGAAAAACATGAAGAGACTGAAAATGTGTGAAAAAATATGAAGAGCTTCAAAACCTGTGAAAAATAGGAGGAGCATGAAACGGTGCTCAAAAACATGAAGAGCCTGAAAAGGTGTGAAAAATATGAAGACCTTCAAAAGGTATGAAAAATATGAGGAACATGAAACGATCTTAAAAATAGGAGGAGCATGAAGTGGTGTTGTAAAACATGAACAGCCTGAAAAGGTGTGAAAAATATGAAGAGCTTCTAAAGGCGTCAAAAATATGAGGAGCATGAAACGGTCTGAAAAATAGGAGGAGCATGAAACGGTTTTCAAAAACACCAAGAACCTGAACTGTTTGAAAAATATGAAGAGCTCAAAACGTGTCAAAAATATGAGGAGCATGAAACGGTCTGAAAAATAGGAGGAGCATGAAATGATGTTGAAAAAGATGAAGAGCCTGAAAACGTGTGAAAAATATGAAGAGCTTCAAAATTATGAAAAATATGAAGAGCTTCAATAGGTGTGAAAAATTTGAAGAGATTCAAAATGTGTCAAAAATGACATGAGCATGAAATGGTCTGAAAAATAGGAGGAGCATGAAGTGGTGTTCAAAAACATGAAGAGCCTAAAAAGGTGTGAGAAATATGAAGAGCTTCAAAAGGTGTCAAAAATATGAGGAGCATGATACTGTCTGCAAAATAGGAGGAGCATGAAGTTGTGTTGAAAAACATGAAGAGCTTGAAAAAGTGTGAAAAATACGAAGAGCTTCAAAAGGTGTCAAATATATGAGGAGTATGAAACGTTCTGAAAAATAGGAGGAGCATAACGCGGTGTTCAAAAACATGAAGAGCCTGAAAAGGTGTGCAAAATATGAAGAGCTTCAAAAGGTATCAAAAATATGAGGAGCATGAAACGGTCTGCAAATAGGACGAGCATGAAGTTGTGTTCAAAAACATGAAGAGCCTGAAAAGGTGTGAAAAATATGAAGAGCTTCAAAATGTGTCAAAAATATGACGAGCATGAAACCCTCTTAAAAATAGGAGGAGGATGAAGCGGTGTTCAAAAACATGAAGAGCCTGAAAAGGTGTGAAAAATATGAAGAGCTTCAAAAGCTGTAAATAATATGAAGAGCTTCAAAAGGTGTCAAAAATGATATGAGCATGAAACGGTCTAAAAAATAGGAGGAGCATGAAGCGGTGTTCAAAAAAATGCAGACACTGAAAAATTGTGAAAAATATGAAGAGCTTCAAAGGGTGTAAAAAATAGGAGGAGCATGAAACGGGTTGAAAAATAGGAGGAGCATGAACCAGTGTTCAAAAACATAAAGAGCATGAAGAGGTGTGAAAAACATGAAGATCTTCATAAGGTGTCAAAATTAGTTTAGAATGAAAGGGTCTGAAAAATAGGAGGAGCATGAAGTGGTGTTGAAAACATGAAGAGCCTGAAAAGGGGTGAAATATACGAAGAGCTTCAAAATGTGTGAAAAATATGAAGTGCATCAAAAGGTGTCAAAAATGAGATGAGCATGAAACGGTCTGAAAAATAGGAGGAGCATGAAGTGGTATTGAAAAACATGAAGAGCCTGAAAACGTGTGAAAAATATGAAGAGCTTCAAAAATATGAAAAATATGAAGAGATTCAAAAGGTGTGAAAAATATGAAGAGCTTCAAAAGATGTCAAAAATGAGATGAGCATGAAACGGTCTGAAAAATAGGAGGAGCATGAAGCGGTGTTGAAGAACATGAAGAGCCTGAAAAGGTGTGAAAAATATGAAGCGCTTCAAAAGATGTCAAAATTATGAGGAGCATGAAACAGTCTGAAAATTAGGAGGAGCATGAATTCGTTTTGAAAAACATGAAGAGCCTGAAAACATGCGAAATATATGAAGCGCTTCAAAAGGTGTGAAATACATGAGGAGCATGAAACAGTTGAAAAAAAAGAGGAGCATGAAGCAGTGTTCAAAAACATGAAGAACCGGAAAAGGTGTGAAAAATATGAAGAGCTTCAAAATGTGTGAAAATTATGAGGAGCATGAAACGGTCTGAATAATAGGAGGAGCATGAAACGGTGTTCAAAAACATGAAGAGCCTGAAAAGGTGTGAAAAATATGAAGAGCTTCAAAGGGTTGGAAATACATGGAGAGCATGAAACGGTCTGATAAATAAGAGGAGCATGAAGCGGTGTTGAAAAACATGAAGAGCCTGAAAAGGTGGGTAAAATATGAAGAGCTTCAAAAGGTGTCAAAAATATGAGGAGCATGAAACGGTCTGAAAAATAGGAGGAGCATTAAACGGTGTTCAAAAACATGAAGAGCCTGAAATGGTGTGAAAAATATGAAGAGCTTCAAAAGCTGTCAAAAATAGGAGGAGCATGAAACGGTCTGAAAAATAGGAGGAGCATGAAGCGGTGTAAAAAACATGAAGACCCTGAAAAGGTGTGAAAAATATGAAGAGCTTCAAAAGGTGTCAAAAATATGAGGATCATGAAACGGTCTGAAAAATAGGAGGAGCATGAAGCGGTGTTCAAAAACATGAAGAGCCTGAAAAGGTGTGAAAAATATGAAGAGCTTCAAAAGGTGTCAAAAATATGAGGATCATGAAACGGTCTGAAAAATAGGAGGAGCATGAAGCGGTGTTGAAAAACATGAAGAGTCTGAAAGGTGTGAAAAATATGAAGAGCTTCAAAAGGTGTCAAAAATATGAGGATCATGAAAATTTCTGAAGAATAGGAGGAGCATGAAGTGGTGTTGAAGAACATGAAGAGCCTGAAAAGGTGTGAAAAATATGAAGCGCTTCAAAAGATGTCAAAATTATGAGGAGCATGAAACAGTCTGAAAAATAGGAGGAGCATGAATTGGTTTCGAAAAACATGAAGATCCTGAAAACATGTGAAATATATGAAGCGCTTCAAAAGGTGTGAAATACATGAGGAGCATGAAACAGTCTAAAAAATAGGAGGAGCATGAAGCAGTGTTCAAAAACATGAAGAACCTGAAAAGGTGTGAAAAATATGAAGAGCTTCAAAAGGTGTCAAAAATATGAGAAGCATGAAACGGTTTGAAAAATAGGAGGAGCATGAAGCGGTGTTGACAAATATGAAGAGCCTGAAAACGTTTGAAAAATATGAAGAGCTTCAAAAGCTGTGAGAAATATGAAGAGCTTCAAAAGGTGTCAAAAATGAAAAGAGCATGAAACGGTCTGAAAAATAGGAGGAGCATGAAGTGGTGTTGAAAAACATGAAGAGCCTGAAAAGGTGTGAAAAATATGAAGAGCTTCTAATGGTGTGAAATACATGAGGAGCATGAAACGGTCAGAAAAATAGGAGAAGCATGAAGTGATGTTCAAAAACATAGAAAGCCTGTAAAGGTGTGAAAAATATGAAGAGCATCAAAAGTTGTCAAACATATGAGGAGCATGAAACGGTTTGAAAAATAGGAGGAGCATGAAACGGTGTTCAAAAACATGAAGAGCCTGAAAAGGTGTGAAAAATATGAAGAGCCTCAAAAGGTGTCAAAAATATGAGTATCATGAAATGGTCTGAAAAATAGGAGGAGCATGAAGCGGTGTTGAAAAACATGAAGAGCCTGAAAACGTGTGAAAAATATGAAGAGCTTCAAAAGGTGTCAAAATTGAGATGAGCATGAAACGGTCTGAAAAATACGAGGAGCATGAAGTGGTGTTGAAAAACATGAAGAGCCTGAAAACGTGTGAAATATATGAAGAGCTTCAAAATGTGTCAAAAATATGAGGAGCATGAAACTGTCTGATAAATAGGAGGAGCATGAAGCGGTGTTGAAAAACATGAAGAGCCTGAAAAGGTGTGAAAAATATGAAGAGCTTCAAAAAGTGTCAAAAATATGAGGAGCATGAAACGGTCTGAAAAATAGGAGGAGCATGAAGCGGTGTTGAAAAACAAGAAGAGCCAGAAAACGTGTGAAAAATATGAAGAGCTTCAAAAGGTGTCAAAAATATGAGGAGCATGAAACGTTCTGAAAAAGGAGTAGCATGAAACGTTGTTCAAAAACATGAAGAGCCTGGAAATGTGTGAACAATATGAAGAGCCTCAAAACGTGTCAAAAAAATGAGGAGCATGAAACGATCTGAAAAATCAGAGGAGCATGAAGCAGTGTTGAAAAACATGAAGAGCGTGAAAACATGTGAAAAATATGAAGAGCTTCAAAAGGTGTGAAATATATTAAGAGCTTCAAAAGGTGTAAAAAATGAGATGAGCATGAAACGGTCTGAAAAATAGGAGGAGCATGAAGTGGTGCTGAAAAACATGAAGAGCCTGAAAAGGTGTGAAAAATATGAAGAGCTTCAAAAGGTGTCAAAAATACGAGGAGCATGAAACAGTCTGAAAAATAGGAGGAGCATGAAGTGGTGTTCAAAAACATGAAGAGACTGAAAACGTGTGAAAAACATGAAGAGCCTGAAAAGGTGTGAAAAATATGAAGAGCTTCAAAAGTTGTGAAAAATATGAGGAGCATGAAACGGTCTGAAAAATAGGAGGAGCATGAAAAGTTGTTGAAAAACATGAAGAGCCTGAAATGGTGTGAAAAATATGAAGAGCTTCTAAAGGTGTGAAATACATGAGGAGCATGAAACGGTCTGAAAAATAGGAGGAGCATGAAGCGGTGTTGCAAAACATGAAGAGTCTGAAAAGGTGTGAAAAATTTGAAGAGCTTCAAAAGGTGTCAAAAATATGAGGAGCATGAAACGGTCTGAAAAATAGGAGGAGCATGAAGTGGTGTTCAAAAACATGAAGAGCCTGAAAAGTTTGAAAAATATGAAGAGCTTCAAAAGGTGTCAAAAATATGAGGAGCATGAAACGGTCTGAAAAATAGGAGGAGCATGAAGCAGTGTTGAAAAACATGAAGAGCCTGAAAAGCTATGAAAAATATGAAGAGCTTCAAAAAGTGTCAAAAATATGAGGAGCATGAAACGGTCTGAAAAATAGGAGGAGCATGAAGCGGTGTTGAAAAACAAGAAGAGCCTGAAAAGGTCTGAAAAATATGAAGAGCTTCAAAGGGTGTGAAATACATGAGGAGCATGAAACGGTCTCAAAAATAGGTGGAGCATGAAGCGGTGTTGAAAAACAAGTAGAGCCTGAAAAGTTGTGAAAAATATGAAGAGCTTCAAGGGTGTGAAATACATGAGGAGCATGAAACGGTCTGAAAAACAGGAGGAGCATGAAGCGGTGTTGAAAAACATGAAGAGCCTGAAAAGCTATGAAAAATATGAAGAGCTTCAAAATGTGTCAAAAATATGAGGAGCATGAAACGGTCTGAAAAATAGGAGGAACATGAAGCGGTGTTGAAAAACATGAAGAGCCTGAAAAGCTATGAAAAATATGAAGAGCTTCAAAAGGTGTCAAAAATATGAGGAGCATGAAACGGTCTGAAAAACAGGAGGAGCATGAAGCGGTGTTGAAAAACATGAAGAGCCTGAAAAGCTATGAAAAATATGAAGAGCTTCAAAATGTGTCAAAAATATGAGGAGCATGAAACGGTCTGAAAAATAGGAGGAACATGAAGCGGTGTTGAAAAACATGAAGAGCCTGAAAAGGTGTGAAAAATATGAAGAGCTTCAAAGTGTGTGAAATACATGAGGAGCATGAAACGGTCTGAAAAATAGGAGGAGCATGAAGCTGGGCTCAAAAACATGAAGAGCCTGAAAAGGTGTGAAAAATATGAAGAGCTTCAAAAGGTGTCAAAAATATGAGGAGCATGAAACGGTCTGAAAAATAGGAGGAGCATGAAGCGGTGTTGAAAAACAAGAAGAGCCTGAAAACGTGTGAAAAATATGAAGAGCTTCAAAAGGTGTCAAAAGTATGAGGAGCATGAAACGTTCTGAAAAAGGAGTAGCATGAAAATTTGTTCAAAAACATGAAGAGCCTGGAAATCTGTGATAAATATGAAGAGTCTCAAAACGTGTCAAAAATATGAGGAGCATGAAACGGTCTGAAATATAGGAGGAGCATGAAGCGGTGTTCAAAAAAATGAAGAGCCTGAAAAGGTGTGAAATATATGAAGAGCTTCAAAAGGTGTCAAAAATGAGAAGTGCATGAAACGAACTGAAAAATAGGAGGAGCATGAAGTGGAGTTGAAATACATGAAGAGCCTGTAAAGGTGTGCAAAATATGAAGAGCTCAAAAGGTGTGAAATAAATGAGGAGCATGAAACGGTCTGAAAAAGAGGAGAAGCATGAAGCGGTGTTGAAAAACATGAAGAGCCTGAAAAGGTGTGAAAAATATGAAGAGTTTCTAAAGGTGTAAAAATATGAGGAGCATGAAATGGTCTGAAATATAGGAGGAGCATGAAGTGGTTGTGAATAACATGAAGAGCCTGAAAAGGTGTGCAAAATATAAAAAGCTTCAAAAGGTGTGAAATATATGAGGAGCATGAAACGGTCTGAAAAATAGGAGGAGCATGAAGCGGTGTTCAAAAAAATGCAGAGAGTGAAAAGGTGTGAAAAATATGAAGAGCTTCAAAAGGTGTAAAAAATAGGAGGAGCATGAAACAGTTTAAAAATAGGAGGAGCATTAAGTGGTGTAGAAAAACATGAAGAGCCTGAAAACGTGTGAAAAATAAGAAGAGCTTCAAAAATATGAAAAAAATGAAGAGCTTCAAAAGGTGTGAAAAATATGAAGAGCTTCAAAAGATGTCAAAAATGAGATGAGCATGAAACGGTCTGAAAAATAGTAGCATGAAGCGGTGCTGAAAATCATGAAGAGCCTGAAAAGGTGTGAAAAATATGAAGAGCTTCAAAAGGTTTCAAAAATATGAGGAGAATTAAACGGTCTGAAAAATATGAGGAGCATGAACTGGTGTTGAAAAACATGAAGAGCCTGAAAAGGTGTGAAAAATATGAAGAGCTTCAAAAGGTTTCAAAAATATGAGGAGTATGAAACGGTCCGAAAAATAGAAGGATCATCAAGCGGTGTTGAAAAACATAAAGAGCCTGAAAAGGTTTGAAAAATATGAAGAGCTTCAAAAGGTGTCAAAATTATGAGGAGCATGAAACGGTCTGAAAAATAGGAGGAGCATGAAGCGGTGTTCAAAAACATGAACAGCCTGAAAAGATGTGAAAAATATGAAGAGCTTCAAAAGGTGTGAAATATATGAAGAGCTTCAAAAGGTGTAAAAAATAGGAGGAGCATGAAACGGTTTCAAAAATAGGAGGAGCATCAATTGGTGTAGAAAAACATGAAGAGCCTGAAAACGTGTGAAAAATATGAAGAGCTTAAAAAATATGAAAAATATGAAGAGCTTCAAAAGGAGTCAAATATATGAGGAGAATGAATCGGTCTTAAATATAGGAGTAGCATGAAGCGGTGTTGAAAAATATGAAGAGCCTGAAAAGGTGTGAAAAATATGATGAGCTTCAAAAGGTTTGAAAAACTTGAGGAGCATGAAACGGTCTGAAAAATAGGAGATGCATGAAGTTGTGTTGAAAAACATGAAGAGCCTGAAAAGGTGTGAAAAATATGAAGAGCTTCAAAAGGTATAAAATACATGAGGAGCATGAAACTGTCTGAAAATTAGGAGGAGCATGAAGTGGTGTTCAACAACATGAAGAGCCTCAAAAGGTGTGAAAAATATGAAGAGCTTCAAAAGGTGTGAAATACATGAGGAGCATGAAACGGTCTGAAAAATAGGAGGAGCATGAAGCGGTGTAGAAAAACATGAAGCGCCTGAAAATGTGGGAAATATATGAGGAGCTTGAAAAGGTGGCAAAAATATGAGGAGCATGAAACGGTGTGAAAAATAGGAGGATCATGAAGCGGTGTTGAAAAACATGAAGAACCTGAAAAGGTGTGAAATATATGAAGAGCTTCAAAATGTGTCAAAAATATGAGGAGTATGAAACGGTCTGAAAAATAGGAGGAGCATGAAATGGTGTTCAAACAAATGAAGAGCATGAAAAGGTGTGATAAATATGAAGAGCTTCAAAAGGTTTGAAAAACATGAGGAGAATGAAAGGGTCCGAAAAATAGGAGATGCATGAAGTTGTGTAGAAAAACATGAAGAGCCTGAAAAGGTGTGAAAAATATTAAGAGCTTCAAAAGGTATAAAATACATGAGGAGCATGAAACTGTCTGAAAAATAGGAGGAGCATGAAGTGGTGTTCAACAACATGAAGAGGCTCAAGAGGTGTGAAAAATATGAAGAGCTTCAAAAGGTGTGAAATACATGAGAGGAATGAAACTGTCTGAAAAACAGAAGGAGCATGAAGCGGTGTTGAAAACCATGAAGAGCCTGAAAAGGTGTGAAAAATATGAAGAGCTTCTAAATGTGTCAAAATTATGAGGAGCATGAAACGGTCTGAAAAATAGGCGGAGCATGAAGTGTTGTTGAAAAACATGAAGAGCCTGAAATGGTGTGAAATATATGAAGAGGTTCAAAAGATGTGAAAAATATGAGGAGCTTCAAAAAGTGTCAAAAATATGAAGAGCATGAAACGGTCTGAAATATAGGAGGGCATGAAGCGGTGTTGAAAAACATGAAGAGCCTGAAAAGGTGTGAAAAATATGAAAAGCTTCAAAAGGTGTCAAAAATATGAGGATCATGAAACGGTCTGAAAAATAGGAGGAGCATGAAGCGGTGTTCAAAAACATGAAGAGCCTGAAAAGGTGTGAAAAATATGAAGAGCTTCAAAAGGTGTCAAAAATATGAGGATCATGAAACGGTCTGAAAAATAGGAGGAGCATGAAGCGGTGTTGAAAAACATGAAGAGTCTGAAAGGTGTGGAAAATATGAAGCGCTTCAAAAGGTGTCAAATATATGAGGAGCATGAAACGGTCTGAAAAATAGGAGGAGCATGAAGCGGTGTTCAAAAACATGAAGAGCCTGAAAAGGTGTGAAAAATATGAAGAGCTTCAAAAGGTGTCAAAAATATGAGGAGCATGAAACGGTCTGAAAAATAGGAGGAGCATGAAGCGGTGTTCAAAAACATGAAGAGCCTGAAAAGGTGTGAAAAATATGAAGAGCTTCAAAAGGTGTCAAAAATATGAGGAGCATGAAACGGTCTGAAAAATAGGAGGAGCATGAAGCGGTGTTGAAAAACAAGAAGAGCCTGAAAACGTGTGAAAAATATGAAGAGCTTCAAAAGGTGTCAAAAGTATGAGGAGCATGAAACGTTCTGAAAAAGGAGTAGCATGAAAATTTGTTCAAAAACATGAAGAGCCTGGAAATCTGTGATAAATATGAAGAGTCTCAAAACGTGTCAAAAATATGAGGAGCATGAAACGGTCTGAAAAATAGGAGGAGCATGAAGCGGTGTTCAAAAAAATGAAGAGCCTGAAAAGGTGTGAAATATATGAAGAGCTTCAAAAGGTGTCAAAAAAGAGAAGTGCATGAAACGAACTGAAAAATAGGAGGAGCATGAAGTGGAGTTGAAATACATGAAGAGCCTGTAAAGGTGTGCAAAATATGAAGAGCTCAAAAGGTGTGAAATATATGAGGAGCATGAAACGGTCTGAAAAAGAGGAGAAGCATGAAGCGGTGTTGAAAAACATGAAGAGCCTGAAAAAGTGTGAAAAATATGAAGAGTTTCTAAAGGTGCAAAAATATGAGGAGCATGAAATGGTCTGAAATATAGGAGGAGCATGAAGTGGTTGTGAATAACATGAAGAGCCTGAAAAGGTGTGCAAAATATAAAAAGCTTCAAAAGGTGTGAAATATATGAGGAGCATGAAACGGTCTGAAAAATAGGAGGAGCATGAAGCGGTGTTCAAAAAAATGCAGAGAGTGAAAAGGTGTGAAAAATATGAAGAGCTTCAAAAGGTGTAAAAAATAGGAGGAGCATGAAACAGTTTAAAAATAGGAGGAGCATTAAGTGGTGTAGAAAAACATGAAGAGCCTGAAAACGTGTGAAAAATAAGAAGAGCTTCAAAAATATGAAAAAAATGAAGAGCTTCAAAAGGTGTGAAAAATATGAAGAGCTTCAAAAGATGTCAAAAATGAGATGAGCATGAAACGGTCTGAAAAATAGTAGCATGAAGCGGTGCTGAAAATCATGAAGAGCCTGAAAAGGTGTGAAAAATATGAAGAGCTTCAAAAGGTTTCAAAAATATGAGGAGAATTAAACGGTCTGAAAAATATGAGGAGCATGAACTGGTGTTGAAAAACATGAAGAGCCTGAAAAGGTGTGAAAAATATGAAGAGTTTCTAAAGGTGTAAAAATATGAGGAGCATGAAATGGTCTGAAATATAGGAGGAGCATGAAGTGGTTGTGAATAACATGAAGAGCCTGAAAAGGTGTGCAAAATATAAAAAGCTTCAAAAGGTGTGAAATATATGAGGAGCATGAAACGGTCTGAAAAATAGGAGGAGCATGAAGCGGTGTTCAAAAAAATGCAGAGAGTGAAAAGGTGTGAAAAATATGAAGAGCTTCAAAAGGTGTAAAAAATAGGAGGAGCATGAAACAGTTTAAAAATAGGAGGAGCATTAAGTGGTGTAGAAAAACATGAAGAGCCTGAAAACGTGTGAAAAATAAGAAGAGCTTCAAAAATATGAAAAAAATGAAGAGCGTCAAAAGGTGTGAAAAATATGAAGAGCTTCAAAAGATGTCAAAAATGAGATGAGCATGAAACGGTCTGAAAAATAGTAGCATGAAGCGGTGCTGAAAATCATGAAGAGCCTGAAAAGGTGTGAAAAATATGAAGAGCTTCAAAAGGTTTCAAAAATATGAGGAGAATTAAACGGTCTGAAAAATATGAGGAGCATGAACTGGTGTTGAAAAACATGAAGAGCCTGAAAAGGTGTGAAAAATATGAAGAGCTTCAAAAGGTTTCAAAAATATGAGGAGTATGAAACGGTCCGAAAAATAGAAGGATCATCAAGCGGTGTTGAAAAACATAAAGAGCCTGAAAAGGTTTGAAAAATATGAAGAGCTTCAAAAGGTGTCAAAATTATGAGGAGCATGAAACGGTCTGAAAAATAGGAGGAGCATGAAGCGGTGTTCAAAAACATGAACAGCCTGAAAAGATGTGAAAAATATGAAGAGCTTCAAAAGGTGTGAAATATATGAAGAGCTTCAAAAGGTGTAAAAAATAGGAGGAGCATGAAACGGTTTCAAAAATAGGAGGAGCATCAATTGGTGTAGAAAAACATGAAGAGCCTGAAAACGTGTGAAAAATATGAAGAGCTTAAAAAATATGAAAAATATGAAGAGCTTCAAAAGGAGTCAAATATATGAGGAGAATGAATCGGTCTTAAATATAGGAGTAGCATGAAGCGGTGTTGAAAAATATGAAGAGCCTGAAAAGGTGTGAAAAATATGATGAGCTTCAAAAGGTTTGAAAAACTTGAGGAGCATGAAACGGTCTGAAAAATAGGAGATGCATGAAGTTGTGTTGAAAAACATGAAGAGCCTGAAAAGGTGTGAAAAATATGAAGAGCTTCAAAAGGTATAAAATACATGAGGAGCATGAAACTGTCTGAAAATTAGGAGGAGCATGAAGTGGTGTTCGACAACATGAAGAGCCTCAAAAGGTGTGAAAAATATGAAGAGCTTCAAAAGGTGTGAAATACATGAGGAGCATGAAACGGTCTGAAAAATAGGAGGAGCATGAAGCGGTGTAGAAAAACATGAAGCGCCTGAAAATGTGGGAAATATATGAGGAGCTTGAAAAGGTGGCAAAAATATGAGGAGCATGAAACGGTGTGAAAAATAGGAGGATCATGAAGCGGTGTTGAAAAACATGAAGAACCTGAAAAGGTGTGAAATATATGAAGAGCTTCAAAATGTGTCAAAAATATGAGGAGTATGAAATGGTCTGAAAAATAGGAGGAGCATGAAATGGTGTTCAAACAAATGAAGAGCATGAAAAGGTGTGATAAATATGAAGAGCTTCAAAAGGTTTGAAAAACATGAGGAGAATGAAAGGGTCCGAAAAATAGGAGATGCATGAAGTTGTGTAGAAAAACATGAAGAGCCTGAAAAGGTGTGAAAAATATTAAGAGCTTCAAAAGGTATAAAATACATGAGGAGCATGAAACTGTCTGAAAAATAGGAGGAGCATGAAGTGGTGTTCAACAACATGAAGAGGCTCAAGAGGTGTGAAAAATATGAAGAGCTTCAAAAGGTGTGAAATACATGAGAGGAATGAAACTGTCTGAAAAACAGAAGGAGCATGAAGCGGTGTTGAAAACCATGAAGAGCCTGAAAAGGTGTGAAAAATATGAAGAGCTTCTAAATGTGTCAAAATTATGAGGAGCATGAAACGGTCTGAAAAATAGGCGGAGCATGAAGTGTTGTTGAAAAACATGAAGAGCCTGAAATGGTGTGAAATATATGAAGAGGTTCAAAAGATGTGAAAAATATGAGGAGCTTCAAAAAGTGTCAAAAATATGAAGAGCATGAAACGGTCTGAAATATAGGAGGGCATGAAGCGGTGTTGAAAAACATGAAGAGCCTGAAAAGGTGTGAAAAATATGAAAAGCTTCAAAAGGTGTCAAAAATATGAGGATCATGAAACGGTCTGAAAAATAGGAGGAGCATGAAGCGGTGTTCAAAAACATGAAGAGCCTGAAAAGGTGTGAAAAATATGAAGAGCTTCAAAAGGTGTCAAAAATATGAGGATCATGAAACGGTCTGAAAAATAGGAGGAGCATGAAGCGGTGTTGAAAAACATGAAGAGTCTGAAAGGTGTGAAAAATATGAAGCGCTTCAAAAGGTGTCAAATATATGAGGAGCATGAAACGGTCTGAAAAATAGGAGGAGCATGAAGCGGTGTTCAAAAACATGAAGAGCCTGAAAAGGTGTGAAAAATATGAAGAGCTTCAAAAGGTGTCAAAAATATGAGGATCATGAAAATTTCTGAAGAATAGGAGGAGCATGAAGCTGTGTTGAAAAACATGAAGAGCCTGAAATGGTGTGAAAAATATGAAGCGCTTCAAAAGGTGTCAAATATATGAGGAGCATGAAACGGTCTGAAAAATAGGAGGAGCATGAAGTGGTGTTGAAGAACATGAAGAGCCTGAAAAGGTGTGAAAAATATGAAGCGCTTCAAAAGATGTCAAAATTATGAGGAGCATGAAACAGTCTGAAAAATAGGAGGAGCATGAATTGGTTTCGAAAAACATGAAGATCCTGAAAACATGTGAAATATATGAAGCGCTTCAAAAGGTGTGAAATACATGAGGAGCATGAAACAGTCTAAAAAATAGGAGGAGCATGAAGCAGTGTTCAAAAACATGAAGAACCTGAAAAGGTGTGAAAAATATGAAGAGCTTCAAAAGGTGTCAAAAATATGAGAAGCAGGAAACGGTTTGAAAAATAGGAGGAGCATGAAGCGGTGTTGACAAATATGAAGAGCCTGAAAACGTTTGAAAAATATGAAGAGCTTCAAAAGCTGTGAGAAATATGAAGAGCTTCAAAAGGTGTCAAAAATGAAAAGAGCATGAAACGGTCTGAAAAATAGGAGGAGCATGAAGTGGTGTTGAAAAACATGAAGAGCCTGAAAAGGTGTGAAAAATATGAAGAGCTTCTAATGGTGTGAAATACATGAGGAGCATGAAACGGTCAGAAAAATAGGAGAAGCATGAAGTGATGTTCAAAAACATAGAAAGCCTGTAAAGGTGTGAAAAATATGAAGAGCATCAAAAGTTGTCAAACATATGAGGAGCATGAAACGGTTTGAAAAATAGGAGGAGCATGAAACGGTGTTCAAAAACATGAAGAGCCTGAAAAGGTGTGAAAAATATGAAGAGCCTCAAAAGGTGTCAAAAATATGAGTATCATGAAACGGTCTGAAAAATAGGAGGAGCATGAAGCGGTGTTGAAAAACATGAAGAGCCTGAAAACGTGTGAAAAATATGAAGAGCTTCAAAAGGTGTCAAAATTGAGATGAGCATGAAACGGTCTGAAAAATACGAGGAGCATGAAGTGGTGTTGAAAAACATGAAGAGCCTGAAAACGTGTGAAATATATGAAGAGCTTCAAAATGTGTCAAAAATATGAGGAGCATGAAACTGTCTGATAAATAGGAGGAGCATGAAGCGGTGTTGAAAAACATGAAGAGCCTGAAAAGGTGTGAAAAATATGAAGAGCTTCAAAAAGTGTCAAAAATATGAGGAGCATGAAACGGTCTGAAAAATAGGAGGAGCATGAAGCGGTGTTGAAAAACAAGAAGAGCCTGAAAACGTGTGAAAAATATGAAGAGCTTCAAAAGGTGTCAAAAATATGAGGAGCATGAAACGTTCTGAAAAAGGAGTAGCATGAAACGTTGTTCAAAAACATGAAGAGCCTGGAAATGTGTGAACAATATGAAGAGCCTCAAAACATGTCAAAAAAATGAGGAGCATGAAACGATCTGAAAAATCAGAGGAGCATGAAGCAGTGTTGAAAAACATGAAGAGCGTGAAAACGTGTGAAAAATATGAAGAGCTTCAAAAGGTGTGAAATATATTAAGAGCTTCAAAAGGTGTAAAAAATGAGATGAGCATGAAACGGTGTGAAAAATAGGAGGAGCATGAAGTGGTGCTGAAAAACATGAAGAGCCTGAAAAGGTGTGAAAAATATGGAGAGCTTCAAAAGGTGTCAAAAATATGAGGAGCATGAAACGCTCTGAAAAATAGGAGGAGCATGAAGCCGTGTTGAAAAACATGAAGAGCCTGAAAAGGTGTGAAATATATGAAGAGCTTCAAATGGTGTGAAAAATATGAGGAGCATGAAACCGTCTGAAAAATAGGAGGAGCATGAAGTGGTGTTTAAAACAGAAGAGCCTGAACAGGTGTGAAAAATATGAAGAGCTTCAAAAGTTGTGAAAAATATAAAGATCTTTAAACGGTCTGAAAAATAGGAGGATCAAGAAACGGTGTTGAAAAACATGAAGAGCCTTAATACGTGTAAAATATGAAGAGCTACAAAAGGTGTCAAAAATATGAGGAGCATGAAACGGTCTGAAAAATAGGAGGAGCATGAAATGCTGATCAAACACATGAAGGGCCTGAAAAGTTTTGAAAAATATAAAGAGCTTCAAAAGGTGTGAAATACATTTGGATATGAAACGGTCTGAAAAATAGGAGGAGCATGAAATGCTGATCAAAGACATGAAGGGCCTGAAAAGTTTTGAAAAATATAAAGAGCTTCAAAAGGTGTGAAATACATTTGGACATGAAACGGTCTGAAAAATAGGAGGAGCATGAGGCGGTTTTCAAATACACGAAGAGCCTGAAAAGTGTGAAAAATATGAAGAGCTTCAAAAGGTGTCAAAAATATGAGGAGCATGAAACGGTCTGAAAAATAGGAAGAGCATGAAGCTGTGTTGAAAAACAAGAAGAGCCTGAAAAGGTGTAAAATATATGAATATTTTCAAAAGGTGTAACAAATATGAGGACCATGAAACAGTTTGAAAAATAGGAATAGCATGAAACGATGTTCAAAAACATGAAGAGCCTGAAAAGGTGTGAAATATATGAAGAGCTTCAAAATGTGTGAAAAATATGAGGAGCTTCAAAAAGTGTCAAAAATATGAGGAGCAAGAAACGGTCTGAAAAATACGAGGAGCATGAAGAGGTGTGGAAGAAAATGAAGAGCCTGAAAAGGTGTGAAAAATATGAGGAGCTTCTAAAGGTGTGAAATACATTTGGACATGAAACGGTCTGAAAAATAGGAGGAGCATGAGGCGGTTTTCAAATACATGAAGAGCCTGAAAAGTGTGAAAAATATGTAGAGCTTCAAAAGGTGTCAAAAATATGAGGAGCATGAAACGGTCTGAAAAATAGGACGAGCATGAAGCGGTGTAGAAAACATGAAGAGCCTGAAGAGGTGTGAAAAATATGAAGAGCTTCAAAAGTTGTGAAAAATATGAAGAGCTTCAAAAGGTGTCAAAAATATGAGGAGCATTAAACGGTCTGAAAAATAGGAGAGGCATGAATTTGTGTTGAAAAACATGAAGAGCCTGAAAAGGTGTGAAATATATGAATAGCTTCAAAAGGTGTAACAAATATGATGACCATGAAACGGTTTGAAAAATAGGAAGAGCATGAAACGGTGTTCAAAAACATGAAGAGCCTGAAAAGGTGTGAAAAATAGGAAGAGCTTCAAAAAGTGTAAAATACATGAGGAGCATGAAACTCTCTGAAAAATAGGAGGAGCATGAAGATGTGCTCAAAAACATGAAGAGCCTGAAAAGTTGTGAAAAATATGAAGAGCTTCAAAAGTTGTGAAAAATATAAAGATCTTGAAAAGGTCTGAAAAATAGGAGGATCAAGAAACGGTGTTGAAAAACATGAAGAGCCTTAATACATGTAAAATATGAAGAGCTGCAAAAGGTGTCAAAAATATGAGGAGCATGAAACGGTCTGAAAAATAGGAGGAGCATGAAATGCTGATCAAACACATGAAGGGCCTGAAAAGTTTTGAAAAATATAAAGAGCTTCAAAAGGTGTCAAAAATATGAGGAGCATGAAACGGTCTGAAAAATAGGAGAGGCATGAAGTTGTGTTGAAAAACATGAAGAGCCTGAAAAGGTGTGAAATATATGAATTGCTTCAAAAGGTGTAACAAATATGAGGACCATAAAACGGTTTGAAAAATAGGAAGAGCATGAAACGGTGTTCAAAAACATGAAGAGCCTGAATACGTGTAAAATATGAAGAGCTTCAAAAGGTGTGAAAAATATGAAGACATTCAAAGGTGTCAAAATTATGAGGAGCAAGAAACGGTCTGAAAATAGGAGGAGCATTAAACGGTGTTGAAAATCATGAAGAGCCTGAAAAGGTGTGAAAAATATGAAGAGCTTCAAAAGTTGTGAAAAATATGAAGAGCTTCAAACGGTCTGAAAAATAGGAGGATCAAAAAACGGTGTTGAAAAACATGAAGAGCCTGAATACGTGTAAAATATGAAGTGCTACAAAAGGTGTCAAAAATATGAGGAGCGTGAAACGGTCTGAAAAAGAGGAGGAGCATGAAATGCTGATCAAACACATGAAGGGCCTGAAAAGTTTTGAAAAATATAAAGAGCTTCAAAAGGTGTGAAATACATTTGGACATGAAACGGTCTGAAAAATAGGAGAAGCATGAAGCGGTGTTGAAAAACATGAAGAGCCTGAAAAGGTGTGAAAAATATGAAGAGTTTCAAAAGAAGTGAAAAATATGAAGAACTTCAAAAGCTGTCAAAAATGAGATGAGCATGAAACGGTCTGAGAAATAGGAGAAGCATGAAGTGGTGTTGAAAAACATGAAGAGCTTGAAAAAGTGTGAAATATATGAAGAGCTTCAAAAGGTGTGAAAAATATGAAGAGCTTCAAAAGGTGTCAAAAATATGAGGAGCATGAAAAGGTCTGAAAAATAGGAGGAGCATTGTAACATTTCGAAAAAATTGAAGAGCATGAAAAGGTGTGAAAAATATGAAGAGCTTCAAAAAGTGTCAAAAATTAGATGAGCATGAAAAGGTCTGAAAAATAGGAGGAGCTGGAAGCGATGTTGAAAAACATGAAAGGCCTGATAAGGTGTGAAAAATATGAAGAGCTTCAAAAGGTGTCAAAAATATGAGGAGCATGAAACGGTCTGAAAAATAGGAGGAGCATTGTAACATTGTTGAAAAAATTGAAGAGCCTGAAAAGGTGTGAAAAATATGAAGAGCTTCAAAATGTGTCAAAAATATGAGGAGCATGAAAAGGTCTGAAAAATAGGAGGAGCATGAAGCAGTGTTGAAAAACATGAAGAGCCTGAAAAGGTGTGAAAAATATGAAGAGCTTCAAAAAGTGTCAACAATATGAGCAGCATGAAACGGTCTGAAAAATAGGAGGAGCATGAAACGGTGTTCATAAATATGAAGAGCCTGAAAAGGTGTGAAAAATATGAAGAGCTTCAAAAGGTGTGAAAAATATGAGGAGCATGAAACGGTCTGAAAAATAGGAGGAGCATGAAGCGGTGTTCAAAAATATGAAGAGCCTGAAAATTTGTGAAAACTATGAAGCGCTTCAGAAGGTGTCAAAAATGAGATGAGCATGAAACGGTCTGAAAAATAGGAGGAGCATGAAGTGGTGTTGAAAAACATTAAGAGCCTGAAAATGTGTGAAATATCTGAAGAGCTTCAAAAGATTTCAGAAATGAGAGGAGCATGAAACGGTCTGAAAAATAGGAGGAGCATAAAGCGGTGTTGAAAAACATGAAGAGCCTGAAAAGGTGTGAAAAATATGAATAGTTTCAAAAGATGTGAAAAATATGAAGAACTTCAAAAGCTGTCAAAAATGAGATGAGCATGAAACGGTCTGAGAAATAGGAGAAGCATGAAGTGGTGTTGAAAAACATGAAGAGCTTGAAACATTGTGAAATATATGAAGAGCTTCAAAAGGTGTCAAAAATATGAGGAGCATGAAACGGTCTGAAAAATAGGAGGAGCATTGTAACATTGTTGAAAAAATTGAAGAGCCTGAAAAGGTGTGAAAAATATGAAGAGATTCAAAAGGTGTCAAAAATATTAGGAGCATGAAACGGTCTTAAAAAAAGGAGGAGCAGGAAACCGTGTTCAAAAACATGAAGAGCCTGAAAAGGTGTGAAAAATATGAAGAGCTTCAAAAGGTATTAAAAATAGGAGGAGCATGAAGCGGTGTTCAAAAACATGAAGAGCCTGAAAATGTGTGTAAACTATGAAGAGCTTCAAAATGTGTCAAAAATATGAGGAGCATGAAACGGTCTGAAAAATAGGTGGATCAAGAATCGGTCTTGAAAAACATGAAGAGCGTGAAAACGTGTGAAAAATATGAAGAGCTTCAAACGGTGTGAAAAATATGAAAAGCTTAAATGGTGTCAAAAATGAGATGAGCATGAAACGGTCTGAAAAATAGGTGGAGCATGAAACGGTGTTGAATAACATGAAGAGCCTGAAAAGGTGTGAAAAATATGAAGAGCTTCAAAAGGTGTCAAAAATATGAGGAGCATGAAACGGTCTGAAAAATAGGAGGAGCATGAAGCCGTGTTCAAAAACATGAAGAGCCTGAAATGGTGTTAAAAATATGAAGAGCTTCAAAAGGTGTCAAAAATATGAGGAGCATGAAACGGTCTGAAAAATAGGAGGAGCATGAAGCCGTGTTCAAAAACATGAAGAGCCTGAAATGTTGTGAAAAACATGAAGAGCCTAAAAGGTGTGAAAAATATGAAAAGCTTCAAAAGATGTCACAAATATGAAGAGCATGAAACGGTCTGAAATATTGAAGGATCATGAAGCGGGGTTCAAAAACATGAAGAGCCTGAAAACCTTTGAAAAATATGAAGAGCTTCAAAGGTGTGAAAAATATGAAGAGCTTCAAAAGCTGTCAAAAATGAGATGAGCATGAAAAGGTCTGAAAAATAGGAGGAGCATGAAGTGGTGTTGAAAAACATGAAGAGCCTGAAAAGGTGTTAAATATATGAAGAGCTTCAAAAGGTGTGAAATACAATAGGAGCATGAAACGGTCTGAAAAATAGGAGGAGCATGAAGCGGTGTTGAAAAACATCAAGAGCCTGAAAAGGTGTTAAATATATGAAGAGCTTCAAAAGGTGTGAAAAATATGAGGAGCATGAAACGGTCTGAAAAATAGGAGCAGCATGAAACGGTGTTGAAAAACATGAAGAGCCTGAAAAGGAGTGAAAAATATGAAGACACTCAAAAGGTGTGAAAAATGTGAAGAGCTTCAAAAGCTTTCAAAAATGAGATGAGCATGAAACGGTCTGAAAAATAGGAGGGGCATGAAGTTGTGTTGAAAAACATGAAGAGTCTGAAAAGGTGTGAAAAATATGAAGAGCTTCAAAAGGAGTCAAAAATATGAGGAGCATGAAACGGTTTGAAATATAGGAGGAGCATGAAGTGGTGTTGAAAAACATGAAGGGCCTGAAAAGGGGTGAAAAATATGAAGAGCTTCAAAAGGTGTCAAAAATATGTGGAGCATGAAACGGTCTGAAATATAGGAGGAGCATGAAACGGTGTTCATAAACATGAAGAGCCTGAAAAGGTGTGAAAAATATGAAGAGCTGCAAAAGGTGTGAAAAATATGAAGAGCTTCAAAAGATGTGAAATACATGAGGAGCATGAAACGGTCTGAAAAATAGGAGGAGCATGAAGCGGTGTTGAAAAACATGAAAACCTGAAAAGGTGTGAAAAATATGAAGGGCTTCAAAAGGTGTCAAATATATGAGGAGCATGAAACGGTCTGAAAAATAGGAGGAGCATGAAGCGGTGTTCAAAAAAATGAAGAGCCTGAAAAGGTGTGAAATATATGAAGAGCCTCAAAACGTGTCAAAAATAAGAGGAGCATGAATCAGTCTGTACAATAGGAGGAGCATGAAGCGATGTTGAAAAACATGAAGAGACTTAAAACGTGTGAAATATATGAAGAGCTTCAAAAAGTGTGAAAAATATGAAGAGCTTCAAAAGGTGTGAAAAACATGAGGAGCATGAAACGGTCTGAAAAATAGGAGGAGCATGAAGCCGTGTTGAAAAACATGAAGAACCTGAAAGGGTGTAACAAATATGAAGAGATTAAGAAGGTGTCAAAAATGAGATGAGCATGAAACGGTCTGAGAAATAGGAGGAGCATGAAGTGGTGTTGAAAAACATGAAGAGCCTGAAAAAGTGTGAAATATATGAAGAGCTTCAAAAGGTGTAAAGTACATGAGGAGAATGAAACCGTCCGAAAAATAGGAGGAGCATGAAGCGGTGTTCCAATACATGAAGAGCCTGAAAAGGTGTGAAATATATGAAGAGATTCAAAAGGTGTCAAAAATATGAGGAGCATGAAACGGTCTGAAAAAAAGGAGGATCAGGAAACCGTGTTCAAAAACATGAAGAGCCTGAAAAGGTGTGAAAAATTTGAGGTGCTTCAAAAGGTGAGAAAATTAGGAGGAGCATGAAGCGGTGTTCAAAAACATGAAAAGCCTGAAAATATTTGTAAAATATGAAGAGCTTCAAAACGTGTCAAAAATATGAGGAGCATTAAACGGTCTGAAAAATAGGAGGATCAAGAAGCGGTGTTGAAAAACATGAAGATCTGAAAACTTGTGAAAAATATGAAGAGCTTCAAAAGGTGTAAAAAATATGCAGAGCTTCAAAAGGTGTCAAAAATGAGATGAGCATGAAACGGTCTGAAAAAGAGGTGGAGCAAGAAGTGGTGTTTAAAAAACATGAAGAGCCTCAAAAGGTGTGAAATACTTGAGGAGCATGAATCGGTCTGAAAAATAGGAGGAGCATGAAGCGGTGTTGAAAAACATGAAGAGCCTGAAAAGGTGTGAAATATATGAAGAGATTCAAAAAGTGTCCACAATATGAGGAGCATGAAACTGTCTGAGAAATAGGAGGAGCATGAAGTGGTGCTGAAAAACATGAAGAGCCTAAAAGATGTGAAAAATATGAAAAGCTTCAAAAGATGTCATAAATATGAGGAGCATGAAACGGTATGAAAAATTGGATGATCATGAAGCAGTATTGAAAAACATGAAGAGCCTGAAAAGTTGTGAAAAATATGAAGAGCTTCAAAAGTTGTCAAAAATGTGAGGAGCATGAAACGGTCTGAAAAATAGGAGGAGCATGAAACCGTGTCAAAAACATGAAGAGCCTGAAAAGGTGTGAAAAATGAAGAGCTTCAAAACGTGTGAAATACATGAGAAGCATGAAACGGTCTGAAAAATAGGAGGAGCATTAAACGGTGTTTAAAAATATGAAGAGCCTGAAAAGGTGTGAAAAATATGAAGAGCTTCAAAAGGTGTCAAAACTATGAGGAGTATGAAACGGTCTGAAAAATAGGAGCAGCATGAAACGGTGTTGAAAAACATGAAGAGCCTCAAAAGTTGTGAAAAATATGAAGAGCTCAAAAGGTGTCAAAAGTATGAAGAGCTTCAAAAAGTGTGAAAAATGAGATGAGCATGAAATGGTCTGAAAAAGGAGGAGCATGAAGTGGTGTTGAAAAACATGAAGAGCCTGAAAAGTTGTGAAAAATATGAAGAGCTTCAAAGGTGTCAAAAATGTGAGGAGCATGAAACGGTCTGAAAAATAGGAGGAGCATGAAATCGTGTTCAAAAACATGAAGAGGCTGAAAAGGTGTGAAAAATATGAAGAGCTTCAAAATGTCTGAAATACATGAGGAGCATGAAACGGTCTGAAAAGGAGGAGGAGCATGAAGCCGTGTTCAAAATCATGAAGAGCCTAAAAACGTGTGAAAAATATGAAGAGCTTCAAAAGGTGTGAAAAATATGAAGAGGTTCAAAAGGTGTCAAAAATATGAGGAGCATGAAACGGTCTGAAAAATAGGAGAGGCATGAATTTGTGTTGAAAAACATGAAGAGCCCAAAAAGTTGTGAAAAATATGAAGAGCTTCAAAAGGTGTGAAATACATGAGGAGCATGAAACTGTCTGAAAAATAGGAGGTGCATGAACTGGTGTTCAAAAACATGAAGAGCCTGAAAAGGTGTGAATAATATGAAGAGGTTCAAAAGGTGTGAAAAATATGAGGAGCATGATACGGTGTGAAAAATAGGAGGAGTATGAAGCCGTGTTGAAAAACATGAAGAACCTGAAAGGGTGTAACAAATATGAAGAGATTAAGAAGGTGTCAAAAATGAGATGAGCATGAAACGGTCTGAGAAATAGGAGGAGCATGAAGTGGTGTTGAAAAACATGAAGAGCCTGAAAAAGTGTGAAATATATGAAGAGCTTCAAAAGGTGTCAAGTACATGAGGAGAATGAAACCGTCCGAAAAATAGGAGGAGCATGAAGGGGTGTTCCAATACATGAAGAGCCTGAAAAGGTGTGAAATATATGAAGAGATTCAAAAGGTGTCAAAAATATGAGGAGCATGAAACGGTCTGAAAAAAAGGACGATCAGGAAACCGTGTTCAAAAACATGAAGAGCCTGAAAAGGTGTGAAAAATTGAGGTGCTTCAAAAGGTGAGAAAATTAGGAGGAGCATGAAGCGGTGTTCAAAAACATGAAAAGCCTGAAAATGTTTGTAAAATATGAAGAGCTTCAAAACGTGTCAAAAATATGAGGAGCATGAAACGGTCTGAAAAATAGGAGGATCAAGAAGCGGTGTTGAAAATCATGAAGATCTGAAAACTTGTGAAAAATATGAAGAGCTTCAAAAGGTGTGAAAAATATGCAGAGCTTCAAAAGGTGTCAAAAATAAGATGAGCATGAAACGGTCTGAAAAAGAGGTGGAGCAAGAAGTGGTGTTGAAAAACATGAAGAGCCTCAAAAGGTGTGAAATATATGAAGAGATTCAAAAGCTGTCAAAAATATGAGGAGCACGTAACGGTTTGGAAAATAGGAAGAGCATGAAGTGGTGTTGAAAAACATGAAGAGCCTGAAAAGATGTGAAAAATATGAAGAGCTTCAAAAAGTGTCCACAATATGAGGAGCATGAAACTGTCTGCGAAATAGGAGGAGCATGAAGTGGTGCTGAAAAACATGAAGAGCCTAAAAGGTGTGAAAAATATGAAAAGCTTCAAAAGATGTCATAAATATGAGGAGCATGAAACGGTATGAAAAATTGGATGATCATGAAGCAGTATTGAAAAACATGAAGAGCCTGAAAAGTTGTGAAAAATATGAAGAGCTTCAAAAGTTGTCAAAAATGTGAGGAGCATGAAACGGTCTGAAAAATAGGAGGAGCATGAAACCGTGTCAAAAACAAGAAGAGCCTGAAAAGGTGTGAAAAATGAAGAGCTTCAAAAGGTGTGAAATACATGAGAACCATGAAACGGTCTGAAAAATAGGAGGAGCATGAAGCGGTGTTTAAAAATATGAAGAGCCTGAAAAGGTGTGAAAAATATGAAGAGCTTCAAAAGGTGTCAAAACTATGAGGAGTATGAAACGGTCTGAAAAATAGGAGCAGCATGAAACGGTGTTGAAAAACATGAAGAGCCTCAAAAGGTGTGAAAAATATGAAGAGCTCAAAAGGTGTCAAAAATATGAAGAGCTTCAAAAAGTGTGAAAAATGAGATGAGCATGAAATGGTCTGAAAAAGGAGGAGCATGAAGTGGTGTTGAAAAACATGAAGAGCCTGAAAAGTTGTACAAAATATGAAGAGCTTCAAAGGTGTCAAAAATGTGAGGAGCATGAAACGGTCTGAAAAATAGGAGGAGCATGAAATCGTGTTCAAAAACATGAAGAGGCTGAAAAGGTGTGAAAAATATGAAGAGCTTCAAAATGTCTGAAATACATGAGAAGCATGAAACGGTCTGAAAAGGAGGAGGAGCATGAAGCCGTGTTCAAAATCATGAAGAGCCTAAAAACGTGTGAAAAATATGAAGAGCTTCAAAAGGTGTGAAAAATATGAAGAGGTTCAAAAGGTGTCAAAAATATGAGGAGCATGAAACGGTCTGAAAAATAGGAGAGGCATGAATTTGTGTTGAAAAACATGAAGAGTCCAAAAAGGAGTGAAAAATATGAAGAGCTTCAAAAGGTGTGAAATACATGAGGAGCATGAAACTGTCTGAAAAATAGGAGGTGCATGAACTGGTGTTCAAAAACATGAAGAGCCTGAAAACGTGTGAAAAATATGAAGAGCTTCAAAAGGAGTGAAAAATATGAAGAGCTTCAAAAGGTGTCAAAAATGAGATGAGCATGAAACGTCTGAAAAATAGGAGCAGCATGCAGAGGTGTTCAAAAACATGAAGAGCCTGAAAACGTGTGAAAAATATGAAGAGCTTCAAAAGGTGTGAAAAATAGGAGAAGCATGAAGCTGTGTTGAAAAATATGAAGAGCCTGAAAAGGTGTGAAAAATATGAAGAACTTCAAAAGGTGTCAAAAATATCAGGAGCATGAAACGGTCTGAATAATAGGAGGAGCTGAAACTGTGTTCAAAAACATGAAGAGCCTGAAAAGGTGTGAAAAATATGAAGAGCTTCAAAGGGTTGGAAATACATGGAGAGCATGAAACGGTCAGAAAAATAGGAGGAGCATGAAGCGGTGTTGAAAAACTTGAAGAGTCTGAAAAGGTGTGAAAATTATGAAGAGCTTCAAAAGATTTCAAAAATATGAGGATCATGAAAAGTTCTGATGAATTGGAGGAACATGAAGCGGTGTTGAAAAACATGAAGTGCCTGAAATACTGAGAAAAACATGAAGCGCTTCAAAAGGTGTCAAAAATATGAGGAGCATGAAACGGTCTGAAAAATAGGAGGAGCATGAAGGGGTGTTGAAGAACATGAAGAGCCTGAAAAGGTGTGAAAAATATGAAGCGCTTCAAAAGGTGTGAAAAATATTAAGAGCTTCAAAATGTGTGGAATACATGAGGAGCATGAAACGGTCTGAAAAATAGGAGGAGCGTGAAGCGGTGTTCAAAAACATGAAGAGCCTGAAAAGGTGTGAAATATATGAAGAGATTCAAAAGGTTTCAAAAATATGAGGAGCATGAAACGCTCAGAAAAGTAGGAGGATCATGAAGCGGTGTTGAAAAACATGAAAAGCCTGAAAAGGTGTGAAAAATATGAAGAGCTTCAAAAGGTGTCAAAAATATGAGGAGCATGAAACGGTCTGAAAAATAGGAGGAGCAAGAAATCGTGTTCAAAAACATGAGGAGCCTGAAAACGTGTGAAAAATATAAAGAGCTTCAAAATGTGTGAAATACATGAGGAGCATGAAACGGTCTGAAAAATAGGAGGAGCATGAAGCGGTGTTGAAAAACATGAAGAGACTGAAAAGGTGTGAAAAATATGAAGAACTTCAAAAGGTGCCAAAAATATGAGGAGCATGAAACGGTCTGAAATAAAGGAGGAGCATGAAACGGTCTGAAAAATAGGAGGGGCATGAAACGTTGTTGAAAAACATGAAGAGCCTGAAAAGGTGTGAAATATATGAGGAGCTTCACAAGTTGTCAAAAATATGAGGAGCATGAAACGGTCTGAAAAATAGGAGGAACATTAAGTGGTGTTGAGAAACATGAAGAGGCTGAAAAGGTGTGAAAAATATGAAGAGCTTCAACAGGTGTCAAAAATATGAGGAGCATGAAACGTTCTGAAAAACAGGAGGAGCATGAAACGGTATTCAAAACATGAAGAGCTTGAAAAGGTGTGAAAAATATGAAGAGCTTCAAAACCTGTCAAAAGTATGAGGAGCATGAAATGGTCTGAAAAGTAGGAGGAGCATGAAGCAGTGTTGAAAAACATGAAGAGCCTGAAAAGTTGTGAAATATATGAAGAGCTTCAAAAGGTGTCAAAAATATCAGGAGAGAGAAACGGTGTTCAAAACGTGAAGAGCCTGAAAAGGTGTGAAATATATGAGGAGCTTCACAAGTTGTCAAAAATATGAGGAGCATGAAACGGTCTGAAAAATAGGAGGAGCAAGAAGCGGTGTTGAAAAAGATTAAGAGCCTGAAAACATTTGAAAAATATGAAGAGCTTCAAAAGGTGTGGAAAATATGAAGAGGTTCAAAATGTGTCAAAAGTGAGATGAGTATGAAACGGGCTGAAAAATAGGAGGACCACAAGTGGTGTTGAAAAACATGAAGAACCTGAAAATGTGTGAAATATATGAAGAGATTCAAAAGGTGTCAAAAATATGAGGAGCATGAATCGGTGTTGAAAAACATGAAGAGCCTGAAAATGTGTGAAAAATATGAAGAGCCTCAAAAGGTGTCAAAAATATGAGGAGCATGAAACGGTCTGAAAAATAGGAGAAGCATGAAGCGGTGTTGAAAAACATGAAGAACATGAAAAGGTGTGAAAAATATGAAGAGCTTCAAAAGGTGTCAAAAATATGAGGAGCATGAACCGGTCTGAAAAATAGGAGGAGCATGAAGCGGTGTTCAAAAACATGAAGAGCATGAAAAGGTGTGAAAAATATGAAGGGCTTCAAAAGGTGTCAAAAATATGAGGAGCATGAAACGGTCTGAAAAATAGGAGGAGCAAGAAGCGGTGTTGAAAAACATTAAGAGCCTGAAAAGGTGTGAAAAATATGAAGAGCTTCAAAAGGTGTCAAAAATATGAGGAGCATGAAACGGTCTGAAAAATATGAGGAGCACGAAGCGGTGTTGAAAAACATGAAGAGCCTGAAAAGGTGTGAAAAATATGAAGAGCTTCAAAAGGTGTCAAAAATATGAGTAGCATGAAACGGTCTGAAAAATAGGAGGAGCATGAAGTGGTGTAGAAAAACATGAAGAGACTGAAAAGGTGTGAAAAACATGACGAGCTTCTAACGGTGTCAAAAATATGAGGATCATGAAACGGTGTGAAAAACAGGAGGAGCATGAAGTGCTGTTCAGAAACATGTAGAGGCTGAAAAGGTGTGAAAAATATGAATAGCTTCAAAAGTTTTCAAATATATGAGGAGCATGAAACTATCTTTAAAATAGGAGGAGCATGAAACAGTGTTGAGAAACATGAAGAGCCTGAAAGGTGTGAAAAATATGAAGACCTTCAAAAGGTGTCAAAAAGAGGAGGCACATGAAACTGTCTGAAAAATAGGAAGAGCATGAAGCGGTGTGGAAAAACATGAAGAGCCTGAAAAAGTGTGAAAAATATGAAGAGCTTCAAAAGGTGTCAAAAATAATGAGGAGAATGAAGCGGTCTGAATAATAGGAGGAGCATAAAGTGGTGTTCAAAATCATGAAGAGCCTTAAAACGTGTGAAAAATATGAAGAGCTTCAAAAGGTGTGAAAAAAAAGAAGAGCTTCAAAATCTGTCAAAATATGAGGAGCAGGAAACGATCTGAAAAATAGGAGCAGCAAGAAACAGTGTTCAAAGACATGAAGAGCCTGAAATGGTGTGAAAAATATGAAGAGCTTCAAAACGTGTCAAAAATATGAGGAGCATGAAACGATCTGAAAAATAGGAGGAGCAAGAAGCGGTGTTGAAAAACATGAAGAGCCTGAAAATGTGTGAAATATATGAAGAGCTTCAAAAGGTGTCAGAAATGAGAGGAGCATGAAACGGTCTGAAAAATAGGAGGAGAATGAAACGCTGATGAAGAACATGAAGGGCATGAAAAGGTGTGAAAAATATGAAGAGCTTCAAAAGGTGTCAAAAATATGAGGAGCATGAAACAGTCTGAAAAATAGGAGGAGCATGAAACGGTGTTGAAAAACATGAACAGCTTGAAAAGGTGTGAAAAATATGAAGAGCTTCAAAACGGTCATAAATATGAGGAGCATGAATCGGTCTGAAAAATAGGAGAAGCATGAAGCGGTGTTGAAAAACATTAAGAGCCTGAAAAGATGTGAAATATATGAACAGCTTCAAAAGGTGTCAAAAATATGAAGAGCATCAAAGGGTCTGAAAAATAGGAGGAGCATGAACCGGTGTTCAAAAACATGAAGAGTCTGAAAAGGTGTGAAAAATATGAAGAGCTTCAAAAGGTGTGAAAAATACGAGGACTATAAAACGGTCTGAAAAATAGAAGAAGCAGGAAGTGGTGTTGAAAAACATGAAGATCCTGAAATGGTGTGAAATATATGAAGAGCTTCACAATGTGTGATAAAAATGAGGAGCTTCAAAAAGTGTCAGAAATATGAGGAGCATGAAACGGTCTGAAAAATAGGATGAGCATGAAACTTTTTTTAAAAAGATGAAGAGCATTAAAAGGTGTGAAAAATATGAAGAGCTTCAAAAGGTGTTAAATTCATGAGGAGCATGAAACGGTCTGAAAAATACGAGGAGAATAAAGCTGTGTTCAAAAACATGAAGAGCCTGAAAAGGTGTGGAAAATATGAAGAGCTTCAAAAGGTGTGAAAAATATGAAGAGCTTCAAAAGGTGTCAAAAATATGAAGAGCTTCAAAAGGTGTCAAAAATATGAGGAGCATTAACAGTCTGAAAAATAGGAGGAGCATGAAACGGTGTTCAAAAACATGAAGAGCCTGAAAAGGTGTGAAAAATATCAAGAGCTTCTAAATGTGTCAAAAATATGAGGAGCTTGAAACGGTCTGAAAAATAGGAGGTTCATGAAGCGGTGTTGAAAAACATGAAGAACCTGAAAAGGTGTGAAAAAAGTTAAGAGCTTCAACAGGTGTCAAAAATATGAGGAGCATGAAACTCTCTGAAAAAGAGGAGGAGCATGAAGCGGTGTTGAAAAACATGAAGAGCCTGAAAAGTAGTGAAAAATATGAAGAGCTTCAAAAGGTGTCAAAAATATGAGGAGTATGAATCGGTCTGAAAAATAGAGGAGCAAGAAGCTGTGTTGAAAAAGATGAAGAGCCTGAAAACGTGTGAAAATATGAAGAGCTTCAAAAGGTGTCAAAAATATGAAGAGCTTCAAAAGGTGTCAAAAATGAGATGAGCATGAAACGGTCTGAAAAATAGGAGGAGCAAGAAGCGGTGTTCAAAAACATGAAGAGCCTGAAAAGTTGTGAAATATATGAAGAGCTTCAAAAGGTGTGAAATACATGAGGAGCATGAAACTCTCTGAAAAATAGGAGGAGCATGAATTGGTGTTCAAAACATGAAGAGCCTGAGAAGATGTGAAAAATATGAAGAGCTTCAAAAAGTGTGAAAATTATGAAGAGCTTCAAAAGGTGTCAAAAATGAGATGAGCATGAAACGGTCTGAAAAATAGGACGAGCATGAAGCAGTGTTGCAAAACATGAAGAGCCTGAAAAGTTGTGAAAAATATGAAGAGCTTCAAAAGGTGTGAAAAATATGAGGAGAGTGACACGGTCTGAAAAATAGGAGGAACATGAAGCGGTGTTGAAAAACATGAAGAGCCTGAAAAGGTGTGAAAAATATGAAGAGCTTCAAAAATATGAAAAATATGAGGAGCTTCAAAAGGTGTGAAAAATATGAGGAACATGAAATGATCTGAAAAATAGGAGGAGCATGAAACGGTTTTCAAAACATGAAGAGCCTGAAAAGTTGTGAAATATAAGAAGAGATTCAAAAAGTGTGAAAAATATGAAGAGCTTCAAAAGGTGTCAAAAATGAGATGAGCATGAAACGGTCTGAAAGAGAGGAGGAGCATGAAGCGTTGTAGAAAAAAATGAAGAGTCTGAAAAGGTGTTAAATATATGAAGAGCTTCAAAAGTTGTCAAAAATATTTGGAGCATGATACGGTCTGAAAAAGAGGAGGAACATGAAGCGGTGTTGAAAAACATGAAGAGCCTGAAAAAGTGTGAAAAATATGAAGAGCTTCAAAAGGTGTCAAAATTATGACGAGCATGAAATGGTCTGAAAAATAGGAGGAGCATGAAACGGTGTTCAAACATGAAGAGCCTGAAAAGGTGTGAAAAATATGAAGGGCTTCAAAAGGTGTGAAAAATATGAAGAACTTCAAAAGCTGTCAAAAATGAGATGAGCATGAAACGGTCTGAAAAATATGAGGAACATGAAGTGGTGTTGAAAAACATGAAAAGCCTGAAAACGTGTGAAAAATATGAAGAGCTTCAAAAGGTGTCAAAAATGAGATGAGCATGAAAGGGTCTGAAAAATAGGAGTAGCATGGAACGGTGTTCAAAAACATGAAGAGCCACTACAATGTGAAAAATATGAAGAGCTTCAAAAGCTGTCAAATATATGAGGAGCATCAAACGGTCTAAAAAATAGGAGGAGCATGAAGTGGTGTTGAAAAATATGAAGAGCCTGATAATGTGTGAAAAATATGAAGAGCTTCAAAAGGTGTCAAAAATATGAGGAGCTGGAAACGGTCTGAAAAATGGGAGGAGCATGAAGTGGTGTTGAAAAACATGCAGAGCCTGAAAAGGTGTGAAAAATATGAAGAGCTTCAAAAGGTGCGAAATATAGGAGGAGCATGAAACGGTCTGAAAAATAGGAGGAGTATAAAGCGATGTTCAATAACATGAAGAGCCTGAAAAGGTGTGAAAAATATGAAGAGCTTCAAAAGGTGTGAAAAATAGGAGGAAAGGAAGCATTGTTCAAAAACATGAAGAGCCTGAAAATGTGTGAAAAATATGAAGAGCTTGAGAAGGTGTCAAAAAATGAGGAGCATGAAACGGTCTGAAAAAGAGGAGGATCATGAAGCGGTGTTGAAAAACATGAAGAGCCTGAAAACGTGTGAAAAATAAGAAGAGCTTCAAAAGGTGTGAAAAATATGAATAGCTACAAAAGGTGTCAAAAAACAGATGAGCATGAAACGGTCTGAACAATAGGAGGAGCTTGAAGCTGTACTCAAAATCATGAAGAGCCTGAGAAGGCGTGAAAAATATGAAGAGCTTCAAAAGGTGTGAAAAATATGAGGAGCATGAAACGGTCTGAAAAATAGGAGGAACATGAAGTGGTGTTCAATAATATGAAGAGCCTGAAAAGGTGTGAAAAATATGACGAGCTTCCAAAGTTGTCAAAAATATGAGGAGCATGAAAAGGTCTGAAAAATAGGAGCATGAAGCGGTGTTCAATAATATGAAGAGCCTGAAAAGGTGTGAAAAATATGAAGAGCTCCAAAAGTTGTCAAAAATATGAGGAGCATGAAACGGTCTGAAAAATTGGAGGAGCATGAAGCAGTGTTCAAAAATACGGAGAGCCTGAAAGGTAAGAAAAATATGAAGAGCTTCAAAAGGTGTCAAAAATATGAGGAGCATGAAACGGTCTGAAAAATAGGAGCAGCATGAAATGGTGTTCAGAAACATGTAGAGCCTGAAAAGGTGTGAAAAATATGAAGAGCTTCAAAAGGTTTCAAAAATATGAGGAGCATAAAACGATCTGAAAAATAGGAGCAGCATGAAGCTGTGCTCAAATACATGAAGAGCCTGAAAAAGTGTGAAAAATATGAAGAGCTTCAAAAGGTGTCAATAATAAGAGGTGCATGAAACAGTCTGAAAAATAGGAGCAGCATGAAGCTGTGCTCAAATACATGAAGAACCTGAAAAGTTGTGAGAAATATGAAGAGCTTCAACAGGTGTCAAAAATATGAGGAGCATGAAACTCTCTGAAAAAGAGGAGGAGCATGAAGCGGTGTTGAAAAACATGAAGAGCCTGAAAAGTAGTGAAAAATATGAAGAGCTTCTAAAGGTGTCAAAATATGAGGAGCAATGTAACGGTCTTAAAAATACGAGGAGCATGATGTGATGTTAAAAAACATGAATAGCCTGAAAATGTGTGAAAAATATGAAGAGCTTCAAAAGGTGTCAAAAATATGAGGAGCATGAATCGGTCTGCAAAATAGGAAGAGCATGAAGCTGTGTTCAAAAACATGAAGAGCCTGAAAATGTGTGAAAAATATGAAGAGCTTCCAAAGGTGTGAAAAATATGAGGAGCATGAAACGGCCTGAAAAATAGGAGGAGCATGAAGTGGTGTTCAAAAACATGAAGAGCCTGAAAAGGTGTGAAAAATATGAAGAGCTTCAAAAGGTGTCAAAAATATGATGAGCATGAAAAGGTCTGAAAAATAGGAGGAGCATGAAGCGGTATTGAAAAACATGAAGAGCCTGAAATCCTGTGAAAAATATGAAGAGCTTCAAAAGGTGTCAAAAATGAGATGAGCATGAAACGGTCTGAAAGATAGGAGGAGCATGAAGCGGGATTGAAAAACATAAACATCCTGAAAAGGTAGGAAAATTATAAGAAGCTTCAAAACCTGTCAAAAATATGAGGAGCATGAAACGGTCTGAAAAATAGCAGAAGCATGAAGCGGTGTTGAAAAACATGAAGAGTCTGAAAAAGTGTGAAAGTATGAAGAGCTTCAAAAATATGAAAAATATGAAGAGCTTCAAAAGGTGTGAAAAATATGAAGAGCTTCAAAAGGTGTCAAAAATATTAGGAGAATGAAATGGTCTGCAAAATAGGAGGAGCATGAAATGGTGTTCAAAAACATGAAGAGCATGGAAAGGTGTGAAAAATATGAAGATCTTCAAAAGGTGTCAAAAGTATGAGGAGCAAGAAACGGTCTGAAAAATAAGAGTGGCATTAAAAGGTTTTCAAAAATATGAGGAGCAAGAAACGGTCTGAAAAATAAGAGGAGCATTAAACGGTGTTCAAAAACATGAAGAGCCTGGAAAGGTGTGAAAAATATGAAGAGCTTCAAAAGGTGTCAAAAATATGAGGAGCATGAAACGGTCTGAAAAATAGGAGGAGCATGAAGTGGTGTTGAAAAAAATGAAGAGCCTGAAAAAGTTGTGAAAATTATGAGGAGAATGAAACGGTCTGAAAAATAGGAGGAGCATGAAACGGTCTGAAAAATAGGAGGAGCATGAAGTGGTGTTCAAAAACATGAAGAGCCTGAAAAGGTGTGAAATATATGAAGAGCTTCAAAAGGTGTGAAAAATATGTGGAGCACGAAACGGTCTGAAAAATAAGAGGAACATGAAGTGGTGTTGAAAAATATGAAGAGCTTCTAAAATTGTCAAAAATATCAGGAGCATGAAACGGTCTGAAAAATAGGAGGAACATGAAACGGTGTTGAAAAATATGAAGAGCCTGGAAAGGTGTGCAAAATATGAAGAGCTTCAACAGGTGTCAAAAATTAGATGAGCATGAAACGGTCGAAAAATTGGAGGAGCAAGAAGTAGTGTTGAAAAAAATTAAGAGCCTGAAAAGGTGTGAAAAATATGAAAAACTTCAAAAGGTGTCAAAAATATGAGGAGCATGAAACGGTCTGAAAAATAGGTGGAGCATGAAGCAGTGTTGAAAAATATGAAGAGGCTGAAAAGGTGTGCAAAATATGAAAAGCTTCAAAAATATGAAAAATATGAAGACCTTCAAAAGGTGTGAAAAATTTGAAGAGCTTCAAAAGGTGTCAAAATGAGATGAGCATGAAACGGGCTGAAAAATAGGAGAAGCATGAAGTGGTGTGGAAAAATATGAAGAGCCTGAAAAGGTGTGGAAAATATGTAGAGCTTGAAAAGGTGTGAAATATATGAAGAGCTTCAAAAGGTGTCAAAAATGAGATGAGCATGAAACGGGTTAAAAAATAGGAGGAGCATGAAGCGGTTTTGAAAAAAATCAAGAGGCTGAAAAGGTGTGAAATATATGAAGAGCTTCAAAAGGTGTCAAAAATATGAGGAGCATGAATCGGTCTGCAAAATAGGAAGAGCATGAAGCTGTGTTCAAAAACATGAAGAGCCTGAAAATGTGTGAAAAATATGAAGAGCTTCCAAAGGTGTGAAAAATATGAGGAGCATGAAACGGCCTGAAAAATAGGAGGAGCATGAAGTGGTGTTCAAAAACATGAAGAGCCTGAAAAGGTGTGAAAAATATGAAGAGCTTCAAAAGGTGTCAAAAATATGATGAGCATGAAAAGGTCTGAAAAATAGGAGGAGCATGAAGCGGTATTGAAAAACATGAAGAGCCTGAAATCCTGTGAAAAATATGAAGAGCTTCAAAAGGTGTCAAAAATGAGATGAGCATGAAACGGTCTGAAAGATAGGAGGAGCATGAAGCGGGATTGAAAAACATAAACATCCTGAAAAGGTAGGAAAATTATAAGAAGCTTCAAAACCTGTCAAAAATATGAGGAGCATGAAACGGTCTGAAAAATAGCAGAAGCATGAAGCGGTGTTGAAAAACATGAAGAGTCTGAAAAAGTGTGAAAGTATGAAGAGCTTCAAAAATATGAAAAATATGAAGAGCTTCAAAAGGTGTGAAAAATATGAAGAGCTTCAAAAGATGTCAAAAATATTAGGAGAATGAAATGGTCTGCAAAATAGGAGGAGCATGAAATGGTGTTCAAAAACATGAAGAGCATGGAAAGGTGTGAAAAATATGAAGATCTTCAAAAGGTGTCAAAAGTATGAGGAGCAAGAAACGGTCTGAAAAATAAGAGTGGCATTAAAAGGTTTTCAAAAATATGAGGAGCAAGAAACGGTCTGAAAAATAAGAGGAGCATTAAACGGTGTTCAAAAACATGAAGAGCCTGGAAAGGTGTGAAAAATATGAAGAGCTTCAAAAGGTGTCAAAAATATGAGGAGCATGAAACGGTCTGAAAAATAGGAGGAGCATGAAGTGGTGTTGAAAAAAATGAAGAGCCTGAAAAAGTTGTGAAAATTATGAGGAGAATGAAACGGTCTGAAAAATAGGAGGAGCATGAAACGGTCTGAAAAATAGGAGGAGCATGAAGTGGTGTTCAAAAACATGAAGAGCCTGAAAAGGTGTGAAATATATGAAGAGCTTCAAAAGGTGTGAAAAATATGTGGAGCACGAAACGGTCTGAAAAATAAGAGGAACATGAAGTGGTGTTGAAAAATATGAAGAGCTTCTAAAATTGTCAAAAATATCAGGAGCATGAAACGGTCTGAAAAATAGGAGGAACATGAAACGGTGTTGAAAAATATGAAGAGCCTGGAAAGGTGTGCAAAATATGAAGAGCTTCAACAGGTGTCAAAAATTAGATGAGCATGAAACGGTCGAAAAATTGGAGGAGCAAGAAGTAGTGTTGAAAAAAATTAAGAGCCTGAAAAGGTGTGAAAAATATGAAAAACTTCAAAAGGTGTCAAAAATATGAGGAGCATGAAACGGTCTGAAAAATAGGTGGAGCATGAAGCGGTGTTGAAAAATATGAAGAGCCTGAAAAGGTGTGCAAAATATGAAAAGCTTCAAAAATATGAAAAATATGAAGACCTTCAAAAGGTGTGAAAAATTTGAAGAGCTTCAAAAGGTGTCAAAATGAGATGAGCATGAAACGGGCTGAAAAATAGGAGAAGCATGAAGTGGTGTGGAAAAATATGAAGAGCCTGAAAAGGTGTGGAAAATATGTAGAGCTTGAAAAGGTGTGAAATATATGAAGAGCTTCAAAAGGTGTCAAAAATGAGATGAGCATGAAACGGGTTAAAAAATAGGAGGAGCATGAAGCGGTTTTGAAAAAAATCAAGAGGCTGAAAAGGTGTGAAATATATGAAGAGCTTCAAGAGGTGTCAAAAATATGAAGAGCATGAAATGGTCTGAAAAATAGGAGGGTCATGAAGCGGTGTTCAAAAAAGTGAAGAGCCTGAAAAGGTATGAAAAATATGAAGAGCTTCAAAAGGTGTGAAAAATATGACGAGCATGAAACGGTCTGAAAAATAGAAGCAGCATGAAATGGTGTTCAAAAACATGAAGAGCCTGAAAAGGTGTGAAAATTATGAAGACCTTCAAAAGATGTGAAATATATGAGGAGCATGAAACGGTCTGAAAAATAGGAGAAGCATGAAGTGGTGTTGAAAAACATGAAGAGCCTGAAAAGGAGTGAAAAATATGAAGAGCTTCAAAAGGTGTCAAACATATGAAGAACATGACGGTCTGAAAAATAGGAGGATCATGAAGCAGTGTTCAAAAACATGAAGAGCCTGAAAATGTGTGAAAAATATTCAGAGCTTCAAAATGTGTCAAATATATGAGGAGCATGAAACAGGCCGAAAAATAGGAGAAGCATGAAGTGGTGTGGAAAAAAATGAAGAGCCTAAAAAGTTGTGAGAAATATGAATAGCTGCAAAAGATGTGAAATACATGAGGAGCATGAAACTCTCTGAAATATAGGAGGAGCATGAAGCAGTGTCAAAAACATGAAGAGCCTAAAAAGTTGTGAAAAATATGAAGAGCATTAAAAGGTGTCAAAAATGAGATGAGCATGAAACGGTCTGAAAAATAGGAGGAGCATGAAGCGGTGATCAAAAACATGAAGAGCGTGAAAAGGTGTGAAAAATATGAAGAGCTTCAAAAGGTGTGAAAAATATGACGAGCATGAAACGGTCTGAAAAATAGAAGGAGCATGAAGCGGTGATCAAAAACATGAAGAGCGTGAAAAGGTGTGAAAAATATGAAGAGCTTCAAAAGGTGTGAAATTCATGAGGATCATGAAACGGTCTTAAAAATAGGAGAAGCATGAAGTGGTGTGGAAAAACATGATGAGCCTGTAAAGGTGTGAAAAATATGAAGAGCTTCAAAAGGTGTCAAATATATGAGGAGCATGAAACGGTCCGAAAAATAGGAGGAGCATGAAGCAGTGTTCAAAAACATGAAGAGCCTGAAAACGTGTGAAAAATATGAAGAGCTTCAAAAGGTGTGAAATACATGAGGAGCATGAAAGGGTCTGAAAAATAGGAGGAGCATGAAGCGGTGTTGAAAAACATGAAGAGCCTGAAAACGTGTGAAAAATATGAAGAGCTTCAAAAGGTGTGAAATACATGAGGATCAAGAAATGGTCTGAAAAATAGGAGGAGCATGAAACGGTGTTCAAAAATAGGAAGAGCCTGAAAATTTGTGAAAAATATGAGAGCTTCAAAAGGTGTCAAAAATATGAGCAGCATGAAACGGTCTGAAAAATAGGAGGAGCATGAAGCGGGGTTCAAAAACATGAAAAGCCTGAAAAGGTTTGAAAAATATGAAGAGCCTCAAAACGTGTCAAAAATGAGAAGAGGATGAAACTGTCTGAAAAATAGGAGTAGCATGAAGTGGTGTTGAAAAAAAAGAAGACACTGAAAAGGTGTGAAATATATGAAGAGCTTCTAACAGTGTCAAAAATATGAGGAGAATGAAAGCGTCTCAAAAATAGGAGGAGCATGAAGCTGTGTTGAGAAACATGAAGAGCCTGAAAAGGTTTGAAAAATATGAAGAGCTTCTAAAGGTATGAAATATATGAGGAGCATGAAACGGTCTGAAAAATGGGAAGAGCATGAAGTGCTGTTGAAAAACATGAAGAGCCTGAAGGTGTGAAAAATATGAAGAGCTTCAAAAGGTGTCAAAAATACGAGGAGCATGAAACGGTCTGAAAAATAGGAGGATCATGAAGCGGGGTTCAAAAACATGGAAAACCTGAAAAGGTGTGAAAAATATGAAGAGCTTCAAAAGGTGTGAAATACATCAGGAGCATGAAATGGGCTGAAAAATAGGAGAAGCATGAAGTGGTGTGGAAAAACATGAAGAGCCTGAAAAAGTGTGAAAAATACGAAGAGCTTCAAAAGGTGTGAAATACAGGAGGAGCATGAAACTCTCTGAAAAATAAGAGGATCATGAAGCGGGGTTAAAAAACATGAGGAGCCTGAAAAGGTGTGAAAAATATGAAGAGCTTCAAAAGGTGTGAAATACATGAGGAGCATGAAACGGTCTGAAAAATAGGAGAAGCATGAAGCGGTGTTGAAAAACATGAAGAGCCTGAAACCGTGTGAAAAATATGAAGAGCTTCAAAAGGTGTGAAATACATGAGGAGCATGAAACGGGCTGAAAAATAGGAGGATCATGAAGCGGTGTTCAAAAACATGAAGAGCCTGAAAAGGTGTGAAAAATATGAAGAGCTTCAAAAGGTGTGAAATACATGAGGAGCATGAAACGGGCTGAAAAATAGGAGGATCATGAAGCGGGGTTCAAAAACATGAGGAGCCTGAAAATTTGTGAAAAATATGAAAAGCTTCAAAAGCTGTCAAAAATGAGATGAGCATGAGAAGTTCTTAAAAATAGGAGGATCATAAAACGGTGCTGAAAAACATGAAGAGCCTGAAAATGTGTGAAAAATATGAAGAGCTTCAAAAGGTGTCAAATATGAGATGAGCATGAAAGGGTCTGAAAAATAGGAGGAGCATGGAACGGTGTTCAAAAACATGAAGAGCCTGAAAAGGTGAGAAAAATATGAAGAGCTTCAAAAGGTGTCAAAAATATGAGTAGCATGAAACGGTCTGAAAAATAGGAAGAGCATGAAACGGTGATCAAAAACATGAAGAGCCGGAAAAGGTGTGAAAAATATGAAGAGCTTCAAAAGGTGTGAAATACATGAGGAGTTTGAAACGGGCTGAAAAATAGGAGAAGCATGAAGTGGTGTGGAAAAATATGAAGAGCCTGAAAGGGTGTGGAAAATATGAAGACCTTCAAAAGGTGTGAAATACATGAGGAGCATGAAACTCTCTGAAAAATAGAAGGAGCATGAAGCGGTGTTCAAAAACATGAAGAGCCTGAAAAGGTGTGAAAAATATGAAGATCTTCAAACGGTGTCAAAAATATGAGGAGCATGAAACGGTCTGAAAAATAGGAGGAGCATGAAGCGGTGTTCAAAAACATGAAGAGCCTGAAAAGGTCTGAAAAATATGAAGAACTTGAAAAGGTGTGAAATATATGAAGAGCTTAAAAAGGAGTCAAAAATGAGATGAGCATGAAACGGTGTGAAAAATAGGAGGAATATGAAGCGGTTTTGAAAAAAATGAAGAGGATGAAAAGGTGTGAAATATATGAAGAGCTTCAAGAGGTGTCAAAAATATGAAGAGCATGAAATGGTCTGAAAAATAGGAGGGTCATGAAGCGGTGTTCAAAAACGTGAAGAGCCTGAAAAGGTATGAAAAATATGAAGAGCTTCAAAATGTGTGAAAAATATGAGGAGCATGAAACGGGCTGAAAAATAGGAGAAGCATGAAGAGGTGTTGAAAACCATGAAGAGCCTGAAAAGGAGTGAAAAAATATGAAGAGCTTCAAAAGGTGTCAAACATATGAAGAACATGAAACGGTCTGAAAAATAGGAGGATCATGAAGCAGTGTTCAAAAACATGAAGAGCCTGAAAATGTGTGAAAAATATTCAGAGCTTCAAAATGTGTCAAATATATGAGGAGCATGAAACGGTCTGAAAAATAGGAGGAGCATGAAACGGTGATTAAAAACATGAAGCGCCTGAAAAGGTGTGAAAAATATGAAGAGCTTCAAAAGGTGTGAAATACATGAGGAGCATGAAACAGGCCGAAAAATAGGAGAAGCATGAAGTGGTGTGGTAAAACATGAAAGGCCTAAAAAGTTGTGAGAAATATGAAGAGCTTCAAAAGATGTGAAATACATGAGGAGCATGAAACTCTCTGAAAAATAGGAGGAGCATGAAGCAGTGTCAATAACATGAAGAGCCTAAAAAGTTGTGAGAAATATGAAGAGCTTTAAAAGGTGTCAAAAATGAGATGAGCATGAAACGGTCTGAAAAATAGGAGGAAGTCATGAAGCGGTGTTGAAAAACATGAAGAGCCTAAAAAGTTGTGAAAATTATGAAAAGCTTCAAAAGGGGTCAAAAATGAGACGAGCATGAAACGGTCTGAAAAATAGGAGCATGAAACAGTGATAAAAAACATGAAGAGCCTGAAAAGGTGTGAAAAATATGAAGAGCTTCAAAAGGTGTGAAATTCATGAGGAGCATGAAATGGTCTGAAAAATAGGAAAAGAATGAAGTGGTGTGGAAAAACATGAAGAGCCTGAAAAGGTGTGAAAAATATGAAGAGCTTCAAGAGGTGTCAAAAATATGAAGAGCATGAAACGGTCTGAAAAATAGGAGGATCATGAAGCGGTGATCAAAAACATGAAGAGCGTGAAAAGGTGTGAAAAATATGAAGAGCTTCAAGAGGTGTCAAAAATAGGAGGAGCATGAAACGGTCCGAAAAATAGGAGGAGCATGAAGCAGTGTTCAAAAATATGAAGAGCCTGAAAACATGTGAAAAATATGAAGAGCTTCAAAAGGTGTGAAATACATGAGGAGCATGAAACGGTCTGAAAAATAGGAGGAGCATGAAGCGGTGTTGAAAAACATGAAGAGCCTGAAAACGTGTGAAAAACATGAAGAGCTTCAAAAGGTGTGAAATACATGAGGATCATGAAATGGTCTGAAAAATAGGAGGAGCATGAAACGGTGTTCAAAAAGAGGAAGAGCCTGAAAATTTGTGAAAAATATGACAGCTTCAAAAGGTGTCAAAAATATGAGCAGCATGAAACGGTCTGAAAAATAGGAGGATCATGAAGCGGTGTTCAAAAACTTGAAAAGGCTGAAAAGGTGTGAAAAATATGAAGAGCCTCAAAACGTGTCAAAAATGAGAAGAGCATGAAACTGTCTGAAAAATAGGAGTAGCATGAAGTGGTGTTGAAAAAAAAGAAGACACTGAAAAGGTGTGAAATATATGAAGAGCTTCTAACAGTGCCAAAAATATGACGAGAATGAAAGCGTCTCAAAAATAGGAGGAGCATGAAGCTGTGTTGAAAAACATGAAGAGCCTGGAAAGGTTTGAAAAATATGAAGAGCTTCTAAAGGTATGAAAAATATGAGGAGCATGAAACGCTCTGAAAAATAGGAGGAGCATGAAGTGGTGTTGAAAAAAATGAAGAGCCTGAAAATGTGAAACATATGAAGAGCTTCAAAAGGTGTCAAAATTATGAGGAGCATGAAACGGCCTGAAAAATTGGAGGAGCATGAAGCGGTGTTCAAAAATATGAAGAGCCGGAAAAGGTGTGAAAGAGATGAAGAGCTTCAAAAGGTGTCAAAAATATGAGGATCATGAAACGGTCTGAAAAATAGGAGGAGCATGAAGCGGTGTTGAAAAAGAAGAAAAACCTGAAAAGGTGTGAAAAATATGAAGAGCTTCAAAAGGTGTGAAATATATGAAGAGCTTCAAAAGCTGTCAATAATGAGATGAGCATGAAACGGTCTGAAAAATAGGAGGAGCATGAAGCGGTGTTCAAAAATATGAAGAGCCTGAAAATTTGTGAAAAATATGAAGAGCTTCAAAAGATGTCAAAAATATGAGGAGCATGAAACGGTCTGAAAAATAGGAGGAGCATGAAGCGGTGGTCAAAAACATAAAGAGCCTTAAAGTTGTGAAATATATGAAGAGCTTCAAAAGGTGAGAAATATATGAGGATCATGAAACTGTCTTAAAAATAGGAAGAGCTTGAAGCTGTGTTCAAAAACATGAAGAGCCTGAAAAGGTGTGAAAAATATGAAGAGCTTCAAAAGGTGTGAAATACATGAGAAGCATGAAACGGTCTGAAAAACAGGACGATCATGAAGCGGTGTTGAAAAATATGAAGAGCCTGAAATGGTGTGAAAAATATGAAGAGCTTCAAAAGGTGTGAAAAATATGAAGAGCTTCCAGAGGTGTCAAAAATGAGATGAGCGTGAAACGGTCTGAAAAATAGGAGGAGCATGAAGTGGTGTTGAAAAACATGAAGTGCCTGAAATGGTGTGAAATATATGAAGAGCTTCAAAAAGTGTGAAATATATGAAGAGCTTCAAATGGTGAGAAATATATGAGGAGCATGAAACGGACTGAAAAATAGGAGGAGCATGAAGTGGTGTTGAAAAACATGAAGTGCCTGAAATGGTGTGAAATATATGAAGAGCTTCAAAAGGTGTGAAATATATGAAGAACTTCAAATGGTGAGAAATATATGAGGAGCATGAAACGGTCTGAAAAATAGGAGGATCAAGAAGCAGTGTTCAAAAACATGAAGAGCCTGAAAAGCTGTGAAAAATATGAAGAGCCTCAAGCTGTGAAATACTTGAGGAGCATGAAACGTTCTTAAAAATATGACGAGCATGAAACCGTGTTCAAAAATATGAAGAGTCTGAAAAGGTCTAAAAAATATGAAGAGCTTCAAAAGATGTGAAATACATGAGGAGCATGAAACGGTCTGAAAAATAGGAGGATCATGAAGCGGTGTTGAAAAATATGAAGAGCATGAAAACGCGTGAAAAATATGAAGAGCTGCAAAAAGTGTCAAGAATGAGATGAGCATGAAATGGTCTGAAAAATAGGAGGAGCATGAAGTGGTGTAGAAAAACATGAAGAGCCTGAAAAGTTGGAAAAAATATGAAGAGCTTCAAAAGGTGTGAAAAATATGAAGAGCTTCAAAAGGTGTGAAATATATGAGGAGCATGAAACGGTCTGAAAAATAGGAGGAGCATGAAGCGGTGTTCAAAAAAATGAAGAGCCTGAAATGGTGTGAAAAATACGAAGAGCTTCAAAAAGTGGCAAAAAGATGAAGAGCTTCAAAAGATGTGAAATACATGAGGAGCATGAAATGCTCTGAAAAACAGGAGGAGCATGAAGCGGTGTTCAAAAACATGAAGAGCTTGAAAAGGTGTGAAAAATCTGAAGACCTTCAAAAGGTGTCAAATATATGAGGAGCATGAAACGGTCTGAAAAATAGGAAGAGCATGAAGCGGTGTTCAAAAACATGAAGAGCCTGAAAAGGTGTGAAATATATGAAGAGCTTCAAAAGGTGTCAAAAATAAGAGGAGCATGAAACAGTCTGAAAAATATCAGGAGCATGAAGCGGTGTAGAAAAAGATGAAGAGCCTGAAAAGGTGTGAAAAATATGAACAGCTTCAAAAGGTGTGAAAAATATGAAGACATTCAAAGGTGTCAAAATTATGAGGAGCAAGAAACGGTCTGAAAATAGGAGGAGCATGAAACGTTGTTGAAAAACATGAAGAGCCTGAAAAGGTGTGAAAAATATGAAGAGCTACAAAAGGTGTCAAAAATATGAGGAGCATGAAACGGTCTGAAAAATAGGAGGATCATGAAGCGGTGTTGAAAAACATGAAGAGCTTGAAAAGGTGTGAAAAATATGAAGAGCTTCAAAAGGTGTCAAAAATATGAGGAGCATGAAACAGTCTGAAAAATATGAGGAGCATGAAACGGTGTTCAAAAACATGAAGAGCCTGAAAAGGTCTGAAAAATATGAAGAGCTTCAAAAGGTGTGAAATACATGAGAAGCATGAAACCGTCTGAAAAATAGGAGGAGCATGAAGCGGTGTTGAAAAACATGAAGAGCCTGAAAACGTGTGAAAAATATGAAGAGCTTCAAAAGGTTTGAAAAATATGAGGAGCATGAAACGGTCTGAAAAATAGGAGGAGCATGAAGCCGTGTTGAAAAACATGAAGAGCCTGGAAGGGTGTAAAAATTATGATGAGCTTCAAAAGGTGTCAAAAATATAAGGAACATGAAACCGTCTGAAAAATAGGAGGAGCATGAAGTGGTGTTGAAAATAATGAAGAACCTGAAAAGGTGTGTAAAATATGAAGAGCCGCAAAATGTGTGAAATACATGAGGAGCATGAAACGGTCTGAAAAATAGGAGGAGCATGAACAGGTGTTCAAAAATATGAAGAGCCTGAAAATTTGTGAAAACTATGAAGCGCTTCAGAAGGTGTCAAAAATGAGATGAGCATGAAACGGTCTGAAAAATAGGAGGAGCATGACGTGGTGTTGAAAAACATTGAGAGCCTGAAAATGTGTGAAATATATGACAAGCTTCAAAAGATTTCAGAAATGAGAGGAGCATGAAACGGTCTGAAAAATAGGAGAAGCATGAAGGGGTGTTGAAAAACGTGAAGAGCCTGTAAAGGTGTGAAAAATATGAATAGTTTCAAAAGATGTGAAAAATATGAAGAACTTGAAAAGCTGTCAAAAATGAGATGAGCATGAAATGGTCTGAGAAATAGGAGAAGCATGAAGTGGTGTTGAAAAACATGAAGAACCTGAAAAGGTGTGAAAAATATGAAGAGCTTCAAAAGGTGTGAAAAATATGAGGAGCATGAAACGGTCTGAAAAATAGGAGGAGCATGAAGCCGTGTTGAAAAACATGAAGAGCCTGAAAGGGTGTAACAAATATAAAGAGCTTCAGAAGGTGTCAAAAATGAGATGAGCATGAAACGGTCTGAAAAATAGGAGGAGCATGAAGTGGTGTTGAAAAACATGAAGAGCCTGAAAAAGTGTGAAATATATGAAGAGCTTCAAAAGGTGTGAGGTACATGAGGAGAATGAAACCGTCTGAAGAATAGGAGGAGCATGAAGCGGTGTTCCAATACATGAAGAGCCTGAAAACGTGTGAAATATATGAATAGATTCAAAAGGTGTCAAAAATATGAGGAGCATGAAACGGTCTGAAAAAAATGAGGAGCAGGAAACCGTGTTCAAAAGTATGAAGAGCCTGAAAAAGTGTGAAAAATTTGAAGTGCTTCAAAAGGTGTGAAAATTAGGAGGGTCATGAAGCGGTGTTCCAAAACATGAAGAGCCTGAAAATGTGTGTAAAATATGAAGAGCTTCAAAAGGTGTGAAAAATATGAAGAGCTTCAAAAGGTGTGAAAAATATGAAGAGCTTCAAAAGGTGTCAAAAATGAGATGAGCATGAAACGGTCTGAAAAATAGGTGGAGCATGAAGTCGTGTTGAAAAACATGAAGAGCCTGAAAAGGTGTGAAATATATGAAGAGATTCAAAAGGTGTCAAAAATATGAGGAGGATGTAACGGTTTGGAAAATAGGACGAGCATGAAGTGGTGTTGAAAAACATGAAGAGACTGAAAAGATGTGAAAAATATGAAGAGCTTCAAAAGGTGTCCACAATATGAGGAGCAAGAAACTGTCTGAGAAATAGGAGGAGCATGAAGTGGTGCTGAAAAACATGAAGAGCCTAAAAGGTGTGAAAAATAAGAAAAGCTTCAAAAGATGTCACAAATATGAGGAGCATGAAACGGTCTCAAAAATTGGAGGATCATGAAGCGGTGTTGAAAAACATGAAGAGTCTGAAAAGTTGTGAAAAATATGAAGAGCTTCAAAAGCTGTGAAATACATGTGGAGCATGAAACGGTCTGAAAAATAGGAGGAGCATGAAAAGGTGTTCAAAAACATGAAAGCCTGAAAAGGTGAGAAAAATATGAAGAGCTTCAAAAGGTGTTAAATACATGAGGAGCATGAAACGGTCTGAAAATTAGGAGGAGCATGAAGCGGTGTTCAAAAACATGAAGAGCCTGAAAACGTGTGAAAAATATGAAAAGGTTCAAAATGTGTCAAAAATATGAGGAGCATGAAACGGTCTGAAAAATAGGAGGACCATGAAACGGTCTTAAAACATAAAGAACCTGAAAAGGTGTGAAAAATATGAAGAGCTTTTAAAGGTGTCAAAAATATGAGGAGCATGAAACGGTATGAAAAAGAGGAGGAGCATGAAACCGTGTTCAAAAACATGAAGAGCCTGAAAAGGTGTGAAAAATATGAACAGCTTCAAAAGGTGTGAAAAATATGAAGAGCTTCAAAAGGTGTCAAAAATGAGATGAGCATGAAACGGTCTGAAAAATCGGAGGAGCATGAAGTGGGGTTGAAAATCATGAAGAGTCTGAAAAGGTGTGTAAAATATGAAGAGCTTCAAAAGGAGTGAAAGACTTGAGGAGCATGAAACCGTCTGAATTATAGGAGGAGCATGAAACGGTGATGAAAAACATGAAGAGCCTCAAAAGGTGTGAAAGATATGAAGAGCTCAAAAGGTGTCAAAAATATGAAGAGCTTCAAAAAGTGTGACAAATGAGATGAGCATGAAATGGTCTGAAAAAGGAGGAGCATGAAGTGGTGTTGAAAAACATGAAGAGCCTGAAAAGGTGTAAAATATATGAAGAGATTCAAAAGGTGTCAAAAATATGAGGAGCTTGAAACGGTCTGAAAAATTGGAGATTCATGAAGCGGTGTTGAAAAACTTGAAGAGCCTGAAAAGTTGTGAAAAATATGAAGAGCTTCAAAGGTGTGAAAAATATGAAGAGGTTCAAAAGGTGTCAAAAATATGAGGAGCATGAAACGGTCTGAAAAATAGGAGAGGCATGAATTTGTGTTGAAAAACATGAAGAGCCTGAAAAGTTGTGAAAAATATGAAGAGCTTCAAAGGTGTCAAAAATGGGAGGAGCATGAAACGGTGTGAAAAATAGGAGGAGCATGAAATCGTGTTCAAAAACATGAAGAGCCTGAAAAGGTGTGAATAATATGAAGAGGTTCAAAAGGTGTGAAAAATATGAGGAGCATGATACGGTGTGAAAAATAGGAGGAGCATGAAGTGGTGTTGAAAAACATGAAGAGCCTGAAAAGTTGTGAAATAAATGAAGAGCTTCAAAAGTTGTGAAAAATATGAAGAGCTTCTAAAGGTGTCAAAAATATGAGGAGCATGAAACGGTCTGAAAAATAGGAGGAGCATGAAAAGGTGTTCAAGAACATGAAGAGCCTGAACAGATGTGAAAAATATAAAGAGCTTCAAAAGCTGTGAAATACATGCGGAACATGAAATGGTCTGAAAAATAGGAGGAGCATGAAGTGGTGTTGAAAAACATGAAGAGCCTGAAAAGGTGTAAAATATATGAAGAGATTCAAAAGGTGTCAAAAATGAGATGAGCATGAAACGGTCTGAAAAATCGGAGGAGCATGAAGTGGGGTTGAAAATCATGAAGAGCCTGAAAAGGTGTGTAAAATATGAAGAGCTTCAAAAGGAGTGAAATACATGAGGAGCCTGAAACCGTCTGAATTATAGGAGGAGCATGAAGCGGTGTTCAAAAACATGAAGAGCCTGAAAACGTGTGAAAAATATGAAACGGTTCAAAATGTGTCAAAAATATGAGGAGCATGAAACGGTCTGAAAAATAGGAGGACCATGAAACGGTCTTCAAAACATAAAGAACCTGAAAAGGTGTGAAAAATATGAAGAGCTTTTAAAGGTGTCAAAAATATGAGGAGCATGAAAGGGTCTGAAAAAGAGGAGGAGCATGAAACCGTGTTCAAAAACATGAAGAGCCTGAAAAGTTGTGAAAAATATGAACAGCTTCAAAAGGTGTGAAAATATGAAGAGCTTCAAAAGGTGTCAAAAGTGAATTGAGCATGAAACGGTCTGAAAATTCGGAGGAGCATGAAGTGGGGTTGAAAATCATGAAGAGCCTGAAAAGGTGTGTAAAATATGAAGAGCTTCAAAAGGAGTGAAAGACTTGAGGAGCATGAAACCGTCTGAATTATAGGAGGAGCATGAAACAGTGTTGAAAAACATGAAGAGCCTCAAAAGGTGTGAAAAATATGAAGAGCTCAAAAGGTGTCAAAAATATGAAGAGCTTCAAAAACTGTGACAAATGAGATGAGCATGAAACGGTGTGAAAAAGGAGGAGCATGAAGTGGTGTTGAAAAACATGAAGAGCCTGAAAAGGTGTAAAATATATGAAGAGGTTCAAAAGGTGTCAAAAATATGAGGAGCTTGAAATGGTCTGAAAAATTGGAGGATCATGAAGCGGTGTTGAAAAACATGAAGAGCCTGAAAAGTTGTGAAAAATATGAAGAGCTTCAAAAGGTGTGAAAAATATGAAGAGCTTCCTGAGGTGTCAAAAATGAGATGAGCATGAAACGGTCTGAAAAATAGGAGGATCAAGAAGCGGTGTTGAAAAACATGAAGAGCCTTTAAAGGTGTGAAATATGTGAAGAGCTTCCAAAGGTGTAAAAATATGAGGAGCATGAAACGTTCTGAAAAATAGGAGGAGCATGAAACCGTGTTCAAAAATATGAAGAGTCTGAAAAGGTCTGAAAAATATGAAGAGCTTCAAAGGTGTGAAATACATGAGGAGCATAAAACGGTCTGAAAAATAGGAGGATCATGAAGCGGTGTTGAAAAATATGAAGAGCCTGAAAACGTGTGAAAAATATGAAGAGCTGCAAAAAGTGTCAAGAATGAGATGAGCATGAAATGGTGTGAAAAATAGGAGGAGCATGAAGCGGTGTAGAAAAACATGAAGAGCCTGAAAAGTTGTGAAAAATATGAATAGCTTCAAAAGGTGTCAAAAATAAGAGGAGCATGAAACAGTCTGAAAAATAGGAGGAGCATGATGCGGTGTAGAAAAACTTGAAGAGCCTGAAAAGGTGTGAAAAATATGAACAGCTTCAAAAGGTGTGAAAAATATGAAGACATTCAAAGGTGTCAAAATTATGAGGAGCAAGAAACTGTCTGAAAATAGGAGGAGCATGAAACGGTGTTGAAAAACATGAAGAGCCTTAAAAGGTGTGAAAAATATGAAGAGCTACAAAAGGTGTCAAAAATATGAGGAGCATGAAACGGTATGAAAAATAGGAGGATCAAGAAGCGGTGTTCAAAAACATGAAGAGCCTGAAAATTTGGGAAAAATATGAAGAGCTTCAAAAGGTGTGAAATACATGAGGAGCATGAAACGGTCTGGAAAATAGGAGGAGCATGAAGCGGTGTTGAAAAACATGAAGAGCCTGAAAAGGTGTGAAAAATATGAGGAGCATGAAACGGTCTGAAAAATAGGAGGAGCATGAAGCGGTGTTCAAAAATATGAAGAGCCTGAAAATTTGTGAAAACTATGAAGCGCTTCAGAAGGTGTCAAAAATGAGATGAGCATGAACGGTCTGAAAAATAGGAGGAGCATGAAGTGGTGTTGAAAAACATGAAGAGCCTGAAAATGTGTGAAATATATGAAGAGCTTCAAAAGATTTTAGAAATGAGAGGAGCATGAAACGGTCTGAAAAATAGGAGGAGCATAAAGCGGTGTTGAAAAACATGAAGAGCCTGAAAAGGTGTGAAAAATATGAATAGTTTCAAATGATGTGAAAAATATGAAGAACTTCAAAAGCTGTCAAAAATGAGATGAGCATGAAACGGTCTGAAAAATAAGAGCAGCATGAAACGGTGTTCAAAAACATGAAGAGCCTGAAAAGGTGTGAAAAATATAAAGAGCTTCAAAAGCTGTGAAATACATGCGGAGCATGAAACCGTCTGAAAAATAGGAGGAGCATGAAAAGGTGTTCAAAAACATGAAGAGCCTGAAAATGTGTGTAAACTATGAAGAGCTTCAAAACGTGTCAAAAATATGAGGAGCATGAAACGGTCTGAAATATAGGTGGATCAAGAAGCGGTGTTGAAAAACATGAAGAGCGTGAAAACGTGTGAAAAATATGAAGAGGCTCAAAAGGTGTGAAAAATATGAAGAGCTTAAAATGGTGTCAAAAATGAGATGAGCATGAAACGGTCTGAAAAATAAGAGCAGCATGAAACGGTGTTCAAAAACATGAAGAGCCTGAAAAGGTGTGAAAAATATAAAGAGCTTCAAAAGCTGTGAAATACATGCGGAGCATGAAACGGTCTGAAAAATAGGAGGAGCATGAAAAGGTGTTCAAAAACATGAAAGCCTAAAAGGTGAGAAAAATATGAAGAGCTTCAAAAGGTGTTAAATACATGAGGAGCATGAAACGGTCTGAAAATTAGGAGGAGCATGAAGCGGTGTTTAAAAACATGAAGAGACTTAAAACGTGTGAAATATATGAAGAGCTTCAAAAAGTGTGAAAAATATGAAGAGCTTCAAAAGGTGTGAAATACATGAGGAGCATGAAACGGTCTGAAAAATAGGAGGAGCCTAAAGCGGTGTTGAAAAACATGAAGAACCTGAAAAGGTGTGAAAAATATGAAGAGCTTCAAAAGGTGTGAAAAATATGAGGAGCATGAAACGGTCTGAAAAATAGGAGGAGCATGAAGCCGTGTTGAAAAACATAAAGAGACTGAAAGGGTGTAACAAATATGAAGAGCTTCAGAAGGTGTCAAAAATGAGATGAGCATGAAACGGTCTGAAAAATAGGAGGAGCATGAAGTGGTGTTGAAAAACATGAAGAGCCTGAAAAAGTGTGAAATATATGAAGAGCTTCAAAAGGTGTGAGGTACATGAGGAGAATGAAACCGTCTGAAAAATAGGAGGAGCATGAAGCGGTGTTCCAATACATGAAGAGCCTGAAAACGTGTGTAAAATATGAAGAGCTTCAAAAGGTGTCAAAAATATGAGGAGCATGAAACGGTCTGAAAAAAAATGAGGAGCAGGAAACCGTGTTCAAAAGTATGAAGAGCCTGAAAAGGTGTGAAAAATTTGAAGTGCTTCGAAAGGTGTGAAAATTAGGAGGGTCATGAAGCGGTGTTCCAAAACATGAAGAGCCTGAAAATGTGTGTAAAATATGAAGAGCTTCAAAATGTGTCAAAAATATGAGGAGCATGAAACGGTCTGAAAAAATATGAGGATCAAGAAGCGGTGTTGAAAAACATGAAGATCTGAAAACGTGTGAAAAATATGAAGAGCTTCAAAAGGTGTGAAAAATATGAAGAGCTTCAAAAGGTGTCAAAAATGAGATGAGTATGAAAAGGTCTGAAAAATAGGAGGAGCATGAAGCGGTGTTCAAAAACATGAAGAGACTGAAAAAGTGTGAAAAATATGAAAAGGTTCAAAATGTGTCAAAAATATGAGGAGCATGAAGCGGTCTGAAAAATAGGAGCATCATGAAACGGTCTTCAAAACAAAAAGAACCTGAAAAGGTGTGAAAAATATGAAGAGCTTTTAAAGGTGTCAAAAATATGAGGAGCATGAAACGGTCTGAAAAAGAGGAGGAGCATGAAACCGTGTTCAAAAACATGAAGAGCCTGAAATGGTGTGAAAAATATGAACAGCTTCAAAAGGTGTGAAAAATATGAAGAGCTTCAAAAGCTGTCAAAAATGAGATGAGCATGAAACGGTCTGAAAAATCGGAGGAGCATGAAGTGGGGTTGAAAATCATGAAGAGCCTGAAAAGGTGTGTAAAATATGAAGAGCTTCAAAAGGAGTGAAAGACTTGAGGAGCATGAAACCGTCTGAATTATAGGAGGAGCACGAAACGGTGTTGAAAAACATGAAGAGCCTCAAAAGGTGTGAAAAATATGAAGAGCTCAAAAGGTGTCAAAAATATGAAGAGCTTCAAAAAGTGTGACAAATGAGATGATCATGAAATGGTGTGAAAAAGGAGGAGCATGAAGTGGTGTTGAAAAACATGAAGAGCCTGAAAAGGTGTAAAATATATGAAGAGATTCAAAAGGTGTCAAAAATATGAGGAGCTTGAAACGGTCTGAAAAATTGGAGGATCATGAAGCGGTGTTGAAAAACATGAAGAGACTGAAAAGTTGTGAAAAATATGAAGAGCTTCAATGGTGTCAAAAATGGGAGGAGCATGAAAAGGTCTGAAAAATAGGAGGAGCATGAAATCGTGTTCAAAAACATGAAGAGCCTGAAAAGGTGTGAAATATATGAAGAGCTTCAAAATGTGTGAAATACATGAGGAGCATGAAACGATCTGAAAAGGAGGAGGAGCATGAAGCCGTGTTCAAAATCATGAAGAGCCTAAAAAAGTGTGAAAAATATGAAGAGCTTCAAAAGGTGTGAAAAATATGAAGAGGTTCAAAAGGTGTCAAAAATATGAGGAGCATGAAACGGTCTGAAAAATAGGAGAGGCATGAATTTGTGTTGAAAAACATGAAGAGCCTGAAAAGTTGTGAAAAATATGAAGAGCTTCAAAGGTGTCAAAAATGGGAGGAGCATGAAACGGTGTGAAAAATAGGAGGAGCATGAAATCGTGTTCAAAAACATGAAGAGCCTGAAAAGGTGTTAAAAATATGAACAGCTTCAAAAGATGTGAAAAATATGCAGAGCTTCAAAAGGTGTCAAAAATGAGATGAGCATGAAACGGTCTGAAAAATCGGAGGAGCATGAAGTGGGGTTGAAAATCATGAAGAGCCTGAAAAGGTGTGTAACATATGAAGAGCTTCAAAAGAAGTGAAATACATGAGGAGCATGAAACCGTCTGAATTATAGGAGGAGCATGAAACGGTGTTCAAAAACATGAATAGCCTGAAAAGGTGTGAAAAATATGAAGAGCTACAAAAGGTGTGAAAAATATGAAGAGCTCAAAAGGTGTGAAAGATATGAAGAGCTTCAAAAGGTGTGAGATACATGAGGAGCATGAAACGGTCAGAAAAATAGGAGGAGCATGAAGCGGTGTTGAAAAACATGAAGAACCTGAAAAGGTGTTAAAAATATGAAGAGCTTCCAAAGGTGTCAAAAATGTGAGGAGCATTAAACGGTCTGAAAAATAGGAGGAGCATGAAACCGTGTCAAAAACATGAAGAGCCTGAAAAGGTGTGAAATATATGAAGAGATTCAAAAGGTGTCAAAAATATGAGGAGCATGTAACGGTTTGGAAAATAGGACGAGCAAGAAGTGGTGTTGAAAAACATGAAGAGCCTGAAAAAGTGTAAAATATATGAAGAGCTTCAAAAGGTGTTAAATATAGGAGGAGCATGAAGCGGTGTTCAAAAACATGAAGAGCCTGAAAATGTGTGTAAAATATGAAGAGCTTCAAAACGTGTCAAAAATATGAGGAGCATGAAACGTTCTGAAAAATAGGTGGATCAAGAAGCGGTGTTGACAAACAGATGGAGAAACATACCGTGTTCATGGATTGGAAGAATTAATATTGTCAAAATGGCTATTCTACCCAAAGCAGTCTATAGATTCAATGCAATCCCTATCAAGCTACCAACGGTATTTTTCACAGAACTAGACCAAAGAATTTCACAATTTGTATGGAAATACAAAAAACTTCGAATAGCCAAAGTAATCTTGAGAAAGAAGAATGGAACTGGAGGAATCAACCTGCCTGACTTCAGACTCTACTACAAAGCCGCAGTCATCAAGACAGTATGGTACTGGCACAAAGACAGAAATATAGATCAATGGAACAGAATAGAAAGCCCAGAGATAAATCCACGAACCTATGGACACCTTATTTTTGACAAAGGAGGCAAGGATATACAATGGAAAAAAGACAACCTCTTTAACAAGTGGTGCTGGGAAAACTGGTCAACCACTTGTAAAAGAATGAAAATAGAACACTTTCTAACACCATACACAAAAATAAACTCAAAATGGATTAAAGATCTAAATGTAATACCAGAAACTATAAAACTCCTAGAGGAGAACATAGGCAAAACACTCTCCGACATAAATCAAAGCAAGATCCTCTATGACCCACCTCCCAGAATATTGGAAATAAAAGCAAAACTAAACAAATGGGACCTAATGAAACTTAAAAGCTTTTGCACTACAAAGGAAACTATAAGTAAGGTGAAAAGACAGCCCTCAGATTGGGAGAAAATAATAGCAAATGAAGAAACAGACAAAGGATTAATCTCAAAAATATACAAGCAACTCCTGCAGCTCAATTCCAGAAAAATAAATGACCCAATCAAAAAATGGGCCAAAGAACTAAACAGACATTTCTCCAAAGAAGACATACAGATGGCTAACAAACACATGAAAAGAGGCTCAACATCACTCATTATTAGAGAAATGCAAATCAAAACCACAATGAGGTACCATTACACGCCAGTCAGGATGGCTGCTATCCAAAAGTCTACAAGCAATAAATGCTGGAGAGGGTGTGGAGAAAAGGGAACCCTCTTACACTGTTGGTGGGAATGCAAACTAGTACAGCCGCTATGGAAAACAGTGTGGAGATTTCTTAAAAAACTGGAAATAGAACTGCCATATGACCCAGCAATCCCACTTCTGGGCATACACACTGAGGAAACCAGATCTGAAAGAGACACGTGCACCCCAATGTTCATCGCAGCACTGTTTATAATAGCCAGGACATGGAAGCAACCTAGATGCCCATCAGCAGATGAATGGATAAGGAAGCTGTGGTACATATACACCATGGAATATTACTCAGCCATTAAAAAGAATTCATTTGAACCAGTCCTAATGAGATGGATGAAGCTGGAGCCCATTATACAGAGTGAAGTAAGCCAGAAAGATAAAGAACATTACAGCATACTGACACATGTATATGGAATTTAGAAAGGTGATAACGATAACCCTATATGCAGAACAGAAAAAGAGACACAGAAATACAGAACAGACTTTTGAACTTTGTGGGAGAATGTGAGGGTGGGATATTTCAAAAGAACAGCCTGTATACTATCTATGGTGAAACAGATCACCAGCCCAGGTGGGATGCACGAGACAAGTGCTCGGGCCTGGTGCACTGGGAAGACCCAGAGGAATCGGGTGGAGAGGGAGGTGGGAGGGGGGATCGGGACTGGGAATACATGTAAATCCATGGCTGATTCATATCAATGTATGACAAAACCCACTGGGAAAAAAAATGATAATAAAAAAAAAAAAAAAAAAAAAAGAAGCTGTGTTGAAAAACATGAAGAGCGTGAAAACGTGTGAAAAATATGAAGAGGTTCAAAAGGTGTGAAAAATATGAAGAGCTTAAAATGGTGTCAAAAATGAGATGAGAATGAAACGGTCTGAAAAATAGGAGCAGCATGAAACGGTGTTCAAAAACATGAAGAGCCTGAAAAGGTGTGAAAAATATGAAGAGCTTCAAAAGGTGTGAAATACATGAGGAGCATGAAACAGTTGAAAAATAGGAGGAGCATGAAGCGGTGTTCAAAAACACGAAGAGCTTGAAAGGTGTGAAAAATATGAAGAGCTTTAAAAGGTGTCAAAAATATGAGGAGCATGAAACGTTCTGAAAAATAGGAGGATCATGAAACGTTGTTCAAAAACATGAAGAGCTTGAAAAGGTGTGAAAAATATGAAGAGCCTCAAAACGTGTCAAAAATATGAGGAGTATGAAACGGTCTGGAAAATAGCAGGAGCATGAAGCGGTGTTGAAAAGATGAAGAGCCTGAAAACGTGTGAAAAATATGAACAGCTTCAAAATTATGAAAAATATGAAGAGCTTCAATAGGTATGAAAAATGTGAAGAGATTCATAATGTGTCAAAAATGACATGAGCATGAAACGGTCTGAAAAATACGAGGAGCATGAAGCGGTGTTCAAAATCATGAAGAGTATGAAAAGGTGTGAAAAATTTGAAGAGCTTCAAAAATGTGAAAAATATGAAGAGCTTCAAAAGGTGTGAAATATATGAAGAGGTTCAAAAGGTGTGAAAAATATGAACAGCTTCAAAAGGTGTCAAAAATATGAAGAGCATGAAACGGTCTGAAAAATAGGAGGAGCATGAAGTGGTGTTGAAAAACATGAAGAGCCTGAAAATGTGTGAAATATATGAAGAGCTTCAAAAGGTGTGAAAAATATGAAGAGCTTCAAAAGGTGTCAAAAATATGAAGAGCATGAAACGGTCGCACAAATAGGAGGAACTTGAAGTGGTTTTCGAAAACATTAAGAGTCTGAAAAGGTGTGAAATATAAGAAGAGCTTCAAAAGGTGTCAAAATTATGAGGAGCATGAAACGGTCTGAAAAATAGGAGGATCAGGAAACAGTGTTGAAAAACATGAAGAGCCTGAAAAGGTGTGAAAAATATGAAGAGCTTCAAAACGTGTCAAAAATAAGAGGAGCATGAAACTCTCTGAAAAATAGGAGGACTATGATGCGGTGTTGAAAAATATGAAGAGCTTCAAAAGCTGTCAAAAATGAGATGACCATGAAACGGTCTGAGAAATAGAAGGAACATGAAGTTCTTTTCAAAAAAATGAAGAACCTGAAAAGGTGTGAAGTATATGAAGATTTCAAAAGGTGTCAAAAATATGAGGAGCATGAAACGGTCTGAAAAATAGGAGGAGCATGAAGTCATGTTGAAAAACATGAAGAGCTTGAAAATGTGAGAAAAATACGAAGAGCTTCAAAAGGTGTCACAAATATGAGGAGCATGAAACGGTCTGAAATATATGAGGAGCATGAAGCGGTGTTCAAAAACATGAAGAGCCTGAAAACGTGTGAAAAATTTGAAGATTTTCAAAAATGTGAAAAATATGAAGAGCTTCAAAAGGTGTGAAATATATGAAGATCTTCAAAAGGTGTCAAAAATTAGATGAGCATGAAACGGTCTGAAAAATAGGAGGAGCATGAAGTGGTGTTCAAAAATTTGAAGAGCCTGAAATGGTGTGAAATATATGAAGAGTTTCAAAAGGTGTCAAATATATGAGGAGCAAAAACGGTCTGAAAATAGGAGCAGCATGAAGTGGTGTTGAAAATCATGACGAGCCTTAAAAGGTGCGTAAAATATGAAGAGCTTCAAAATGTGTGAAATACATGAGGAGCATGAAACGGTCTGAAAAATAGGAGGAGCATGAAGCGGTGTTCAAAAATATGAAGAGCCTGAAAATTTGTGAAAACTATGAAGAGCTTCAGAAGGTGTCAAAAATTAGATGAGCATGAAACGGTCTGAAAAATAGGAGGAGCATGAAGTGGTGTTGAAAAACATTAAGAGCCTGAAAATATGTGAAATATATGAAGAGCTTCAAAAGATTTCAGAAATGAAAGGAGCATGAAACGGTCTGAAAAATAGGAGGAGCATGAAGCGGTGTGGAAAAACATGAGGAGCCTGAAAAGGTGTGAAACATATGAAGAGCTTCAAAAGTTGTGAAAAATATGAAGAGCTTCAAATGCTGTCAAAAATGAGATGAGCATGAAACGGTCTGAGAAATAGGAGAAGCATGAAGTGGTGTTGAAAAACATGAAGAGCCTGAAAAAGTGTGAAATATATGAAGAGCTTCAAAAGGTGTGAAAAATATGAAGAGCTTCAAAAGGTGTCAAAAATATGAGGAGCATGAAACGGTCTGAAAAATAGGAGGAGCATTGTAGCATTGTTCAAATACTTGAAGAGCCTGAAATGGTGTGAAAAATATGAAGAGCTTCAAAAGGTGTCAAAAATATGAGGAGCATGAAACGGTCTGAAAAATAGGAGGAGCATGAAACGGTCTGAAAAATAGGAGGAGCATGAAGCGGTGTTCAAAAATATGAAGATCCTGAAAAGGTGTGAAAAATACGAAGACCTTCAAAAGATGTGAAATACATGAGGAGCATGAAACTGTCTGAAAAATAGGAGGAGCATGAAGCGCAGTTCAAAAACATGAAGAGCTTGAAAAGGTGTAAAAAATATGAAGAGCTACAAAAGGTGTGAAATATATGAGGAGCATGAAACGGTGTATAAAATAGGAGGAGCATGAAGCGGTGTTCAAAAACATGAAGAGCCTGAAAAGGTGTGAAAAATATGAAGAGCTTCAAAAGACGTGAAATACATTAGGAGCATGAAACTGTCTGAAAAATAGGAGGAGCATGAGACTGTGTTGAAAAACGTGAAGAGCCTTAAAAGGTGTGAAAAATATGAAGAGCTTCAAAAGGTGTGAAAAATATGAGGAGCATGAAACGGTCTGAAAAAGAGAAGGAGCATGAAGCATTGATGAAAAACTTGAGGAGCCTGAAAACGTGTGAAAAATATGAAGAGCTTCAAAAGGTGTGAAATACATGAGGAGCATGAATTGGTCTGAAAAATATGAGCAGCATGAAGTGGTGTTGAAAAACATGAAGAGCCTGAAAAGGTGTGAAAAATACGAAGAACTTCAAAAGGTGTGAAAAATAGGAGGAGCATGATGCGGTGTTGAAAAACATGAAGAGCCTGAAAAGGTGTGAAAAATACGAAGAGCTTCAATAGGTGTGAAAAATATGAAGAGCTTCAAAAGGTGTCAAAAATATGAGGAGCATGAAAAGGTCTGAAAAATAGGAGGAGCATGAAGTGGTGTTGAAAAACATGAAGAGCCTGAAAACATGTGAAAAATATGAAGAGCTTCAAAATGTGTCAAAAATATGAGGAGCATGAAACGGTCTGAAAAACAGGAGAAGCATGAAGCGGTGTTGAAAAACATGAGGAGCCTGAAAACGTGTGAAAAATATGAAGAGCTTCAAAAATATGAAAAATATGAAGAGATTCAAAAGGTGTGAAAAATATGAAGAGCTTCAAAAGATGCCAAAAATGAGATGAGCATGAAACGGTCTGAAGAAAAGGAGGAGCATGAAGCGGAGTTCACAAAAATGAAGAGCCTGAAAAGGTGAAAAATATATGAAGAGCTTCAAAAGGTGTCAAAAATTTGAGGAGCATGAAGCAATCTGAAAAATAGGAGGAGCATGAGTTGGTTTTGAAAAACATGAAGAGCTTGAAAACATGCGAAATATATGAAGCGCTTCAAAAGGTGTGAAATACATGAGGAGCATGAAACAGTTGAAAAATAGGAGGAGCATGAAGCGGTGTTCAAAAACACGAAGAGCTTGAAAGGTGTGAAAAATATGAAGAGCTTTAAAAGGTGTCAAAAATATGAGGAGCATGAAATGTTCTGAAAAATAGGAGGATCATGAAACGTTGTTCAAAAACATGAAGAGCTTGAAAAGGTGTGAAAAATATGAAGAGCCTCAAAACGTGTCAAAAATATGAGGAGTATGAAACGGTCTGGAAAATAGCAGGAGCATGAAGCGGTGTTGAAAAAGATGAAGAGCCTGAAAACGTGTGAAAAATATGAAGAGCTTCAAAATTATGAAAAATATGAAGAGCTACAATAGGTGTGAATAATGTGAAGAGATTCAAAATGTGTCAAAAATGACATGAGCATGAAACGATCTGAAAAATACGAGGAGCATGAAGCGGTGTTGAAAATCATGAAGAGCCTGAAAAGGTGTTAAAAATATGAAGAGCCTCAAAACGCGTCAAAATATGAGGATCATGAAACGGTCTGAAAAATAGGAGGAGCATGAAACGGTGTTCAAAAACACGAAGAGCCTAAAAAGGTGTGAAAAATATGAAGAGCTTCAAAACACGTCAAAATATGAGGAGCATGAAACGGTCTGAAAAACAGGAGGATCATGAAGCCGTGTTGAAAAACATGGGGAGCCTGAAAAGGTGTGAAAAATATGAAGAGCTTCAAAAGGTCTCAAAAATATGAGGAGCATGAAACAGTCTGAAAAATAGGAGAAGCATGAAACGGTGTTCAAAAACATGAAGAGCCTGAAAAGCTGTGAAAAATATGAAGAGCTTCTAAAGGTGTGAAATACATGAGGAGCATGAAACGGTATGAAAAATATGAGGAGCATGAAGCAGTGTTCAAAAACATGAAGAGCCTGAAAAGGTGTGAAAAATATGAAGAGCTTCAAAAGGTTGGAAATACATGAGGAGCATGAAACGGTCTGGAAAATAGGACAAGCATGAAGCGGTGTGGAAAAACATGAAGAGCCTGAAAACTTGTGAAAAATATGAAGAGCTTAAAAGCTGTGAGAAATATGAAGAGCTTCAAAAGTTGTCAAAAATATGAGGAGCATGAAACGGTCTGAAAAATATGAGGAGCATGAAATGATCTGAAAACAGGAGGATGATGAAGCTGTGTGGAAAAACATGAAGAGCCTGAAAACGTGTGAAAAATATGAAGAGCTTAAAAGCTGTGAAAAATATGAAAAGCTTCAAAAGTTGTCAAAAATATGAGGAGCATGAACTGTCTGAAAAATAGGAGGAGCATGAAGCGGTTTTGAAAAACATGAAGAGCCTGAAAAGGTGTGAAAAATATGAAGAGCTTCAAAAGGTGTCAAATATATCAGGAGCATGAAACGGTCTGAAAAATAGGAGGAGCATGAAGCGGTGTTCAAAAACATGAAGAGCCTGAAAAGGTGTGAAAAATATAAAGAGCTTCAAAAGCTGTGAAATACATGCGGAGCATGAAACGGTCTGAAAAATAGGAGGGGCATGAAAAGGTGTTCAAAAACATGAAAGCGTGAAAAGGTGAGAAAAATATGAAGAGCTTCAAAAGATGTTAAATACATGAGGAGCATGAAACGGTCTGAAAAATAGGAGGAGCATGAAGCGGTGTTCAAAAATATGAAGAGCCTGAAAATTTGTGAAAACTATGAAGAGCTTCAGAAGGTGTCAAAAATTAGATGAGCATGAAACGGTCTGAAAAATAGGAGGAGCATGAAGTGGTGTTGAAAAACATTAAGAGCCTGAAAATGTGTGAAATATATGAAGAGCTTCAAAAGATTTCAGAAATGAGAGGAGCATGAAACGGTCTGAAAAATAGGAGGAGCATGAAGCGGTGTTGAAAAACATGAGGAGCCTGAAAAGGTGTGAAACATATGAAGAGCTTCAAAAGTTGTGAAAAATATGAAGAGCTTCAAATGCTGTCAAAAATGAGATGATCATGAAACGGTCTGAGAAATAGGAGAAGCATGAAGTGGTGTTGAAAAACATGAAGAGCCTGAAAAAGTGTGAAATATATGAAGAGCTTCAAAAGGTGTGAAAAATATGAAGAGCTTCAAAAGGTGTCAAAAATATGAGGAGCATGAAACGGTCTGAAAAATAGGAGGAGCATTGTAGCATTGTTCAAAAACTTGAAGAGCCTGAAATGGTGTGAAAAATATGAAGAGCTTCAAAAGGTGTCAAAAATATGAGGAGCATGAAACGGTCTGAAAAATAGGAGGAGCATGAAACGGTCTGAAAAATAGGAGGAGCATGAAGCCGTGTTGAAAAACATGAAGAGCCTGAAAAGGTGTGAAAAATAAAGAGCTTCAAAAGGTGTCAAAAATATGTGGAGCATATAACGGTTTGAAAAATAGGAGGAGCATGAAGCGGTGTTCAAAAACATGAAGATCCTGAAAAGGTGTGAAAAATACGAAGAGCTTCAAAATATGTGAAATACATGAGGAGCATGAAACTGTCTGAAAAATAGGAGGAGCATGAAGCGCTGTTCAAAAAAATGAAGAGCTTGAAAAGGTGTAAAAAATATGTAGAGCTACAAAAGGTGTGAAATATATGAGGAGCATGAAACGGTGTATAAAATAGGAGGAGCATGAAGCGGTGTTCAAAAACATGAAGAGCCTGAAAAGGTGTGAAAAATATGAAGAGCTTCAAAAGATGTGAAATACATTAGGAGCATGAAACGGTCTGAAAAATAGGAGGATCATGAAGCGGTGTTGAAAAATATGAAGAGCCTGAAAAGATGTGAAAAATATGAAGAGCTTCAAAATGTGTCAAAAATATGAGGAGCATGAAACGGTCTGAAAAACAGGAGAAGCATGAAGCGGTGTTGAAAAACATGAGTAGCCTGAAAACGTGTGAAAAATATGAAGAGCTTCAAAAATATGAAAAATATGAAGAGATTCAAAAGGTGTGAAAAATATGAAGAGCTTCAAAAGATGTCAAAAATGAGATGAGCATGAAACGGTCTGAAGAAAAGGAGGAGCATGAAGCGGAGTTCACAAAAATGAAGAGCCTGAAAAGGTGGAAAATATATGAAGAGCTTCAAAAGGTGTCAAAAATTTGAGGTGCATGAAACAATCTGAAAAATAGGAGGAGCATGAGTTGGTTTTGAAAAACATGAAGAGCCTGAAAACATGCGAAATATATGAAGCGCTTCAAAAGGTGTGAAATACATGAGGAGCATGAAACAGTTGAAAAATAGGAGGAGCATGAAGCGGTGTTCAAAAACACAAAGAGCTTGAAAGGTGTGAAAAATATGAAGAGCTTTAAAAGGTGTCAAAAATATGAGGAGCATGAAACGTTCTGAAAAATAGGAGGATCATGAAACGTTGTTCAAAAACATGAAGAGCTTGAAAAGGTGTGAAAAATATGAAGAGCCTCAAAACGTGTCAAAAATATGAGAAGTATGAAACGGTCTGGAAAATAGCAGGAGCATGAAGCGGTGTTGAAAAAGATGAAGAGCCTGAAAACGTGTGAAAAATATGAAGAGCTTCAAAATTATGAAAAATATGAAGAGCTTCAATAGGTGTGAATAATGTGAAGAGATTCAAAATGTGTCAAAAATGACATGAGCATGAAACGATCTGAAAAATACGAGGAGCATGAAGCGGTGTTGAAAATCATGAAGAGCCTGAAAAGGTGTTAAAAATATGAAGGGCCTCAAAACGCGTCAAAATATGAGGATCATGAAACGGTCTGAAAAATAGGAGGAGCATGAAACGGTGTTCAAAAACATGAAGAGCCTAAAAAGGTGTGAAAAATATGAAGAGCTTCAAAACGCGTCAAAATATGAGGAGCATGAAACGGTCTGAAAAACAGGAGGATCATGAAGCCATGTTGAAAAACATGGGGAGCCTGAAAAGGTGTGAAAAATATGAAGAGCTTCAAAAGGTCTCAAAAATATGAGGAGCATGAAACGGTCTGAAAAATAGGAGAAGCATGAAACGGTGTTCAAAAACATGAAGAGCCTGAAAAGCTGTGAAAAATATGAAGAGCTTCTAAAGGTGTGAAATACATGAGGAGCATGAAACGGTATGAAAAATATGAGGAGCATGAAGCAGTGTTCAAAAACATGAAGAACCGGAAAAGATGTGAAAAATATGAAGAGCTTCATACGGTGTGAAAATTATGAGGAGCATGAAACGGTATGAAAAATATGAGGAGCATGAAGCAGTGTTCAAAAACATGAAGAGCCTGAAAAGGTGTGAAAAATATGAAGAGCTTCAAAAGGTTGGAAATACATGAGGAGCATGAAACGGTCTGGAAAATAGGACAAGCATGAAGCGGTGTGGAAAAATATGAAGAGCCTAAAAACTTGTGAAAAATATGAAGAGCTTAAAAGCTGTGAGAAATATGAAGAGCTTCAAAAGTTGTCAAAAATATGAGGAGCATGAAACGGTCTGAAAAATATGAGGAACATGAAATGATCTGAAAACAGGAGGATGATGAAGCGGTGTGGAAAAACATGAAGAGCCTGAAAACGTGTGAAAAATATGAAGAGCTTAAAAGCTGTGAAAAATATGAAGAGCTTCAAAAGTTGTCAAAAATATGAGGAGCATGAAACAGTCTGAAAATTTGGAAGAGCATGAAGTGGTGTTCAAAAACATGAAGAGCCTGAAAAGGTGTGAAAAACATGAAGAGCTTCAAATTGTGTCAAGTATATGAGGAGCATGAAACGGTCTGAAAAATAGGAGGAGCATGAAGCGGTGTTGAAAAACATGAAGAGCCTGAAAAGGTGTGAAAAACATGAAGAGCTTCAAATTGTGTCAAGTATATGAGGAGCATGAAACGGTCTGAAAAATAAGAGTAACATGAAACGGTCTGATAAATAGGAGGAGCATGAAGCGGTGTTCAAAAACATGAAGAGCCTGAAAAGGTGTGAAAAACATGAAGAGCTTCAAATTGTGTCAAGTATATGAGGAGCATGAAACGGTCTGAAAAATAGGAGGAGCATGAAGCGGTGTTGAAAAACATGAAGAGCCTGAAAAGGTGTGAAAAATATGAAGAGCTTCAAAACCTGTCAAAAATATGAGGAGCCTGAAACAGTCTCAAAAATAGGAAGAGCATGAAACGGTCTGAAACATAGGAGGATCATGAAGCGGTGTTGAAAATCGTGAAGAGCCTGAAAAGGTGTGAAAAATGTGAAGAGCTTCAACAGGTGTCAAAAACATGAGGAGAATGAAACGGTCTGAAAAATAGGAGGAGCTTGAAGCTGTGTTCAAAAATATGAAGAGCCAGAAAAGGTGTGAAAAATATGAAGAGCTTCAAACAGTGTCAAAAATATGAGGAGCAAGTAACGGTCTGAAAAATAGGAGGAGCATGAAGTGGAGCTGAAAAACATGAAGAGCCTGAAAAGGTGTGCAAAATATGAAGAGCTTCAAAAGGTGTAAAAAATGAGATGAGCATGTAACGGTCTGAAAAATAGGAGGAGCATGAACTGGTGCTGAAAAACATGAAGAGCCTGAAAAGGTTTGAAAAATATGAAGAACTTCAAAAGGTGTGAAAAATATGAGGAGCATGAAACGGTCTGAAAAATAGGAGGAGCATGAAGTGGAGCTGAAAAACATGAAGAGCCTGAAAAGGTGTGCAAAATATGAAGAGCTTCAAAAGGTGTAAAAAATGAGATGAGCATGAAACGGTCTGAAAAATAGGAGGAGCATGAACTGGTGCTGAAAAACATGAAGAGCCTGAAAAGGTTTGAAAAATATGAAGAACTTCAAAAGGTGTGAAAAATATGAGGAGCATGAAACGGTCTGAAAAATAGGAGGAGCATGAACTGGTGCTGAAAAACATGAAGAGCCTGAAAAGGTGTGCAAAATATGAAGAGCTTCAAAAGGTGTAAAAATGAGAGCAGCATGAAACGGTCTGAAAAATAGGAGGAGCATGAAGTGGAGCTGAAAAACATGAAGAGCCTGAAAAGGTGTGCAAAATATGAAGAGCTTCAAAAGGTGTCAAGAATATGAGGAGCATGAAACGGTCTGAAAAATAGGAGGAGCATGAACTGGTGCTGAAAAACATGAAAGCCTGAAAAGGTTTGAAAAATATGAAGAGCTTCAAAAGGTGTGAAAAATATGAGGAGCATGAATCAGTCTGAAAAATAGGAGAAGCTTGAAGCGGTGTTCAAAAACATGAAGTGCCTGAAAAGGTGTGAGAAATATGAAGAGCTTCAAAAGGTGTCAAAAATAGATGAGCATGAAACGGTCAGAAAAATAGGAGGAGCATGAAGCGGTGTTCACAATCATGAAGTGCCTGAAAAGGTGTGAGAAATATGAAGAGCTTCAAAGGATGTGAAATATATGAGGAGCATGAAACGGCATGAAAAATAGGAAGAGCATGAAGCTGGGCTCAAACACATGAAGAGCCTGAAAAGGTGTGAAAAATATGAAGAGCTTCAAAAGGTGTCAATATTATGAGGAGCAGGAAACGGTCTGAAAAATAGGAGGAGCATGAAGTGGTGTTGAAAAACAGGAAGAGCCTGAAAAGGTGTGAAATATATGAAGAGCTTCAAAATGTGTCAAAATATTAGGAGCATGAAACGGTTTGAAAAATAGGAGGAGCATGAAGCGGTGTTCAAAAACATGAAGAGCCTGAAAAGGTGTGAAAAATATGAAAAGCCTAAAAACCTGTCAAAATTATGAAGAGCATGAAACGGTCTGAAAAATAGCAGGAGCATGAAGCGGTGTTGAAAAACATGAAGAGTCTGAAAACGTGTGAAAATACGAAGAACTTCAAAAATATGAAAAATATGAAGAGCTTGAAAAGGTGTGAAAAATATGAAGAGCTTCAAAAGGTGTAAAAATGAGATGAGCATGAAACGGTCTGAAAAAATAGGAGGAGCATGAAGTGGTGTTGAAAAAATGAAAAGCCTGAAAAGGTGTGAAATATATGAAGAGCTTCAAAAGGTGTAAAAATATGAGGAGAATGAAATGGTCTGCAAAATAGGAAGAGCATGAAATGGAGTTCAAAAACATGAAGAGCATGAAAAGGTGTGAAATATATGAAGAGCTTCAAAATGTGTCAAAATATTAGGAGCATGATACTGTCTGAAAAATAGGAGAAGCATGCAGTGGTGTTCAAAAACATGAAGAGCCTGAAAAGTTGTGAAAAATACGCATAGCTTCAAAGGGTGTCAAAAATTAGATGAGCATGAAACGGTCTGAAAAATTGGAGGAGCAAGAAGTTGTGTTGAAAAATATGAAGAGCCTGAAAAGGTGTGAAAAATATGAAGAGCTTCAAAAGGTGTGAAATACATGAGGAGCATGAAACTCTCTGAAAAATAGGAGGAGCATGAAGTGGTGTTGAAAAACATGAAGAGCCTGAAATGGTGTGAAATATATGAAGACCTTCATAACGTGTGAAAAATATGAGGAGCTTCAAAAAGTGTCAAAATTATGAGGAGCATGAAACGGTCTGAAAAATAGGAGGAGCATGAAGCGGTGTTCAAAACATGAAGAGACTGAAAATGTGTGAAAAATATGAAGAGCTTCAAAAGGTGTCAAAAATATGAGGAACATGAAACGGTCTGAAAAATAGAAGGAGCATGAAATGCTGATCAAAAACATGAAGAGACTGAAAAGATGTGAAACATATGAAGAGCTTCAAAAGGTGTAAAATACATGAGGAGCATGAAACAGTCTGAAAAATAGGAGAAGCATGAAGTGGTGTGGAAAAAGATGAAGAGCCTGAAAAGTTGTGAAAAATATGAAGAGCTTCAAAGGTGTCAAAAATGGGAGGAGCATGAAACGGTGTGAAAAATAGGAGGAGCATGAAATCGTGTTCAAAAACATGAAGAGCCTGAAAAGGTGTTAAAAATATGAACAGCTTCAAAAGATGTGAAAAATATGCAGAGCTTCAAAAGGTGTCAAAAATGAGATGAGCATGAAACGGTCTGAAAAATCGGAGGAGCATGAAGTGGGGTTGAAAATCATGAAGAGCCTGAAAAGGTGTGTAACATATGAAGAGCTTCAAAAGAAGTGAAATACATGAGGAGCATGAAACCGTCTGAATTATAGGAGGAGCATGAAACGGTGTTCAAAAACATGAATAGCCTGAAAAGGTGTGAAAAATATGAAGAGCTACAAAAGGTGTGAAAAATATGAAGAGCTCAAAAGGTGTGAAAGATATGAAGAGCTTCAAAAGGTGTGAGATACATGAGGAGCATGAAACGGTCAGAAAAATAGGAGGAGCATGAAGCGGTGTTGAAAAACATGAAGAACCTGAAAAGGTGTTAAAAATATGAAGAGCTTCCAAAGGTGTCAAAAATGTGAGGAGCATTAAACGGTCTGAAAAATAGGAGGAGCATGAAACCGTGTCAAAAACATGAAGAGCCTGAAAAGGTGTGAAATATATGAAGAGATTCAAAAGGTGTCAAAAATATGAGGAGCATGTAACGGTTTGGAAAATAGGACGAGCAAGAAGTGGTGTTGAAAAACATGAAGAGCCTGAAAAAGTGTAAAATATATGAAGAGCTTCAAAAGGTGTTAAATATAGGAGGAGCATGAAGCGGTGTTCAAAAACATGAAGAGCCTGAAAATGTGTGTAAAATATGAAGAGCTTCAAAACGTGTCAAAAATATGAGGAGCATGAAACGTTCTGAAAAATAGGTGGATCAAGAAGCGGTGTTGACAAACAGATGGAGAAACATACCGTGTTCATGGATTGGAAGAATTAATATTGTCAAAATGGCTATTCTACCCAAAGCAGTCTATAGATTCAATGCAATCCCTATCAAGCTACCAACGGTATTTTTCACAGAACTAGACCAAAGAATTTCACAATTTGTATGGAAATACAAAAAACTTCGAATAGCCAAAGTAATCTTGAGAAAGAAGAATGGAACTGGAGGAATCAACCTGCCTGACTTCAGACTCTACTACAAAGCCGCAGTCATCAAGACAGTATGGTACTGGCACAAAGACAGAAATATAGATCAATGGAACAGAATAGAAAGCCCAGAGATAAATCCACGAACCTATGGACACCTTATTTTTGACAAAGGAGGCAAGGATATACAATGGAAAAAAGACAACCTCTTTAACAAGTGGTGCTGGGAAAACTGGTCAACCACTTGTAAAAGAATGAAAATAGAACACTTTCTAACACCATACACAAAAATAAACTCAAAATGGATTAAAGATCTAAATGTAATACCAGAAACTATAAAACTCCTAGAGGAGAACATAGGCAAAACACTCTCCGACATAAATCAAAGCAAGATCCTCTATGACCCACCTCCCAGAATATTGGAAATAAAAGCAAAACTAAACAAATGGGACCTAATGAAACTTAAAAGCTTTTGCACTACAAAGGAAACTATAAGTAAGGTGAAAAGACAGCCCTCAGATTGGGAGAAAATAATAGCAAATGAAGAAACAGACAAAGGATTAATCTCAAAAATATACAAGCAACTCCTGCAGCTCAATTCCAGAAAAATAAATGACCCAATCAAAAAATGGGCCAAAGAACTAAACAGACATTTCTCCAAAGAAGACATACAGATGGCTAACAAACACATGAAAAGAGGCTCAACATCACTCATTATTAGAGAAATGCAAATCAAAACCACAATGAGGTACCATTACACGCCAGTCAGGATGGCTGCTATCCAAAAGTCTACAAGCAATAAATGCTGGAGAGGGTGTGGAGAAAAGGGAACCCTCTTACACTGTTGGTGGGAATGCAAACTAGTACAGCCGCTATGGAAAACAGTGTGGAGATTTCTTAAAAAACTGGAAATAGAACTGCCATATGACCCAGCAATCCCACTTCTGGGCATACACACTGAGGAAACCAGATCTGAAAGAGACACGTGCACCCCAATGTTCATCGCAGCACTGTTTATAATAGCCAGGACATGGAAGCAACCTAGATGCCCATCAGCAGATGAATGGATAAGGAAGCTGTGGTACATATACACCATGGAATATTACTCAGCCATTAAAAAGAATTCATTTGAACCAGTCCTAATGAGATGGATGAAGCTGGAGCCCATTATACAGAGTGAAGTAAGCCAGAAAGATAAAGAACATTACAGCATACTGACACATGTATATGGAATTTAGAAAGGTGATAACGATAACCCTATATGCAGAACAGAAAAAGAGACACAGAAATACAGAACAGACTTTTGAACTTTGTGGGAGAATGTGAGGGTGGGATATTTCAAAAGAACAGCCTGTATACTATCTATGGTGAAACAGATCACCAGCCCAGGTGGGATGCACGAGACAAGTGCTCGGGCCTGGTGCACTGGGAAGACCCAGAGGAATCGGGTGGAGAGGGAGGTGGGAGGGGGGATCGGGACTGGGAATACATGTAAATCCATGGCTGATTCATATCAATGTATGACAAAACCCACTGGGAAAAAAAATGATAATAAAAAAAAAAAAAAAAAAAAGAAGCTGTGTTGAAAAACATGAAGAGCGTGAAAACGTGTGAAAAATATGAAGAGGTTCAAAAGGTGTGAAAAATATGAAGAGCTTAAAATGGTGTCAAAAATGAGATGAGAATGAAACGGTCTGAAAAATAGGAGCAGCATGAAACGGTGTTCAAAAACATGAAGAGCCTGAAAAGGTGTGAAAAATATGAAGAGCTTCAAAAGGTGTGAAATACATGAGGAGCATGAAACAGTTGAAAAATAGGAGGAGCATGAAGCGGTGTTCAAAAACACGAAGAGCTTGAAAGGTGTGAAAAATATGAAGAGCTTTAAAAGGTGTCAAAAATATGAGGAGCATGAAACGTTCTGAAAAATAGGAGGATCATGAAACGTTGTTCAAAAACATGAAGAGCTTGAAAAGGTGTGAAAAATATGAAGAGCCTCAAAACGTGTCAAAAATATGAGGAGTATGAAACGGTCTGGAAAATAGCAGGAGCATGAAGCGGTGTTGAAAAGATGAAGAGCCTGAAAACGTGTGAAAAATATGAACAGCTTCAAAATTATGAAAAATATGAAGAGCTTCAATAGGTATGAAAAATGTGAAGAGATTCATAATGTGTCAAAAATGACATGAGCATGAAACGGTCTGAAAAATACGAGGAGCATGAAGCGGTGTTCAAAATCATGAAGAGTATGAAAAGGTGTGAAAAATTTGAAGAGCTTCAAAAATGTGAAAAATATGAAGAGCTTCAAAACGTGTGAAATATATGAAGAGGTTCAAAAGGTGTGAAAAATATGAACAGCTTCAAAAGGTGTCAAAAATATGAAGAGCATGAAACGGTCTGAAAAATAGGAGGAGCATGAAGTGGTGTTGAAAAACATGAAGAGCCTGAAAATGTGTGAAATATATGAAGAGCTTCAAAAGGTGTGAAAAATATGAAGAGCTTCAAAAGGTGTCAAAAATATGAAGAGCATGAAACGGTCGCACAAATAGGAGGAACTTGAAGTGGTTTTCGAAAACATTAAGAGTCTGAAAAGGTGTGAAATATAAGAAGAGCTTCAAAAGGTGTCAAAATTATGAGGAGCATGAAACGGTCTGAAAAATAGGAGGATCAGGAAACAGTGTTGAAAAACATGAAGAGCCTGAAAAGGTGTGAAAAATATGAAGAGCTTCAAAACGTGTCAAAAATAAGAGGAGCATGAAACTCTCTGAAAAATAGGAGGACTATGATGCGGTGTTGAAAAATATGAAGAGCTTCAAAAGCTGTCAAAAATGAGATGACCATGAAACGGTCTGAGAAATAGAAGGAACATGAAGTTCTTTTCAAAAAAATGAAGAACCTGAAAAGGTGTGAAGTATATGAAGATTTCAAAAGGTGTCAAAAATATGAGGAGCATGAAACGGTCTGAAAAATAGGAGGAGCATGAAGTCATGTTGAAAAACATGAAGAGCTTGAAAATGTGAGAAAAATACGAAGAGCTTCAAAAGGTGTCACAAATATGAGGAGCATGAAACGGTCTGAAATATATGAGGAGCATGAAGCGGTGTTCAAAAACATGAAGAGCCTGAAAACGTGTGAAAAATTTGAAGATTTTCAAAAATGTGAAAAATATGAAGAGCTTCAAAAGGTGTGAAATATATGAAGATCTTCAAAAGGTGTCAAAAATTAGATGAGCATGAAACGGTCTGAAAAATAGGAGGAGCATGAAGTGGTGTTCAAAAATTTGAAGAGCCTGAAATGGTGTGAAATATATGAAGAGTTTCAAAAGGTGTCAAATATATGAGGAGCAAAAACGGTCTGAAAATAGGAGCAGCATGAAGTGGTGTTGAAAATCATGACGAGCCTTAAAAGGTGCGTAAAATATGAAGAGCTTCAAAATGTGTGAAATACATGAGGAGCATGAAACGGTCTGAAAAATAGGAGGAGCATGAAGCGGTGTTCAAAAATATGAAGAGCCTGAAAATTTGTGAAAACTATGAAGAGCTTCAGAAGGTGTCAAAAATTAGATGAGCATGAAACGGTCTGAAAAATAGGAGGAGCATGAAGTGGTGTTGAAAAACATTAAGAGCCTGAAAATATGTGAAATATATGAAGAGCTTCAAAAGATTTCAGAAATGAAAGGAGCATGAAACGGTCTGAAAAATAGGAGGAGCATGAAGCGGTGTGGAAAAACATGAGGAGCCTGAAAAGGTGTGAAACATATGAAGAGCTTCAAAAGTTGTGAAAAATATGAAGAGCTTCAAATGCTGTCAAAAATGAGATGAGCATGAAACGGTCTGAGAAATAGGAGAAGCATGAAGTGGTGTTGAAAAACATGAAGAGCCTGAAAAAGTGTGAAATATATGAAGAGCTTCAAAAGGTGTGAAAAATATGAAGAGCTTCAAAAGGTGTCAAAAATATGAGGAGCATGAAACGGTCTGAAAAATAGGAGGAGCATTGTAGCATTGTTCAAATACTTGAAGAGCCTGAAATGGTGTGAAAAATATGAAGAGCTTCAAAAGGTGTCAAAAATATGAGGAGCATGAAACGGTCTGAAAAATAGGAGGAGCATGAAACGGTCTGAAAAATAGGAGGAGCATGAAGTGGTGTTCAAAAATATGAAGATCCTGAAAAGGTGTGAAAAATACGAAGACCTTCAAAAGATGTGAAATACATGAGGAGCATGAAACTGTCTGAAAAATAGGAGGAGCATGAAGCGCAGTTCAAAAACATGAAGAGCTTGAAAAGGTGTAAAAAATATGAAGAGCTACAAAAGGTGTGAAATATATGAGGAGCATGAAACGGTGTATAAAATAGGAGGAGCATGAAGCGGTGTTCAAAAACATGAAGAGCCTGAAAAGGTGTGAAAAATATGAAGAGCTTCAAAAGACGTGAAATACATTAGGAGCATGAAACTGTCTGAAAAATAGGAGGAGCATGAGACTGTGTTGAAAAACGTGAAGAGCCTTAAAAGGTGTGAAAAATATGAAGAGCTTCAAAAGGTGTGAAAAATATGAGGAGCATGAAACGGTCTGAAAAAGAGAAGGAGCATGAAGCATTGATGAAAAACTTGAGGAGCCTGAAAACGTGTGAAAAATATGAAGAGCTTCAAAAGGTGTGAAATACATGAGGAGCATGAATTGGTCTGAAAAATATGAGCAGCATGAAGTGGTGTTGAAAAACATGAAGAGCCTGAAAAGGTGTGAAAAATACGAAGAACTTCAAAAGGTGTGAAAAATAGGAGGAGCATGATGCGGTGTTGAAAAACATGAAGAGCCTGAAAAGGTGTGAAAAATACGAAGAGCTTCAATAGGTGTGAAAAATATGAAGAGCTTCAAAAGGTGTCAAAAATATGAGGAGCATGAAAAGGTCTGAAAAATAGGAGGAGCATGAAGTGGTGTTGAAAAACATGAAGAGCCTGAAAACATGTGAAAAATATGAAGAGCTTCAAAATGTGTCAAAAATATGAGGAGCATGAAACGGTCTGAAAAACAGGAGAAGCATGAAGCGGTGTTGAAAAACATGAGGAGCCTGAAAACGTGTGAAAAATATGAAGAGCTTCAAAAATATGAAAAATATGAAGAGATTCAAAAGGTGTGAAAAATATGAAGAGCTTCAAAAGATGCCAAAAATGAGATGAGCATGAAACGGTCTGAAGAAAAGGAGGAGCATGAAGCGGAGTTCACAAAAATGAAGAGCCTGAAAAGGTGAAAAATATATGAAGAGCTTCAAAAGGTGTCAAAAATTTGAGGAGCATGAAGCAATCTGAAAAATAGGAGGAGCATGAGTTGGTTTTGAAAAACATGAAGAGCTTGAAAACATGCGAAATATATGAAGCGCTTCAAAAGGTGTGAAATACATGAGGAGCATGAAACAGTTGAAAAATAGGAGGAGCATGAAGCGGTGTTCAAAAACACGAAGAGCTTGAAAGGTGTGAAAAATATGAAGAGCTTTAAAAGGTGTCAAAAATATGAGGAGCATGAAATGTTCTGAAAAATAGGAGGATCATGAAACGTTGTTCAAAAACATGAAGAGCTTGAAAAGGTGTGAAAAATATGAAGAGCCTCAAAACGTGTCAAAAATATGAGGAGTATGAAACGGTCTGGAAAATAGCAGGAGCATGAAGCGGTGTTGAAAAAGATGAAGAGCCTGAAAACGTGTGAAAAATATGAAGAGCTTCAAAATTATGAAAAATATGAAGAGCTACAATAGGTGTGAATAATGTGAAGAGATTCAAAATGTGTCAAAAATGACATGAGCATGAAACGATCTGAAAAATACGAGGAGCATGAAGCGGTGTTGAAAATCATGAAGAGCCTGAAAAGGTGTTAAAAATATGAAGAGCCTCAAAACGCGTCAAAATATGAGGATCATGAAACGGTCTGAAAAATAGGAGGAGCATGAAACGGTGTTCAAAAACACGAAGAGCCTAAAAAGGTGTGAAAAATATGAAGAGCTTCAAAACACGTCAAAATATGAGGAGCATGAAACGGTCTGAAAAACAGGAGGATCATGAAGCCGTGTTGAAAAACATGGGGAGCCTGAAAAGGTGTGAAAAATATGAAGAGCTTCAAAAGGTCTCAAAAATATGAGGAGCATGAAACAGTCTGAAAAATAGGAGAAGCATGAAACGGTGTTCAAAAACATGAAGAGCCTGAAAAGCTGTGAAAAATATGAAGAGCTTCTAAAGGTGTGAAATACATGAGGAGCATGAAACGGTATGAAAAATATGAGGAGCATGAAGCAGTGTTCAAAAACATGAAGAGCCTGAAAAGGTGTGAAAAATATGAAGAGCTTCAAAAGGTTGGAAATACATGAGGAGCATGAAACGGTCTGGAAAATAGGACAAGCATGAAGCGGTGTGGAAAAACATGAAGAGCCTGAAAACTTGTGAAAAATATGAAGAGCTTAAAAGCTGTGAGAAATATGAAGAGCTTCAAAAGTTGTCAAAAATATGAGGAGCATGAAACGGTCTGAAAAATATGAGGAGCATGAAATGATCTGAAAACAGGAGGATGATGAAGCTGTGTGGAAAAACATGAAGAGCCTGAAAACGTGTGAAAAATATGAAGAGCTTAAAAGCTGTGAAAAATATGAAAAGCTTCAAAAGTTGTCAAAAATATGAGGAGCATGAACTGTCTGAAAAATAGGAGGAGCATGAAGCGGTTTTGAAAAACATGAAGAGCCTGAAAAGGTGTGAAAAATATGAAGAGCTTCAAAAGGTGTCAAATATATCAGGAGCATGAAACGGTCTGAAAAATAGGAGGAGCATGAAGCGGTGTTCAAAAACATGAAGAGCATGAAAAGGTGTGAAAAATATAAAGAGCTTCAAAAGCTGTGAAATACATGCGGAGCATGAAACGGTCTGAAAAATAGGAGGGGCATGAAAAGGTGTTCAAAAACATGAAAGCGTGAAAAGGTGAGAAAAATATGAAGAGCTTCAAAAGATGTTAAATACATGAGGAGCATGAAACGGTCTGAAAAATAGGAGGAGCATGAAGCGGTGTTCAAAAATATGAAGAGCCTGAAAATTTGTGAAAACTATGAAGAGCTTCAGAAGGTGTCAAAAATTAGATGAGCATGAAACGGTCTGAAAAATAGGAGGAGCATGAAGTGGTGTTGAAAAACATTAAGAGCCTGAAAATGTGTGAAATATATGAAGAGCTTCAAAAGATTTCAGAAATGAGAGGAGCATGAAACGGTCTGAAAAATAGGAGGAGCATGAAGCGGTGTTGAAAAACATGAGGAGCCTGAAAAGGTGTGAAACATATGAAGAGCTTCAAAAGTTGTGAAAAATATGAAGAGCTTCAAATGCTGTCAAAAATGAGATGATCATGAAACGGTCTGAGAAATAGGAGAAGCATGAAGTGGTGTTGAAAAACATGAAGAGCCTGAAAAAGTGTGAAATATATGAAGAGCTTCAAAAGGTGTGAAAAATATGAAGAGCTTCAAAAGGTGTCAAAAATATGAGGAGCATGAAACGGTCTGAAAAATAGGAGGAGCATTGTAGCATTGTTCAAAAACTTGAAGAGCCTGAAATGGTGTGAAAAATATGAAGAGCTTCAAAAGGTGTCAAAAATATGAGGAGCATGAAACGGTCTGAAAAATAGGAGGAGCATGAAACGGTCTGAAAAATAGGAGGAGCATGAAGCCGTGTTGAAAAACATGAAGAGCCTGAAAAGGTGTGAAAAATAAAGAGCTTCAAAAGGTGTCAAAAATATGTGGAGCATATAACGGTTTGAAAAATAGGAGGAGCATGAAGCGGTGTTCAAAAACATGAAGATCCTGAAAAGGTGTGAAAAATACGAAGAGCTTCAAAATATGTGAAATACATGAGGAGCATGAAACTGTCTGAAAAATAGGAGGAGCATGAAGCGCTGTTCAAAAAAATGAAGAGCTTGAAAAGGTGTAAAAAATATGTAGAGCTACAAAAGGTGTGAAATATATGAGGAGCATGAAACGGTGTATAAAATAGGAGGAGCATGAAGCGGTGTTCAAAAACATGAAGAGCCTGAAAAGGTGTGAAAAATATGAAGAGCTTCAAAAGATGTGAAATACATTAGGAGCATGAAACGGTCTGAAAAATAGGAGGATCATGAAGCGGTGTTGAAAAATATGAAGAGCCTGAAAAGATGTGAAAAATATGAAGAGCTTCAAAATGTGTCAAAAATATGAGGAGCATGAAACGGTCTGAAAAACAGGAGAAGCATGAAGCGGTGTTGAAAAACATGAGTAGCCTGAAAACGTGTGAAAAATATGAAGAGCTTCAAAAATATGAAAAATATGAAGAGATTCAAAAGGTGTGAAAAATATGAAGAGCTTCAAAAGATGTCAAAAATGAGATGAGCATGAAACGGTCTGAAGAAAAGGAGGAGCATGAAGCGGAGTTCACAAAAATGAAGAGCCTGAAAAGGTGGAAAATATATGAAGAGCTTCAAAAGGTGTCAAAAATTTGAGGTGCATGAAACAATCTGAAAAATAGGAGGAGCATGAGTTGGTTTTGAAAAACATGAAGAGCCTGAAAACATGCGAAATATATGAAGCGCTTCAAAAGGTGTGAAATACATGAGGAGCATGAAACAGTTGAAAAATAGGAGGAGCATGAAGCGGTGTTCAAAAACACGAAGAGCTTGAAAGGTGTGAAAAATATGAAGAGCTTTAAAAGGTGTCAAAAATATGAGGAGCATGAAACGTTCTGAAAAATAGGAGGATCATGAAACGTTGTTCAAAAACATGAAGAGCTTGAAAAGGTGTGAAAAATATGAAGAGCCTCAAAACGTGTCAAAAATATGAGAAGTATGAAACGGTCTGGAAAATAGCAGGAGCATGAAGCGGTGTTGAAAAAGATGAAGAGCCTGAAAACGTGTGAAAAATATGAAGAGCTTCAAAATTATGAAAAATATGAAGAGCTTCAATAGGTGTGAATAATGTGAAGAGATTCAAAATGTGTCAAAAATGACATGAGCATGAAACGATCTGAAAAATACGAGGAGCATGAAGCGGTGTTGAAAATCATGAAGAGCCTGAAAAGGTGTTAAAAATATGAAGGGCCTCAAAACGCGTCAAAATATGAGGATCATGAAACGGTCTGAAAAATAGGAGGAGCATGAAACGGTGTTCAAAAACATGAAGAGCCTAAAAAGGTGTGAAAAATATGAAGAGCTTCAAAACGCGTCAAAATATGAGGAGCATGAAACGGTCTGAAAAACAGGAGGATCATGAAGCCATGTTGAAAAACATGGGGAGCCTGAAAAGGTGTGAAAAATATGAAGAGCTTCAAAAGGTCTCAAAAATATGAGGAGCATGAAACGGTCTGAAAAATAGGAGAAGCATGAAACGGTGTTCAAAAACATGAAGAGCCTGAAAAGCTGTGAAAAATATGAAGAGCTTCTAAAGGTGTGAAATACATGAGGAGCATGAAACGGTATGAAAAATATGAGGAGCATGAAGCAGTGTTCAAAAACATGAAGAACCGGAAAAGATGTGAAAAATATGAAGAGCTTCATACGGTGTGAAAATTATGAGGAGCATGAAACGGTATGAAAAATATGAGGAGCATGAAGCAGTGTTCAAAAACATGAAGAGCCTGAAAAGGTGTGAAAAATATGAAGAGCTTCAAAAGGTTGGAAATACATGAGGAGCATGAAACGGTCTGGAAAATAGGACAAGCATGAAGCGGTGTGGAAAAATATGAAGAGCCTAAAAACTTGTGAAAAATATGAAGAGCTTAAAAGCTGTGAGAAATATGAAGAGCTTCAAAAGTTGTCAAAAATATGAGGAGCATGAAACGGTCTGAAAAATATGAGGAACATGAAATGATCTGAAAACAGGAGGATGATGAAGCGGTGTGGAAAAACATGAAGAGCCTGAAAACGTGTGAAAAATATGAAGAGCTTAAAAGCTGTGAAAAATATGAAGAGCTTCAAAAGTTGTCAAAAATATGAGGAGCATGAAACAGTCTGAAAATTTGGAAGAGCATGAAGTGGTGTTCAAAAACATGAAGAGCCTGAAAAGGTGTGAAAAACATGAAGAGCTTCAAATTGTGTCAAGTATATGAGGAGCATGAAACGGTCTGAAAAATAGGAGGAGCATGAAGCGGTGTTGAAAAACATGAAGAGCCTGAAAAGGTGTGAAAAACATGAAGAGCTTCAAATTGTGTCAAGTATATGAGGAGCATGAAACGGTCTGAAAAATAAGAGTAACATGAAACGGTCTGATAAATAGGAGGAGCATGAAGCGGTGTTCAAAAACATGAAGAGCCTGAAAAGGTGTGAAAAACATGAAGAGCTTCAAATTGTGTCAAGTATATGAGGAGCATGAAACGGTCTGAAAAATAGGAGGAGCATGAAGCGGTGTTGAAAAACATGAAGAGCCTGAAAAGGTGTGAAAAATATGAAGAGCTTCAAAACCTGTCAAAAATATGAGGAGCCTGAAACAGTCTCAAAAATAGGAAGAGCATGAAACGGTCTGAAACATAGGAGGATCATGAAGCGGTGTTGAAAATCGTGAAGAGCCTGAAAAGGTGTGAAAAATGTGAAGAGCTTCAACAGGTGTCAAAAACATGAGGAGAATGAAACGGTCTGAAAAATAGGAGGAGCTTGAAGCTGTGTTCAAAAATATGAAGAGCCAGAAAAGGTGTGAAAAATATGAAGAGCTTCAAACAGTGTCAAAAATATGAGGAGCAAGTAACGGTCTGAAAAATAGGAGGAGCATGAAGTGGAGCTGAAAAACATGAAGAGCCTGAAAAGGTGTGCAAAATATGAAGAGCTTCAAAAGGTGTAAAAAATGAGATGAGCATGTAACGGTCTGAAAAATAGGAGGAGCATGAACTGGTGCTGAAAAACATGAAGAGCCTGAAAAGGTTTGAAAAATATGAAGAACTTCAAAAGGTGTGAAAAATATGAGGAGCATGAAACGGTCTGAAAAATAGGAGGAGCATGAAGTGGAGCTGAAAAACATGAAGAGCCTGAAAAGGTGTGCAAAATATGAAGAGCTTCAAAAGGTGTAAAAAATGAGATGAGCATGAAACGGTCTGAAAAATAGGAGGAGCATGAACTGGTGCTGAAAAACATGAAGAGCCTGAAAAGGTTTGAAAAATATGAAGAACTTCAAAAGGTGTGAAAAATATGAGGAGCATGAAACGGTCTGAAAAATAGGAGGAGCATGAACTGGTGCTGAAAAACATGAAGAGCCTGAAAAGGTGTGCAAAATATGAAGAGCTTCAAAAGGTGTAAAAATGAGAGCAGCATGAAACGGTCTGAAAAATAGGAGGAGCATGAAGTGGAGCTGAAAAACATGAAGAGCCTGAAAAGGTGTGCAAAATATGAAGAGCTTCAAAAGGTGTCAAGAATATGAGGAGCATGAAACGGTCTGAAAAATAGGAGGAGCATGAACTGGTGCTGAAAAACATGAAAGCCTGAAAAGGTTTGAAAAATATGAAGAGCTTCAAAAGGTGTGAAAAATATGAGGAGCATGAATCAGTCTGAAAAATAGGAGAAGCTTGAAGCGGTGTTCAAAAACATGAAGTGCCTGAAAAGGTGTGAGAAATATGAAGAGCTTCAAAAGGTGTCAAAAATAGATGAGCATGAAACGGTCAGAAAAATAGGAGGAGCATGAAGCGGTGTTCACAATCATGAAGTGCCTGAAAAGGTGTGAGAAATATGAAGAGCTTCAAAGGATGTGAAATATATGAGGAGCATGAAACGGCATGAAAAATAGGAAGAGCATGAAGCTGGGCTCAAACACATGAAGAGCCTGAAAAGGTGTGAAAAATATGAAGAGCTTCAAAAGGTGTCAATATTATGAGGAGCAGGAAACGGTCTGAAAAATAGGAGGAGCATGAAGTGGTGTTGAAAAACAGGAAGAGCCTGAAAAGGTGTGAAATATATGAAGAGCTTCAAAATGTGTCAAAATATTAGGAGCATGAAACGGTTTGAAAAATAGGAGGAGCATGAAGCGGTGTTCAAAAACATGAAGAGCCTGAAAAGGTGTGAAAAATATGAAAAGCCTAAAAACCTGTCAAAATTATGAAGAGCATGAAACGGTCTGAAAAATAGCAGGAGCATGAAGCGGTGTTGAAAAACATGAAGAGCCTGAAAACGTGTGAAAAATATGAAGAGCTCAAAAGGTGTGAAAAATATGAAGAGCTTCAAAAGGTGTCAAAAATATGAAGAGCTTCAAAAGGTGTGAAAAATATGAAGAGCTTCAAAAGGTGTCAAAAATGAAATGAGCATGAAACGGTCTGAAAAATCGGAGGAGCATGAAGCGGTGTTGAAAATCATGAAGAGCCTGAAACGGTGTGAAAAATATGAAGAGCTTCAAAAGGTGTCAAAAATATGAAGAGCTTCAAAAGGTGTCAAAAATATGAAGAGGATGAAACGGTCTGAGAAATAGGAGGAGCAAGAAGCGGTGTTGAAAAACATGAAGAGCCTGAAAAGGTGTGAAAAATATGAAGAGCTTCAAAAGTTGTCAAAAATGAGATGTGCATGAAACGGACTGAAAAATAGGAGGAGCATGAAGTGATGTTGAAAATCATGAAGAGCCTGAAAATGTGTGAAATATATGAAGAGCTTCAAAAGGTGTCAAAAATATGAGGAGCATGAAACGGTCTGAAAAGTAGGAGGAGCATGAAGCTCTGTTAGAAAAAAGAAGAGCCTGAAAAGGTGTGAAAAATATGAAGATCTTCAAAAGGTGTCAAAAATATGAGGAGCATGAAATGGTCTGAAAAGTAGGAGGAGCTTGAAGTGGTTGTGAAAAAGTTCAAGAGCCTGAAAAGGTGTGCAAAATATGAAGAGATTCAAAAGGTGTGAAATTCATGAGGAGATGAAACGGTCTGAAAAAGAGGAGGGGCATGAAGCGGAGTTCAAAAAAATGCAGAGACTTAAAAGGGGTGAAAAATATGAAGAGCTTCAAAAGGTGTGAAAAATATGAGGAGCATGCAACGGTCTGAAAAATAGAAGGAGCCTGAACCGGTGTTCAAAAATATGAAGAGCCTGAAAAGCTGATAAATATATGAAGAGCTTCAAAAGGTGTCAAAAATATGAGGAGCATGAAACGGTCTGAAAAATAGGAGGAGCATGAAGCGGTGTTGAAAAACATGAAGAGACTGAAAACGTGTGAAAAATATGAAGAGCTTCAAAAATGTGAAAAATATGAAGAGCTTCAAAAGGTGTGAAAAATACGAAGAGCTTCAAAAGGTGTGAAATACATGAGGAGCATGAAACGGTCTGAAAAATAGGAGGAGCATGAAACGGTGTTCAAAAACATGAAGAGCCTAAAAAAGTGTGAAGAATATGAAGAGCTTCAAAACGTGTCAAAAATATGAGGAGCATGAAACGGACTGAAAATAGGAGGAGCAAGAATTAGTGTTGAAAAACATGAGGAGCCTGAAAATGTGTGAAAAATATGAAGAGGTTCCAAAGGTGTGAAAAATATGTGGAGCTTCAAAAGGTGTCAAAAATATGAAGAGCATGAAATGGTCTGAAAAATAGGAGGAGCATGAAGCGGTGTTGAAAAACATGAAGAGCCTGAAAACGTGTGAAAAATATGAAGAGCTCAAAAGGTGTGAAATATATGAAGAGCTTCAAAAGGTGTCAAAAATATTAGGAGCATGAAACAGTCGGAAAAATAGGATGAAAATGAAACTGTTTTGCAAAAGATGAGGCGCATGAAAATGTTTGAAAAATATGAAGAGCTTCAAAAGGTGCCAAAAATATGAGAAGCATGAAACGGAATGAAAAATAGGAGGAATATGAAGCGGTGTTGAAAAACATGAAGAGCTTGAAAAGGTGTGAAATATATGAAGAGCTTCAAAAGGTGTCAAAATATGAGAAGCAAGAAACGACTGAAAAATAGGAGGAGCATGAAGCGGTGTTGAAAAACATGAAGAGCCTGAAAAGGTGTGACAAATATGAAGAGCTTCAAAGGGTGTGAAATACATGAGGAGCATGAAACGGTCTGAAAAATAGGAGGAGCATGAAGCTGGGCTTAAAAACATGAAGAGCCGGAAAAGGTGTGAAAAATATGAAGAGCTTCAAAAGGTGTGAAATACATGAGGAGCATGAAACGGTCTGAAAAATAGGAGGAGCATGAAGCTGGGCTTAAAAACATGAAGAGCCTGAAAAGGTGTGACAAATATGAAGAGCTTCAAAGGGTGTGAAATACATGAGGAGCATGAAACTCTCTGAAAAATAGGAGGAGCATGAAGTGGTGTTGAAAAACATGAAGAGCCTGAAATGGTGTGAAATATATGAAGACCTTCATAACGTGGGAAAAATATGAGGAGCTTCAAAAAGTGTCAAAATTATGAGGAGCATGAAACGTTCTGAAAAATAAGAGGAGCATGAAGCGGAGTTGAAAAATACGAGGAGCATGAGGAGGTGTTGAAAAAAATGAAGAGCCTGAAAAGGTGTGAAAAATATGAAGAGCTTCTAAAGGTGTCAAAAATATGAGGAGCATGAAAAGGTCTGAAAAATAGGAGGAGCATGAAGTGGTGTTGAAAAACATGAAGAGCCTGAAAAGTGTGTAAAATATGAAGAGCTTCATAAGGTGTCAAAAATATGAGGAGCATGAAACGGTCTGAAAAAGAGGAGGAGCATGAAGCGGTGTTCAAAACATGAAGAGCCTGAAAATGTGTGAAAAATATGAAGAGCTTCAAAAGGTGTCCAAAAAATGAGGAACATGAAACGGTCTGAAAAATAGAAGGAACATGAAATGCTGATCAAAAACATGAAGAGACTGAAAAGGTGTGAAAAATATGAAGAGCTTCAAAAGGTCTGAAATACATGAGGAGCATGAAACAGTCTGAAAAATAGGAGAAGCATGAAGTGGTGTGGAAAAAGATGAAGAGCCTGAAAAAGTGTGAAAAATATGAAGAGCTTCAAAATGTGTCAAAAATATGAGGAGCATGAAACGGTCTGAAAAATAGGAGGAGCATGAAACGGTGTTCAAAATAATGAAGAGCCTGAAAAAGTATGAAAAACATGAAGAGCCTGAAAAGTTGTGAAAATTATGAGGAGCTTCAAAAGGGGTCAAAAATATGAGGAGCATGAAACGGTCTGAAAAATAGGAGGAACATGAAATGGTGTTCAAAAACATGAAGAGTCTGAAAAAGTGTGAAAAAATATGAAGAGCTTGAAAAGATGTGAAATACATGAGGAGCATTAAACGGTCTGAAAAATCAGAGCAGAATGAAACGGTGTTCAAAAACATGAAGAGCCTGAAAAGCTGTGAAAAATATGAAGCGCTTCAAAAGATGTGAAATACATGAGGAGCATTAAACCGTGTGAAAAATAGGAAGAGCATGAAACGGTGTTCAAAAATATGAAGAGCCTGAAAAGGTGTGAAAAATATGAAGAGCTTCTAAAGGTGTCAAAAATATGAGGATCATGAAACGGCCTGAAAAATAGGAGGCGCATGAAGCGGTCTTCAAAAACATTAAGAGCCTGAAAAGGTGTGAAAAATATGAAAAGCTTCAAAAGGTGTCAAAAATATGAGGAGCATGAAACGGTCTGAAAAATAGGAGGAGCCTGAAGCGGTTTTGAAAAACATGAAGAGCCTGAAAGTTGTGAAAAATATGAAGAGCTTCAAAAGGTGTCAAAAATATGAGGAGCATTAAACAGTCTGAAAAATAGGAGGATCATGAAGCGGTGTTGAAAAACATGAAGATCCTGAAAAAGTGTGAAAAATATGAAGAGCTTCAAAAGGTGTGAAAAATATGAAGAGCTTTAAAATGTGTCAAAAATGAGATGAGCATGAAACGATCTGAAAAATAGGAGGAACATGAAGCGGTGTTGAAAAACATGAAGCGCCTGAAAAGGTGTGAGAAATATGAAGAGCTTCAAATGGTGTCAAAAATATGAGGAGCATGAAACGGTCTGGAAAATCCGAGTAGCATGAAACGGTGATCAAAAACATGAAGAGCCTGAAAAGGTGTGAAAAATATGAAGAGCTTTAAAAGGTGTCAAAATATGAGGAGCATGAAACGTTCTGAAAAATAGGAGGATCATGAAACGGTGTTCAAAAACATGAAGAGTCTGAAAGGTGTGAAAAATATGAAGAGCCTCAAAAAATGTCAAAAATATAAGGAGTATGAAATGGTCTCAAAAATAGGAGGAGCAAGAAGCGGTGTTGAAAAACATGAAGAGCCTGAAACCAGTGAAAAATATGAAGAGCTTCAAAAATGTGAAAAATATGAAGAGCTTCAAAAGGTGTGAAAAATATGAAGAGCTTCAAAAGTTGTCAAAAATGAGATGTGCATGAAACGGACTGAAATATAGAAGGAGCATTAAGTGATGTTGAAAAACATGAAGAGCCTGAAAATGTGTGAAATATAGGAAGTGCTTCAAAAGGTGTCAAATATATGAGGAGCATGAAACGGTCTGAAAACTAGGAGGAGCATGAAGCGGTGTTGAGAAACATGAAGAGCCTTAAAAGGTGTGAAAAATATGAAGAGCTTCAAAAGATGTGAAAAACATGAAGAGCTTCAAAGGTGTCAAAATGAGATGAGCATGAAACGGTCTGAACAATAGGAGGAGGATGAAGCGGTGTTGAAAAACATGAAGAGCCTGAAAATGTGTGAAAAATGTGAAAAGCTTCTAAAGGTGTTCAAAAATATTAGGAGAATGAAACGGTCTGAAAAATAGGAGGAGCATGAAGCGGTGTTGAAAAACATGAAGAGCTTGAAAACGTGTGAAAAATATGAAGAACTTCAAAAGGTGTGAAAAATGTGAAGAGCTTGAAAAGGTGTCAAAAATGAGATGAGCATGAAACGGTCTGAAAAATAGGAGGAGCATGAAGCGGTGTTGAAAAACATGAAGAGCCTGAAAAGTTGTGAAAAATAGGAAGATCTTCAAAAGGTGTCAAAAATATGAGGAGCATGAAACGGTCTGAAAAATAGGAGGAGAATGAAACGGTGTTCAAAAAGAAGAAGAGCCTGAAAAGGTGTGAAAAATATGAAGAGCTTCAAAAGGTGTCAAAATATGAGGAGCATGAAACCGTCTGAAAAGTAGGAGGAGCATTAAGCGGTGTTGAAAAACATGAAGAGCCTGAAAAGGTGTGAAAAATAGGAAGATCTTGAAAAGGTGTCAAAAATATGAGTAGCATGAAACGGTCTGAAAAATAGGAGGAGCATGAAGTCGTGATGAAAAACATGAAGAGCCTGAAAAGGTGTGAAAAATATGAAGAGCTTCCAAAATTGTGAAAATATGAGGAGAATGAAACGGTTTGAAAAATAGGAGGAGCATGAAACGGTCTGAAAAATTGGAGGAGCATGATGCGGTGTGGAAAAACAAGAAGAGCCTGAAAAGGTGTGAAAAATATGAAGAGCTTCAAAAGGTGTGAAAAATATGAAGAGCTTCAAAAGGTTTCAAAATTAAGAGGAGCAATAAACCGTCTGAAAAATATGAAGGAGCATGAAACGGTTTGAAAAATAGGAGGAGCATGAAACGTGATGAAAAACATGAAGAGCTTCAAAAGGTGTGAAAAATATTAGATCATGAAACGATCTGAAAAATAGGAGGAGCATGAACTGGTCTTGAACAACATGAAGAGCATGAAAAGGTGTGAAAAATATGAAGAGCTTAAAAAGGTGTCAAAAATATGAGGAGCACGGAACGGTCTGAAAAATAGGAGAACCACGAAGCTGTGTTGAAAAACATGACAGCATGAAAAAGTGTGAAAAATATGAAGGGCTGCAAAAGTTGTGAAAAATGTGAAGAGCATGAAAAGGTCTGAAAAATAGGAGGAGCATGAAGCGCTGTTGAAAAACATGAAGTGCCTGAAAAGTTGTGAAGAATATGAAGAGCTTCAAAAGGTGTCAAAAATATGAAGAGCATGAAATGGACTGAAAAATATGAGGTGCATGAATCGGTCTGATTAATAGGAGGAGCATGAAACGGTGTTGAAAAACATGAAGAGCATTGAAAGGTGTGAAAAATATGAAGAGCTTCAAAAGGTGTCAAAACTCTGAGGATCATGAAATGATCTGAAAGATAGGAGGAGCATGAACCGGTGGTCAGAAACATGAAGAGCCTGAAAAGGTGTGAAATATATGAAGAGCTTCAAAAGGTGTGAAAAATATGAATAGCTTCAGAAGGTGTTAAAAATATGAGGAGCATGAAACGGTCTGAAAAATAGGTGGAGCATCAAAATGTGTTGAAAAACATGAAGATCATGAAAGGTTTGAAAAATATGAAGAGCTTCAAAAGGAGTCAAAAATAGAAGTAGCATGAAACGGTGTTCAAAAACTTGAAGTGCCTGAAAATGTGTGAAAAATATGAAGAGATTTAAAGGTGTCAAAAATATGAGGAACATGAAACGGTCTGAAAAATAGGAGGAGCATGAAGCGGTGTTGAAAAACATGAAGAGCCTGAAAAGGTGTGAAAAATATGAAGAGCTTCAAACGGTGTGAAAACTATGAGGAGCATGAAACGGTCTGAAAAATAGGAGGAGCATGAAGCGTTGTTCAAAAACATGAAGAGCCACAAAAGGTGTGAAAAATATGAAGAGCTTTAAAAGGTGTCAAATATGAGGAGCATGAAACGTTCTGAAAAATAGGAGGATCATGAAACGGTGTTCAAAAACATGAAGAGCCTGAAAAGGTGTGAAAAATATGAAGAGCCTCAAAAAATGTCAAAAATATAAGGAGTATGAAATGGTCTCAAAAATAGGAGGAGCAAGAAGCGGTGTTGAAAAACATGAAGAGCCTGAAACCGAGTGAAAAATATGAAGAGCTTCAAAAATGTGAAAAATATGAAGAGCTTCAAAAGGTGTGAAAAATATGAAGAGCTTCAAAAGTTGTCAAAAATGAGATGTGCATGAAACGGACTAAAATATAGGAGGAGCTTGAAGTGATGTTGAAAAACATGAAGAGCCTGAAAATGTGTGAAATATAGGAAGAGCTTCAAAAGGTGTCAAAAATATGAGGAGCATGAAACCGTCTGAAAACTAGGAGGAGCATGAAGCGGTGTTGAGAAACATGAAGAGCCTGAAAAGGTGTGAAAAATATGAAGAGCTTCAAAAGGTGTCAAAAATATGAGGAGCATGAAATGGTCTGAAATGTAGTAGGAGCATGAAGTGGTTGTGAAAAACTTCAAGAGCCTGAAAAGGTGTGCAAAATATGAAGAGCTTCAAAAGGTGTGAAATTCATGAGGAGATGAAACGGTCTGAAAAAGAGGAGGGGCATTAAGCGGTGTTCAAAAACATGCAGAGACTGAAAAGGTGTGAAAAATATGAAGAGCTTCAAAAGGTATGAAAAATATGAGGAGCATGCAACCGTCTGAAAAACAGGAGGAGCATGAACCGGTGTTCAAAAATATGAAGAGCCTGAAAAGGTGTGAAAAATATGAAGAGCTTCAAAAGGTGTCAAAAATAAGAGGAGCATGAAACGGTCTGTAAAATAGGAGGAGCATAAAGCAGTGTTGAAAAACATGAAGAGCCTGAAAAGGTGTGAAAAATATGAAGAGCTTCAAAAGGTGTGAAATACATGAGGAGCATGAAACGGTCTGAAAAATAGGAGGAGCATGAAGCAGTGTTGAAAAACATGAAGAGCCTGAAAACGTGTGAAAAATATGAAGAGCTTCAAAAATGTGAAAAATATGAAGAGCTTCAAAAGGTGTGAAAAATACGAAGAGCTTCAAATGTGTCAAAAATGAGATGAACATGAAACGGTCTGAAACATAGGAGGAGCATGAAGCTTTGTTCAAAAAGATGAAGAGCCTGAAAAGGTGTGAAAAATATGAAAAGCTTCAAAAGTTGTGAAAAATATGAAGAGTTTGAAAAGGTGTCAAAAATATGAGGAGCATGAAACGGTCTGAAAAATAGGAGGAGCATGAAGCGGTGTTCAAAAACATGAAGAGCCTGAAAAGGTGTGAAAAATATGTGGAGCTTCAAAAGCTGTCAAAAATATGAGGAGCATGAAACGGTCTGAAAAATAGGAGGAGCATGAAGCGGTGTTCAAAAACATGAAGAGCTTGAATAGGTGTGAGAAATATGAAGAGCTTCCAAAGGTGTCAATAATATGAGGAGCATGAAACGGTCTGAAAAATAGGAGGAGGATGAAGCGGTGTTCAAAAACATGAAGAGCCTGAAAAGATGTGAAAAATAGGAAGAGATTTAAAATGTGTTAAAAATATGAGGAGCATGAAACGTTCTGAAAAATAGGAGGAGCATGAAGCGGTGTTCAAAAACATGAAGAGACTGGAAAGGTGTGAAAAATATGAAGACTCTCAAAAAATATCAAAAATATGAGGAGTATGAAACGGTCTGAAAAATAGGAGTAGCATGAAGCGGTGTTGAAAAACATGAAAGCCTGAAAATAAGTGAAAAATATGAAGAGCTTCAAAAATGTGAAAAATATGAAGAACTTCAAAAGGTGTGAAAAATATGAAGAGCTTCAAAAGGTGTCATAAATGAGATGAGCATGAAACTGTCTGAAAAATGGGAGGAGCATAAAGCGGTGTTGCAAATCATGAAGAGCCTGAAAAGGTGTGAAAAATATGAAGAGCTTCAAAAGATGTGAAAAACATGAAGAGCTTCAAAAGGTGTCAGAATGAGATGAGCATGAAATGGTCTGAACAATAGGAGGAGCATGAAGCGGTGTTGAAAAACATGAAGAGCCTGAAAAGGTGTGAAAAATATGAAGAGCTTCTAAAGGTGTCAAAAATATGAGGAGAATGAAACGGTCTGAAATATAGGAGGAGCATGAAGTGGTATTGAAAAACATGAAGAGCCTGAAAAGTGTAAAAAATACAAAGATCTTCAAAAAGTGTCAAAAATATGAGGTGCATGAAACGGTCTGAAAAATAGGAGGAGCATGAAGCGGTGTTGAAAAACATGAAGAGCCTGAAAACGTGTCAAAAATATGAAGAACTTCAAAAGGTGTGAAAAATGTGAAGAGCTTCAAAAGGTGTCAAAAATGAGATGAGCATGAAACGATCTGAAAAATAGGAGGAGCATGAAGTGGTGTTGAAAAAAATGAAGAGCCTGAGAAGGTGTGAAAAATATGAAGAGTTTCAAAAGATGTGAATAATATGAAGAGCTTCAAAAGGTGTCAAAAATAAGATGAGCATGAAACGGTCTGAAAATAAGAAGGAGCATGAAGCGGTGTTCAGAAACATGAAGAGCCTGAAAAGGTGTGAAAAATATGAGGAGCTTCAAAAGGTGTCAAAAATATGAGGAGCATGAAATGGTCTGGAAAATAGAGGAGCATGAAGCGGTGTTGAAAAACATGAAGAGCCTGAAAAGGTGTGAAAAATATGAAGAGCTTCAAATGGTGTCAAAAATATGAGGAGCATGAAACGGTCTGAAAAATAGGAGAGCATGAAGCAGAGTTGAAAAACTTGAAGAGCCTGAAAACGTGTGAAAAATATGAAGAGCTTCAAAAGGTGTGAAATATATGAAGAGCTTCAAAAGGTGTCAAAAATATGAGGAGAATGAAACGGTCTGAAATATAGGAGGAGCATGAAGTGGTATTGAAAAACATGAAGAGCCTGAAAAGTGTAAAAAATACAAAGATCTTCAAAAAGTGTCAAAAATATGAGGTGCATGAATCGGTCTGAAAAATAGGAGGCGCATGAAGCGGTGTTGAAAAACATGAAGAGCCTGAAAACGTGTGAAAAATACGAAGAACTTCAAAAGGTGTGAAAAATGTGAAGAGCTTCAAAAGGTGTCAAAAATGAGATGAGCATGAAACGGTCTGAAAAATAGGAGGAGCATGAAGTGGTGTTGAAAAAAATGAAGAGCCTGAGAAGGTGTGAAAAATATGAAGAGTTTCAAAAGATGTGAATAATATGAAGTGCTTAAAAAGGTGTCAAAAATAAGATGAGCATGAAACAGTCTGAAAATAAGAAGGAGCATGAAGCGGTGTTCAGAAACATGAAGAGCCTGAAAAGGTGTGAAAAATATGAGGAGCTTCAAAAGGTGTCAAAATATGAGGAGCAGGAAACGGTCTGAAAAATAGGAGGAGCATGAAGTGCTGTTCAAAATCATGAAGATCCTGGAAAGTTGTGAAAAATATGAAGAGCTTCAAAAGGTGTGAAATATATGAGGAGCATGAAACGGTCTGAAAAATAGGAGGAGCATGAAGCGGTGTTCAAAAACATGAAGAGCCTGAAAAGGTGTGAAAAACATGAAGAGCTTCAAATTGTGTCAAGTATATGAGGAGCATGAAACGGTCTGAAAAATAGGAGGAGCATGAAACGGTCTGAAAAATAGGAGGAGCATGAAGCGGTGTTGAAAAACATGAAGAGCCTGAAATGGCGTCAAAATTAGGAAGAGCTTCAAAGGTGTCAAAAATATGAGGAGCAAGAAAAGGTCTGAAAAATAGGAGGAGCATGAAACGGTGTTCAAAAACATAAAGAGCCTGAAAAGGTGTGAATAATATGAAGAAATTCAAAAGGTGTGAAAAATATGAAGAGGTTCCAAAGGAGTCAAAAATGAGATGAGCATGAAACGGTCTGAAAAATAGGAGGAGCATGAAGTGGTGTTGAAAAACATGAAGTGCCTGAAAAGGTGTGAAATATATGAAGAGCTTCAAAAGGTGTGAAAAATAAGAGGAGCATCAAAAGGTGTCAAATATATGAGGAGCCTGAAACGGTCTGAAAAATACGAGGAGCATGAAGCGATGTATAAAAACATGACGAGCCTGAAAGGTGTGAAGAATATGAAGAGCTTCAAAAGGTGTCACAAATATGAGGAGCATGAAAAGGTCTGAAAAATAGGAGGAGCTTGAAACGGTGTTCAAAACCTGAAGAGCCTGAAAAGGTGTGAAAAATATGAAGAGCATGAAAATGTGTGAAAAATATGAGGAGCATAAACTGTGTTCAAAAACATGAATATCCAGAAAACGTGTGAAAAATATGAAGAGCGTCAAAATGTCTCAAAAACATGAGGAGCATGAAACGGTCTGAAAATAGAAGGAGCATGAAGCGGTGTTCAAAAACATGAAGAGCCTGAAAAGGTGTGAAAAATATGAAGAGCTTCTAAACGTGTCAAAAATATGAGGAGCATGAAACCTTCTTAAATTTGGAGGAGCATGAAGCGGTGTTCAAAAATCTAAAGAGCCTGAAAAGGTTTGAAAAATGTGAAGAGCTTGAAAAGGTGTCAAAAATATGAGGGGCATGAAACGGTCTGAAAAAGAGAATGAGCATGAAACTGTGTTGAAAACCTGAAGAGCCAGAAAAGGTGTGAAAAATATGACGAGATTCAAAAGATATAAAAAATATGAGGAGCATGAAACGGTTTGAAAAATACAAGGAGCATGATGTGGTGTTGAATACATGAAGTGCATAAAAATGTGTGAAAAATATGAAGAGCTTCAAAATATATCAAAATATGAGGAGCATGTAACGGTCTGAAAATTAGGAGGAGCATGAGGTGGTGTTCAAAAACATGAAGAGCCTGAAAAGGTGTGAAAAATATGAAGAGATTCAAAAGGTGTCAATAATATGATGAGCATGAAACGGTCTGTAAAATATGAGGAGCATGAATCGGTGTTCAAAAACATGAAGAGCCTGAAAAGCTGTGAAAAATATGAAGAGCATCAAGATTGTCAAAATATGAGGAGCATGAAATGGTCTGAAAAATAGGAGGAGCATGAAACGGTGTTGAAAAACATGAAGATCCTGAAAAAGTGTGAAAAATATGAAGAGCTTCAAAAGGTGTCAAAAATATGAGGAGCATGAAACGGTGTGAAAAATAGGAGGAGAATAAAGCGGTGTTGAAAAACATGAAGAGCCTGAAAAGGTGTGAAAAATATGAAGAGCTTGAAAAGTTGTCAAAAATATGAGGAGCATGAAACAGTCTGAAAAATAGGAGGAGGAGAAGCGGATTTGAAAAACATGAAGAGCCTGAAATGGTGTGATAATTATGAAGCACTTCAAATGGTGTCAAAATTATGGGGAGCATTAAACGGTATGAAAAATAGGAGGAGCTTGAAACCTTGTTGAAAAATATGAAGAGCATGAAAAGGTGTGGAAAAATATGAAGAGCTTCAAAAGGTGTCAAAAATATGAGGAGCATGAAACGGTCTGAAAAATATGAGGAGCATGAAACGGTGTTCAAAATCAAGAAAACCCTGAAAAGGTGTGAAATATATGAAGAGCTTCAAAAGATATCAAAAATAGGAGGAGCAGGAAGCGGTGTAGAAAAACATGAACAGCCTGAAAAGGTGTGAAATATATGAAGAGCTTCAAAACGTGTCAAAAATATGAGGACCATGAAACGGTCTGAAAAATAGGAGGAGCATGAAGCGGTGTTCAAAAACATGAAGAGCCTGAAAAGGTGTGAAATATATGAAGAGCTTCAAAAGGTGTAAAAAATATGAGGAGTTTGAAACGGTCTGAAAAATAAGAGGATCTGGTTTCCTCAGTGTGTATGCCCAGAAGTGGAATTGCTGGGTCATATGGCAGTTCTCTTTCCAGTTTTTTAAGAAATCTCTACACCGTTTTCCATAGCGGCTGTACTAGTGTGCATTCCCACCAACAGTATAAGAGGGTTCCCTTTTCTCCACTCCCTCTCCAGCATTTATTGCTTGTAGACTTTTGGATAGCAGCCATCCTGACTGGCGTGTAATGGTACCTCATTGTGGTTTTCATTTGCATTTCTCTAATAATGAGTGATGTTGAGCATCTTTTCATGTGTTTGTTATCCATCTGTATGTCTTCTTTGGAGAAATGTCTGTTTAGTTCTTTGGCTCATTTTTTATTGGGTCATTTATTTTTCTGGAATTGAGCTGCAGGATTTGCTTGTATATTTTTGAGATTAATCCTTTGTCTGTTTCTTCATTTGCTATTATTTTCTCCCAATCTGAGGGCTGTCTTTTCACCTTACTTATAGTTTCCTTTGTAGTGCAAAAGCTTTTAAGTTTCATTAGGTCCCATTTGTTTAGTTTTGCTTTTATTTCCAATATTCTGGGAGGTGGGTCATAGAGGATCTTGCTTTGATTTATGTCGGAGAGTGTTTTGCCTATGTTCTCCTCTAGGAGTTTTAGAGTTTCTGGTCTTACATTTAGATCTTTAATCCATTTTGAGTTTATTTTTGTGTATGGTGTTAGAAAGTGTTCTATTTTCATTCTTTTACAATTGGTTGACCAGTTTTCCCAGCAGCACTTGTTAAAGAGGTTGTCTTTTTTCCATTGTATATCCTTGCCTCCTTTGTCAAAGATAAGGTGTCCATAGGTTCGTCTGAAAGAGACACGTGCACCCCAATGTTCATCGCAGCACTGTTTATAATAGCCAGGACATGGAAGCAACCTAGATGCCCGTCAGCAGATGAATGGATAAGAAAGCTGTGGTACATATACACCATGGAATATTACTCAGCCGTTAAAAAGAATTCATTTGAATCAGTCCTAATGAGATGGATGAAGCTGGAGCCCATTTTACAGAGTGAAGTAAGCCAGAAAGATAAAGAACATTACAGCATACTGACACATGTATATGGAATTTAGAAAGGTGACAACGATAACCCTATATGCAGAACAGAAAAAGAGACACAGAAATACAGAACAGCCTTTTAAACTTTGCGGGAGAATGTGAGGGTGGGATATTTCAAAAGAACAGCATGTATGCTATCTATGGTGAAACAGATCACCAGCCCAGGTAGGATGCACGAGACAACTGCTCCGGCTTGGTGCACTGGGAAGACCCAGAGGAATCGTGTGGAGAGGGAGGTGGGAGGGGGAATCGGGACTGGGAATGCATGTAAATCCATGGCTGATTCATATCAAAGTATGACAAAACCAACTGGAAAAAAAAATAAAAATAATTAAAAAAATTTAAAAAAATAACAATAAAAAAAAAAATAAGAGGAGCATGAAATGGTGTTCAAAAACATGAAGAGCCTGAAAAGGTGTGGAAATTATGAAGAGCTTCAAAAGGTGTCAAATATATGAGGAGCATAAAACGGTCTGAAAAAAAGGAGGAGCATGAAATGGTGTTGAAAAACATGAAGAGCCTGAAAAGGTGTGGAAATTATGAAGAGCTTCAAAAGGTGTCAAATATATGAGGAGCATAAAACGGTCTGAAAAAAAGGAGGAGCATGAAGTGGTGTTGAAAACCATGAAGAGCCTGTAAGGTGTGAAAAATATGAAGATCTTCAAAAGGTATGAAAAATATGAGGAGCTTCAAAATGTGTCAAAAATATGAGGAGCATGAAACGGTCTGAAAAATAGGAGGAGCATGATGCAGTGTTGAAAAATATGAAGAGCCCGAAAACGTGTGAAAAATATGAAGATCTTCAAAAGGTATGAAAAATATGAAGAGCTTCAAAAGTTGTCAAAAAAGAGATGAGCATGAAACGGTCTGAAAAATAGGAGGAGCATGAAATTGTGTTCAAAAAAATGAAGAGCCTGAAAAGGTGTCTAGTATATGAAGATTTCAGAAGGTGTCAAAATATGAGGAGCATGAAAAGGTCTGAAAAATAGGAGGAGCATGAAGTGATGTTGAAAAACATGAAGAGCCTGAAAACGTGTGAAAAATAGGAGGAGCTTCAAAAGGTGTCAAAAATATGAGGAGCATGAAACGGTCTGAAAAATAGGAGGAGCAAGAAGCGGCGTGCAAAAACATGAAGAGCCTGAAAACGTGTGAAAAATAGGAGGAGCTTCAAAAGGTGTCAAAAATGAAATGAGCTTGAAACGGTCTGAAAAATTGGAGGAGCATGAAGCAATGTTGAAAAACATGAAGAGCCTGAAAAAGTGTGAAAATTATGAAGAGCTTCAAAAGGTGTTAAATATATGAGGAGCAAGAAACGGTCTGAAAAATAGGAGGTGCATGAAGTGGTGTTGAAAAACATGAAAAGGTGTGAAAAATATGAAGAGCTTCAAAAGGTGTCAAAAATATGAGGAGCATGAAACGGTCTGAAAAATAGGAGGAGCATGAAGCGGTGTTGAAAAACATGAAGAGCCTGAAAACGTGTCAAAAATATGAAGAGCTTCAAAGGTGTGAAAAATATGAAGCATTTCAAAAGGTGTCAAAAATTAGAAGAGCATGAAACGGTCTGGAAAATACAAGGAGCATGAAGTGGTGTTGAAAAATATGAAGAGACTGAAAAGGTGTGAAAAATATGAAGAGCTTCAAAAAGTGTCAAAAATATGAGGAGCAAGAAACGGTCTGAAAAATAGGAGAATCATGCAGCGGTGTTGAAAACTATAAACAGCCTGAAAAACTGTGAAAAATATGAAGAGCTTCAAAAGGTGTCAAAAATATGAGTAAAATGAAACGATCTGAAAAATAGGAGGAGCATAAAGCGGTGTTCAAAAATATGAAGAGCCTGAAAAGGTGTGAAAAATATGAACAGCCTCAAAACATGTCAAAAATATGAGGAGCATGAAACGGTCTGAAAAATATGAGCAGTATGAAACGGTGTTCAAAAATATGAAGAGCCTGAAAAGGTGAGACAAATATGAAGAGGTTCAAAAGGTGTGAAATTCATGAGGAGTATGAAACGGTCTGAAAAATAGGAGGAGCATGAAGCGGTGTTCAAAAACATGAAGAGCATGAAAAGGTGTGAAAAATATGAAGAGCTTCAAAAGGTGTGAAAAATATGAGGAGCTTCAAAAGGTGTCAAAAATATAAGGAGCAAGAAACGGTAGGAAAAATAGGAGGGACATGGAGCGGTGTTCAAAATCATGAAGAGCCTGAAAAGCTGAGAAATATATGAAGAGCTTCAAAGGGTGTCAAAATTATGAGGAGCATGAAACGGTCTGAAAAACACGAGAAGCATGAAACAGTGTTGACAAATATGAAGAGCTTGAAAAGGTGTGCAAAATATGAAGAGCTTCAAAACCTGTCAAAAATATGAGAAGCATGACACGGTCTGAAAAATAGGAGGAGCATTAACCGGTGTTCAAAAACATGAAGAGACTGAAAAGGTGTGAAAAATATGAGGAGCTTCAAAAGGTGTGAAAAATATGAAGATCTTCAAAAGGTGTCAAAAATGAGATGAACATGAAACGGTCTGAAAAATAGGAGGAGCATGAAGTGGTGTTGATAAACATGAAGAGCCTGAAAAGGTGTGAAATATATGAGGAGCTTGAAAAGGTGTCAAAAATATGAGGAGCATGAAACGGTCTGAAAAATAGGAGGTGCATGAAGTGGTGTTGAAAAACATGAAGAGCCTGAAAAGGTTTGAAAAATATGAAGAGCTTCAAAGGTGTCAAAATTATGAGGAGCATGAAACGGTCTGAAAAATAGGAGAAGCATGAAGCGGGGTTGAAAAACATGAAGAGCCTGAGAACGTGTGAAAAATATGAAGAGCTTCAAAAGGTGTGAAAAATGAAAGGAGCATGAAACGGTATGAAAAATAGAAGGAGCATGAAGTGGTGTTGAAAAAAAAGAAGAGCCTGAAAATGTGTGAAAAATATGAAGAGCTTCAAAAGGTGTGAAATACATGAGGAACATTAAACGTTCTGAAAAATAGGAGGAGCATGAAGCGGTTTTCAAAAACATGAAGAGCCTGAAAAGGTGTGAAAAATATGAAGAGCTTCAAAAAGTGTGAAAAATAGGAGGAGCATGAAGCGGTGTTCAAAAACATGAAGAGCCTGAAAAGGTTTGAAAAATATGAAGAGCTTCAAACGGTCTGAAATACATGAGGAGCATGAAACGGTCTGAAAAATAGGAGGAGAATCAAACCGTGTCCAAAAATAAGAAGAGCCTGAAAAGATGTTGAAAATATGAAGACCTTCAAAAGGTGTCAAAATTATGAGGAGCATGAATCGGTCTGAAAAATAGGAGTAGCATGAAGCGGTGTTCAAAAACATGAAGATCCTGAAAAGGTGTGAAAAATATAGAGCTTCAAAAGGTGTCAAAGATATGAGGAGCATGAAACGGTCTGAAAAATAGGAGGAGCATGAAACGGTGTTCGAAAACATGAACAGCCTGAAAAGTTGTGAAAAATATGTAGAGCTTCAAAAGGTGTCAAAAATATGAGGAGCATGAAAAGGTCTGAAAAATAGGAGGAGCATGAAACGGTGTTCCAAAACATGAATAGCCTGAAAAGGTGTGAAAAATATGAAGAGCATCAAAAGGTGTGAAAAATATGAGGAGCATGAAACGGTCTGAAAAATAGGAGGAGCATGAAGCGGTGTTCAAAAACATGAAGAGCCTGAGAACGTGTGAAAAATATGAAGAGCTGCAAAAGGTGTGAAATACATGAGGAGCATGAAACTGTCTGAAAAATAGGAGGAGGATGAAGTGGTGTTCAAAAACATGAAGAGAATGAAAAGGTGTGAAAATATGAAGAGCTTCAAAAGGTGTGAAATACATGAGAGAAATGAAACTATCTGAAAAATAGGAGGAGCATGAGGCCGTGTTGAAAAACATGAAGAGCCTGAAAAGGTGTGAAAAATATGAAGAGCTTCTAAAGGTGTCAAAAATATGAGGACAATGAAACATTCTGGAAAATAGGAGGAGCATGAAGTGGTGTTGAATATGATGAAGAGCCTGAAAAGGTGTGAAATATATGAGGAGCTTGAAAATGTGTCAAAAATATGAGGAGCATGAAACGATCTGAAAAATAGGAGGTGCACGAAGTGGTGTTGAAAAACATGAAGAGCCTGAAAAGGTGTGAAAAATATGAATAGCTTCAAAAGGTGTCAAAAATGACATGAGCTTGAAACGGTCTGAAAAATTGGAGGAGCATGAAGCGATGTTGAAAAATATTAAGAGCCTGAAAAAGTGTGAAAAATATGAAGAGCTTCAAAAGGTGTTAAATATAAGAGGAGCAAGAAACGGTCTCAATAATAGGAGGAGCATGAAGCGGTGTTCAAAACCATGAAGAGCCTGAAAAGGTGTGAAAAATATGAAGAGGTTCAAAAATGTGAAAATATGAAGAGCTTCAAAGGTGTCAAATATATGAAGAGCTTCAAACGGTGTCCAAATTATGAGGAGCATGAAACGGTCTGAAAAATAGGAGGAGCATGAAGCGGGGTTGAAAAACATGAAGAGCCTGAGAACGTGTGAAAAATATGAAGAGCTTCAAAGTTGTCAAATATATGAAGAGCTTCAAACGGTGTCCAAATTATGAGGAGCATGAAACGGTGTGAAAAATAGGAGGAGCATGAAGCGGGAATGAAAAACATCAAGAGCCTGAAAAGGTGTGAAAAATATGAAGAGCTTCAAAAAGTGTGAAAAATAGGAGGAGCATGAAGCGGTGTTCAAAAACATGAAGAGCCTGAAAAGGTGTGAAAAATATGAAGAGCTTCAAACGGTCTGAAATACATGAGGAGCATGAAACGGTCTGAAAAATAGGAGGAGAATCAAACGGTGTTCAAAAATAAGAAGAGCCTGAAAAGCTGTGAAAAATATGAAGACCTTCAAAAGGTGTCAAAATTATGAGGAGCATGAATCGGTCTGAAAAATAGGAGTAGCATGAAGCGGTGTTCAAAAACATGAAGATCCTGAAAAGGTGTGAAAAATATAGTGCTTCAAAAGGTGTCAAAGATATGAGGAGCATGAAACGGTCTGAAAAATAGGAGGAGCATGAAACGGTGTTCGAAAACCTGAACAGCCTGAAAAGTTGTGAAAAATATGAAGAGCTTCAAAAGGTGTCAAAAATATGAGGAGCATGAAAAGGTCTGAAAAACAGGAGGAGCATGAAACGGTGTTCAAAACATGAATAGCCTGAAAAGGTGTGAAAATATGAAGAGCTTCAAAAGGTGTGAAATACATGAGTGAAACGAAACTATCTGAAAAATATGAGGAGCATGAAGCCGTGTTGAAAAACATGAAGAGCCTGAAAAGGTGTGAAAAATATGAAGAGCTTCTAAAGGTGTCAAAAATATGAGGACAATGAAAAGGTCTGGAAAATAGGAGGAGCATGAAGTGGTGTTGAATATGATGAAGAGCCTGAAAAGGTGTGAAATATATGAGGAGCTTGAAAATGTGTCAAAAATATGAGGAGCATGAAACGATCTGAAAAATAGGAGGTGCACGAAGTGGTGTTGAAAAACATGAAGAGCCTGAAAAGGTGTGAAAAATATGAAGAGCTTCAAAAGGTGTCAAAAATGACATGAGCTTGAAACGGTCTGAAAAATTGGAGGAGCATGAAGCGATGTTGAAAAACATGAAGAGCCTGAAAAAGTGTGAAAAATATGAAGAGCTTCAAAAGTGTTAAATATATGAGGAGCAAGAAACGGTCTCAAAAATAGGAGGAGCATGAAGCAGTGTTCAAAACCATGAAGAGCCTGAAAAGGTGTGAAAAATATGAAGAGGTTCAAAAATGTGAAAAATATGAAGAGCTTCAAAGGTGTCAAATATATGAAGAGTTTCAAACGGTGTCCAAATTATGAGGAGCATGAAACGGTCTGAAAAATAGGAGGAGCATGAAGCGGGGTTGAAAAACATGAAGAGCCTGAGAACGTGTGAAAAATATGAAGAGCTTCAAAGGAGTCAAATATATGAAGAGCTTCATACGGTGTCCAAATAATGAGGAGTATGAAACGGTCTGAAAAATAGGAGGAGCATGAAGCGGGGCTGAAAAACATGAAGAGCCTGAGAACGTGTGAAAAATATGAAGAGCTTCAAAAGGTGTGAAAAATATGAGGAGCTTCAAAAGGTGTCAAAAATATGAGGAGCATGAAACGGTCTGAAAAATAGGAGGAGCATGATGCAGTGTTGAAAAATATGAAGAGCCTGAAAACGTGTGGAAAATATGAAGATCTTCAAAAGTTGTCAAAAAAGAGATGAGCATGAAACGGTCTGAAAAATAGGAGGAGCATGAAATTGTGTTCCAAAAAATGAAAAGCCTGAAAAAGTGTGTAGTATATGAAGATTTCAGAAGGTGTCAAAATATGAGGAGCATGAAAAGGTCTGAAAAATAGGAGGAGCATGAAGTGATGTTGAAAAACATGAAGAGCCTGAAAAGGTGTGAAAAATAGGAGGAGCTTCAAAAGGTGTCAAAAATATGAGGAGCATGAAACGGTCTGAAAATTAGGAGGAGCAAGAAGCGGCGTGCAAAAACATGAAGACCCTGAAAATGTGTGAAAAATATGAAGAGCTTCAAAAGGTGTGAAAAATGAAAGGAGCATGAAACCGTATGAAAAATAGAAGGAGCATGAAGTGGTGTTGAAAAAAAAGAAGAGCCTGAAAATGTGTGAAAAATATGAAGAGCTTCAAAAGGTGTGAAATACATGAGGAACATTAAACGTTCTGAAAAATAGGAGGAGCATGAAGCGGTGTTCAAAAACATGAAGAGCCTGAAAAGGTGTGAAAAATATGAAGAGCTTCAAAAAGTGTAAAAAATAGTAGGAGCATGAAGCGGTGTTCAAAAACATGAAGAGCCTGAAAAGGTTTGAAAAATATGAAGAGCTTCAAACGGTCTGAAATACATGAGGAGCATGAAACGGTCTGAAAAATAGGAGGAGAATCAAATGGTGTTCAAAAATAAGAAGAGCCTGAAAAGCTGTGAAAAATATGAAGAGCCTCAAGGTGTGAAATACTTGAGGAGCATGAATCGGTCTGAAAAATAGGAGGAGCATGAAGCGGTGTTGAAAAACATGAAGAGCCTGAAAAGGTGTGAAAAATATGAAGAGATTCAAAAGGTGTCAAAAATATGAGGAGCATGACACAGTCTGAAAAATAGGAGGAGCATGAAGCGGGATTGAAAAACATGAAGAGCCTGAGTCGTGTGAAAAATATGAATAGCTTCAAAAGGTGTGAAAAATATGAGGAGCTTCAAAAGGTGTCAAAAATATGAGGAGCATGAAACGGTCTGAAAAATAGGAGGAGCTTGATGCAGTGTTGAAAAATATGAAGAGCCCGAAAACGTGTGAAAAATATGAAGATCTTCAAAAGGTATGAAATCTATGAAGAGCTTCAAAAGTTGTCAAAAAAGAGATGAGCATGATACGGTCTGAAAAATAGGAGGAGCATGAAATTGTGTTAAAAAAAATGAAGAGACTGAAAAGGTGTGTAATATATGTAGATTACAGAAGGTGTCAAAATATGAGGAGCATGAAAAGGTCTGAAAAATAGGAGGAGCATGAAGTAATGTTGAAAAACATGAAGAGCCTGAAAAGGTGTGAAAAATACGAAGAGCTTCAAAGGTGTGAAAAATATGAAGCACTTCAAAAGGTGTCAAAAATTAGAAGAGCATGAAACGGTCTGGAAAATAGGAGGAGCATGAAGTGGTGTTGAAAAACATGAAGAGATTGAAAAGGTGTGAAAAATATGAAGAGCTTCAAAAAGTGTCAAAAATATGAGGAGCAAGAAACGGTCTGAAAAATAGGAGAATCATGCAGCGGTGTTGAAAACTATAAACAGCCTGAAAAAGTGTGAAAAATATGAAGAGCTTCACAAGGTGTCAAAAATATGAGTATTATGAAACGATCTGAAAAATAGGAGGAGCATAAAGCGGTGTTCAAAAATATGAAGAGCATGAAAAAGTGTGAAAAATATGAACAGCCTCAAAACGTGTCAAAAATATGAGGAGCATGAAACGGTCTGAAAAATACGAGCAGTATGAAACGGTGTTCAAAAACATGAAGAGCCTGAAAAGGTGTGAAAAATATGAAGAGCTTCAAAAGGTGTGAAAAATATGAGGAGCTTCAAAAGGTGTCAAAAATATAAGGAGCAAGAAACGGTAGGAAAAATAGGAGGGACATGAAGCGGTGTTCAAAATCATGAAGAGCCTGAAAAGCTGAGAAAAATATGAAGAGCTTCAAAGGGTGTCAAAATTATGAGGAGCATGATACGGTCTGAAAAATAGGAGGGGAATGCAGTGGTGTTGAAAAAATTGAAGAGATTGAAAAGATGTGAAAAATATGAAGAGCTTCAAAAGGTATCAAAAATGAGATGAGCATTAAACGGTCTGAAAAATAGGAGGAGCATGAAGTGGTGTTGAAAAACATGAAGAGCCTGAAAAAGTGTGAAATATATGAAGAGTTTCTAAAGGTGTAAAAAATATGAGGAGCTTCAAAAGGTGTCAAAAATATGAGGGACATGAAACGGTCTGAAAAAGAGGAGGAGCATGAAGCGGTGTTGAAAAATATGAAGAGTCTGAAAACGTGTGAGAAATATGAAGAGCTTCAAAAGGTGTCAAAAATGAGAGGAGCATGAAGCGGTCTGAAAATTAAGAGGAGGAGGAAGTGGTGTTGAAAAACATGAAGAGCCTGAAAAGGTGTGAAATATATGAAGAGCTTCAAAAGGTGTCAAACATATGAGGAGCATGAAATGGTCTGAAAAGTAGGAACAGGTTGAAACGGTTTTCAAAAACCTGAAGAGCCTGAAAAGGTGTGAAAAATGTGAAGAGCTTCAAAATGTGAAATACATCAGGAGCAAGAAACGGCCTGAAAATAGGAGGAGCATGATGCAGTATTCAAAAACATGAGGAGCCTGAAAAGGTGTGAAAAATATGAAGAGCTTCAAAAGGTGTCAAAAATATGAGGAGCATGAAACGATCTGAAAAATAGGAGGAGCATGAAGTGGTGTTCAAAAACCTGAAGAACATGAAAAGGTGTGAAAAATATGAAGAGCCTCAAAAGGTGACAAAAATATGATGAGCATGAAACGGTCTGAAAAATAGGAGAAGCATGAAACGGTCTTAAAATAAATGAAGAGCCTGAAAAGGTGTGAAAAATATGAAGAGCTTCAAAACGTGTCAAAAATAAGAGGAGCATGAAACGGTCTGAAAAATAGGAGGAGCATGAAGCGGTGTTGAAAAATATGAAGAGCCTGAAAAGGTGTTCAAAAATATGAAGAGATGAAAAGGTTTGAAATATATGAAGGGCTTCAAAAAGTGTGAAAACTATGAAGAGCTTCAAAAGGTGTGAAAAATATGAAGACCTTCAAAATGTGTCAAAAATGAGATGAGCATGAAACGGTCTGAAAAATACGAGCAGCACGAAGCGGTGTAGAAAAACATGAAGAGCCTGAAAAGGTGTGAAAAATATGAAGACTTCAAAAGTTGTCAAAAATATGAGGAGCATGAAACGGTCTGAAAAATAGGAGGAGCATGAAGCGGTGTTGAAAAATATTAAGAGCCTGAAAAGGTGTGAAAAATATGAAGACTTCAAAAGTTGTCAAAAATATGAGAAGCATGAAACGGTCTGAAATAATGAGGACCATGAAACGGTCTGAAAAATAGGACAAGCATGAAACGGTGTTGAAAAATATGAAGATCTTCAAAAAGTGTCAAAAATACGAGGAGCATGAAACGGTCTGAAAAACAGGAGGAGCATGAAACCGTGTTGAAAAACATGAAGAGCATGAAAAGATGTGAAAAATATGAAAAGCTTCAAAAAGTTTCAAGAAAATGAGGAGGATGTAAACGTCTGAAAAACAGGAGGAGCATGAAACGTTGTTGAAAAACTTTAAGAGCCTGAAAAGGTGATAAAAATATGAAGAGCTTCAAACGGTGTCAAAAATATGAGGAGCGTGAAACCGTCTGAAAAATAGGATTGGCATGAAACGGTGTTGACAAACATGAAGAACCTGAAAGGGTGTGAAAAATATGAAGAGCTTCAAAAGGTGTCAAAAATATCAGCAGCATGAATGGGTCTGAAAAATAGGAGGAGCATGAAACGTTGTTGAATTACTTGAAGAGCCTGAAAAGGTGTTAAAAATATGAAGAGCTTCAAAAGGTTTCAAAAATATGAGGAGCGTGAAACGGTCTGAAAAATAGGATTAGCATGAAACGGTGTTCAGAAACATGAAAAGCCTGAGAAGGTGTGAAAAATATGAAGAGCTTAAAAAGCTATCAAAAATATGAGGAGCATGAAATGGTGTTGAAAAACATGAAGAGCCTGAAAAGGTGTGAAAAATATGAAGAGCTTCAAAAGGTGTCAAAAATATGAGGAGCATGAAACGGTCTGAAAAATAAGAGGAGGATCAAATGGTCTGAAAATTAAGAGGAGCATGAAACGGTGTTGAAAAACGTGAAGAGCTTCAAAAGGTGTCAAAAATATGAGGAGCATGAAACGGTCTGAAAATAGGAGGAGCATGAAGCGGTGTTGAAAAACATGAAGAGCCTGAAAAGGTGTGAAAAATATGAAGAGCTTCAAAAGGTGTCAAAAATATGAGAAGCATGAAAAAGTCTGAAAAATGGGAGGAGCATGAAACGGTGTTGAAAAACATGAAGAGCCTGAAAAGGTGTGAAAAATATGAAGAGCTTCAAAAGGTGTCAAAAAAATGAGGAGCATGACAGTCTGAAAAATAGGAGGAGCATGAAGCGGTGTTGAAAAACATGAAGAGCCTGAAAAGGTGTGAAAATTATGAAGAGCTTCAAAAGGTGTCAAAAATTTGAAAAGAATGAAACAGTCTGATAAATAGGAGCAGCATGAAGCGGTGTTGAAAAACATGAAGAGCCTGAAAAGGTGTTAAAAATATTAGGAGCATGAAACGGTCTTAAAAATAGGTGGAGCATGAAGCGGTTGTGAAAAACATGAAGAGCCTGAAAAGGTGTGAAATATATGAAGAGCTTCAAAACGTGTAAAAAATATGAGGAGCATGAAACGGTATTCAAAAACATGAAGAGCTGAAAAAATGTGAAAAATATGAAGAGCTACAAAAGGTGTCAAAAAGATGAGGAGCATGAAACGGTCTGAAAAATAGGAGGAGCATCAAATGGTATTGAAAAACATGAAGATCCTGAAAAGTTGTGAAAAATATGAAGAGCGTCAAAAGGTGTCAAAATTATGAGGAGCATGAAACGGTCTGAAAAATAGGAAGAGCAAGAAGCGGTGTTGAAAAACCTGAAGAGCCTGAAAAGGTGTGAAATATATGACGAGCTTAAAAAGGCGTGAAATATATGAGGAACCTGAAAAGCTCTGAGAAACAGTAGGAGAATGAAGCGGTGTTGAAGAATATGAAGAGCCTGAAAAGGTGTTAACAATATTAGGAGCCTGAAACGGTCTGAAAAATAGGAGGCGCATAAAGCAGTGTTGAAAAACTTGAAAAGCCTGAAAAGGTGTGAAAAACATGAAGAGCTTCAAGAAGTGTCAAAAATATGAGGAGCATGAAACGGTATGAAAAATAGAGGGAACATGAAGCGGTGTTGAAATACTTGAAGAGCCTGAAAAGGTGTTAAAAATATTAGGAGCATGAAACGGTCTGAAAAATAGGTGGAGCATGAAGCGCTGCTGAAAAACATGACGAGACTTAAAAAGTGTGAAATATATGAAGAGCTTCAAAAGGTGTTAATATTTGAGGAGCATGATACGGTCTGAAAGATAGGAGGAGCATGAAGCGGTGTTGAAAAATATGAAGAGCCTGAAAAGGTGTTAAAAATATTAGGAGCATGAAACGTTCTGAAAAATAGGTGGAGCATGAAGTGGTGTTGAAAAACTTGAAGAGCCTGAAAAGGTGTTAACAATATTAGGAGCCTGAAACAGTCTGAAAAATAGGAGGCGCATGAAGCGGTGTTGAAAAACTTGAAAAGCCTGAAAAGGTGTGAAAAACATGAAGAGCTTCAAAAAGTGTCAAAAATATGAGGAGCATGAAACGGTCTGAAAAATAGGAGGAGCATGAACCGGTGTTGAAAAACATGAAGAGCCTGAAAAGAGTGAAATATATGAAGAGCTTCAAAAGGTGTCAAAAATATGAGGAATATGAAACGGTCTGAAAAATAGGAGGAGCATGTAGCGGGGTTGAAAAACATGAAGAGCCTGAAAAGTTGTGTAATATATGAAGAGCTTCAAAAGATGTGAAAAATATGAGGAGAATGATACGGGCTGAAAAGAAGGAGGAGCATGAAGCGGTGTTGAAAAACATGAACAGCCTGAAAAGGTGTGAAAAACAAGAAGAGCTTCAAAAGGTGTCAAAAATATGAGGAGCATGAAACGGCCAGAAAAATAGGAGGAGCATGAAGCGGCGTTCAAAAATATGAAGCGCCTGAAAAGGTGGGAAAAATATGAGGAGCATGATACGGTCTGAAAAATAGGTGGAGCATGAAGCGTTGTTCACATGAAAGAGCCTGAAAAGGTGTGAAAAATATGAAGAGCTTAAAAAAGTGTCAAAAATATGAGGAGCATGAAACGGTGTTGCAAAACATGAAGAGCCTGAAAAGAGTGAAATAAATGAAGAGTTTCAAAAGGTGTCAAAAATATGAGGAGCATGAAACGGTCTGAAAAATAGGTGGAGCATGAAGCGGTGATGAAAAACATGAAGAGCCTGAAAAAGTGTGAAATACATGAAGAGCTTCAAAGGTGTTAAAATTTGAGGAGCATGATACGGTCTGAAAAATAAGAGGAGCATGAAGCGGTGTTGAAAAACATGAAGAGCCTGAAAATGTGTGAAAAACATGAAGAGTCTGAAAAGGTGTCAAATATATGAAGAGCTTCAAAAGGTTTGAAAAATATGAGGAGCATGATACAGCCTGAAAAATAGGAGGAGCAAGAAGCAGTGTTGAAAAACATGAAGAGCCTGAAAAGGTTTGAAAAACATGAAGAGTCTGAAAAGGTGTGAAATATATGAATAGCTTCAAAAGGTGTCAAATATGTTAGGAGCATGAAGTGGTGTTGAAAAATATGAAGAGCCTGAAAAGGTGTGAAATATATGAAGAGCTTCAAAAGGTGTCAAACAAGTTAGGAGTATGGAACGTTCTGAAAAATAGGAGGAGCATGAAGCGCTGTTGAAAAGCATGAAGAGCCTGAAAGGTTGTGAAATATATGAAGAGCTTCAAAAGGTGTCAAAAATATGAGGAGCATGAAACGTTCTGAAAAATTGGAGGAGCATGAAGCGGTGTTGAAAAATATGAAGAGCCTGAAAAGTGTGAAATATATGAAGAGCTTAAAAAGGCGGGAAATATATGAGGAACCTGAAACGCTCTGAGAAACAGGAGGAGAATGAATTGGTGTTGAAACATATGAAGAGCCTGAAAAGGTGTGAAATATATGACGAGCTTAAAAAGGCGTTAAATATATGAGGAACCTGAAACTCTCTGAGAAACAGGAGGAAAATGAAGCGGTGTTGCAGAATATGAAGAGCCTGGAAAGGTGTTAACAATATTAGGAGCCTGAAACGGTCTGAAAAATAGGAGGCGCATGAAGCGGTGTTGAAAAACTTGAAAAGCCTGAAAAGGTGTGAAAAACATGAAGAGCTTCAAAAAGTGTCAAAAATGTGAGGAGCATGAAACGGTCTGAAAAATAGGAGGAGCATGAAACGGTGTTGAAATACATGAAGAGCCTGAAAAGAGTGAAATATATGAAGAGCTTCAAAAGGTGCCAAAAATATGAGGAACATGAAACGTTCTGAAAAATAGGAGGAGAATGAAGTGGGGTTGAAAAACATGAAGAGCCTGAAAAGTTGTGTAATATATGAAGAGCTTCAAAAGATGTGAAAAATATGAGGAGAATGATACGGGCTGAAAAAAAGGAGGAGCATGAAGCGGTGTTGAAAAACATGAACAGCCTGAAAAGGTGTGAAAAACATGAAGAGCTTCAAAAGGTGTCAAAAATATGAGGAGCATGAAACGGCCTGAAAAATAGGAGGAGCATGAAGCGGTGTTCGAAAATATGAAGAGCCTGAAAAGGTGGGGAAAATATGAGGAGCATGACACGGTCTGAAAAATAGGTGGAGCATGAAGCGGTGTTCAAAAACATGAAGAGCCTGACAGGTGTGAAAAATATGAAGAGCTTCAAAGAGTGTGAAAAATATGCGGAGCATGAAACGGTCTGAAAAAAAGGAGAAGCATGAAGCGGTGTTCAAAAACATGAAGAGCCTGAAAAAGTGTGAAAAACATGAAGAGCTTCAAAAAGTGTCAAAAATATGAGGTGTATGAAACGGTCTTAAACATAGAAGGAGCATGAAACGGTGTTCAAAAATATGTAGAGCCTGAAAAGGTGTGAAAAATATGAAGAGCTTCAAAAGGTGTCAAAAATATGAGGAGCATGAAACGGTCTGAAAAATAGGAGGAGCAAGAAGCGGTGTTGAAAAACATGAAGAGTCTGAAAAGGTGTGAAAAATATAAAGAGTTTCAAAATGTTTCAAAAATATGAAGAGCATGAAACAGTCTGACAAATAGGAGGTGCATGAAGCGGTGTTCAAAAACAAGAATTGCCTGAAAAGGTATGAAAAATATGAAGAGATTCAAAAGTTGTCTAATATTTTTGGAGCATGAAACGGTCTGAAAAATAGGAGGAGCATGAAGCGGTGTTGAAAAACATGAAGAGCCTGAAAAGTTGTGAAATATATGAAGAGCTTCAAAAGGTGTCAAAAATTTCAGGAGCATGAAACGGTCTGAAAAATTGGAGGAGCATGAAGCGGTGTTGAAAAATATGAAGAGCCTGAAAAGGTGTGAAATATATGATGAGCTTAAAAAGGCGTGAAATATATGAGGAACCTGAAACGCTCTGAGAAACAGGAGGAGAATGAAGCGGTATTGAAAAATATAAAGAGCCTGAAAAGGTGTTGACAATATTAGGAGCCTGAAACAATCTGAAAAATAGGAGGCGCATGAAGCGGTGTTGAAAAACTTGAAAAGCCTGAAAAGGTGTGAAAAACATGAAGAGCTTCAAAAAGTGTCAAAAATATGAGGAGCATGAAACGGTCTGAAAAATAGGAGGAGCATGAAGCGGTGTTGCAAAGATGAAGAGCATGAAAAGGTGTGAAAATCATGAAGAGTTTCAAAAGGTGTCAAAAATATGAGGAGAATGAAAAGGTCTCAAAAGTAGGAGGAGCATGAAGCTGTGTTGAAAAACATGAAGAGCCTGAAAAGGTGTGAAAAATATGAAGAGCTTCAAAACGTATCAAAAATATGAGGAACATGAAGCGCTGTTTAAAAATATGAAGAGCCTGAAAAAGTGTGAAAAATATGAAGAGCTTCAAAAGGTGTCAAATATAGGAGGAGCATGAAACAGTGTTCAAAAACAAGAAGAGCCTGAAAAGGTGTGAAAAATATGAAGAGCTTCAAAAGGTGTCAAAAATATGAGGAGCATGAAACGGTCTGAAAAATTGGAGGAGCATGAAGCAGTGTTGAAAAACATGAAGAGCCTGAAAAGAGTGAAATATATGAAGAGCTTCAAAAGGTGTCAAAAATAGGAGGAGCATGAAACTGTCTGAAAAATAGGCAGAGCAAGAAGCGGTGTTGAAAAACATGACGAGCCTGAAAAAGTGTGAAATATATGAAGAGCTTCAAAAGGTGTTAAAATTTGAGGAGCATGATATGGTCTGAAAAATTGGAGGAGCATGAAGCGGTGTTGAAAAATATGAAGAGCCTGAAAAGGTGTGAAATATATGAAGAGCTTCAAAAGGTGTCAAACAAGTTAGGAGTATGGAACGTTCTGAAAAATAGGAGGAGCATGAAGCGCTGTTGAAAAGCATGAAGAGCCTGAAAAGTTGTGAAATATATGAAGATCTTCAAAAGGTGTCAAAAATATGAGGAGCATGAAACGGTCTGAAAATTTGGAGGAGCATGAAGCGGTCTTGAAAGACATGAATACCCTGAAATGGTGTCAAAAATATGAAGAGCTTCAAAAGATGTCAAAAATATGAGGAGCATGAAACAGTCTGAAAAACTGGAGGACAAAGAATCAGTCTTGAAAGACATTAATTCCCTGAAAAAGTGTGAAAAATATGAAGAGCTTCAAAAGGTGTCAAAAATATGAGGAGCATGAAACGGTCTGAAAAAAAGGAGGAGAATGAAACGGTGTTGAAAAACATGAAGAGCCTGAAAAGGTGTGAAAAATATGAAGAGCTTCAAAAGGTGTCAAAAATATGAGAAGCATGAAAAAGTCTGAAAAATAGGAGGAGCATGAAACGGAGTTGAAAAACATGAAGAGCCTGAAAAGGTGTGAAAAATATGAAGAGCTTCAAATGGTGTCAAAAAAATGAGGAGCATGACACTCTGAAAAATAGGAGGAGCATGAAGCGGTGTTGAAAAACGTGAAGAGCCTGAAAAGGTGTGAAAATTATGAAGAGCTTCAAAAGGTGTCAAAAATTTGAAGAGAATGAAACAGTCTGATAAATAGGAGCAGCATGAAGCGGTGTTGAAAAACATGAAGAGCCTGAAAAGGTGTTAAAAATATTAGGAGCATGAAACGGTCTTAAAAATAGGTGGAACATGAAGCGGTTGTGAAAAACATGAAGAGCCTGAAAAGGTATGAAATATATGAAGAGCTTCAAAACGTGTCAAAAATATGAGGAGCATGAAACAGAATTCAAAAACATGAAGAGCCTGAAAAGACGTGAAAAATATGAAGAGCTTCAAAAGGTGTCAAAAGATGAGGAGCAAGAAATAGTCTGAAAAATAGGACTAGCATGAAACGGTGTTCAAAAACATGAAGAGCCTGAAAAGGTGTGAAATATATTAAGAGCTTCAAAAGGTGTGAAAAATATGAGGAGCATGAAACGGTCTGAAAAATAGGAGGAACATCAATTGGTGTTGAAGAACATGAAGATCCTGAAAAGTTGTGAAAAATATGAAGAGCTTAAAAAGGTGTCAAAATTATGAGGAGCATGAAACGGTCTGAAAAATAGGAGGAGTAAGAAGCGGTGTTGAAAAACCTGAAGAGACTGAAACGGTGTGAAATATATGAAGAGCTTCAAAAGGTGTCAAAAATATGAGGAGCATGAAACGATCTGAAAAATAGGAGGAGCATGAAGCGGTGTTCAAAAACAAGAATTGCCTGAAAAGGTGTAAAAATATGAAGAGATTCAAAAAGTGTCTAATATTTGAGGAGCATGAAACGGTCTGAAAAATAGGAGGAGCAAGAAGTGGTGTTGAAAAACCTGAAGAGACTGAAAAGTTGTGAAATATATGAAGAGCTTCAAAAGGTGTCAAAAATTTTAGGAGCATGAAATGTTCTGAAAAATTGGAGGAGCATGAAGCGGTGTTGAAAAATATGAAGAGCCTGAAAAGTGTGAAATATATGAAGAGCTTAAAAAGGCGGGAAATATATGAGGAACCTGAAACGCTCTGAGAAACAGGAGGAGAATGAATTGGTGTTGAAACATATGAAGAGCCTGAAAATGTGTGAAATATATGACGAGCTTAAAAAGGCGTTAAATATATGAGGAACCTGAAACTCTCTGAGAAACAGGAGGAAAATGAAACGGTGTTGCAGAATATGAAGAGCCTGGAAAGGTGTTAACAATATTAGGAGCCTGAAACGGTCTGAAAAATAGGAGGCGCATGAAGCGGTGTTGAAAAACTTGAAAAGCCTGAAAAGGTGTGAAAAACATGAAGAGCTTCAAAAAGTGTCAAAAATATGAGGAGCATGAAACGGTCTGAAAAATAGGAGGAGCATGAAACGGTGTTGAAAAACATGAAGAGCCTGAAAAGAGTGAAATATATGAAGAGCTTCAAAAGGTGCCAAAAATATGAGGAACATGAAACGTTCTGAAAAATAGGAGGAGAATGAAGCGGGGTTGAAAAACATGAAGAGCCTGAAAAGTTGTGTAATATATGAAGAGCTTCAAAAGATGTGAAAAATATGAGGAGAATGATACGGGCTGAAAAAATGGAGGAGCATGAAGCGGTGTTGAAAAACATGAACAGCCTGAAAAGGTGTGAAAAACAAGAAGAGCTTCAAAAGGTGTCAAAAATATGAGGAGCATGAAACGGCCTCAAAAATAGGAGGAGCATGAAGCGGTGTTCGAAAATATGAAGAGCCTGAAAAGGTGGGGAAAATATGAGGAGCATGATACGGTCTGAAAAATACGTGGAGCATGAAGCGGTGTTCAAAAACATGAAGAGCCTGACAGGTGTGAAAAATATGAAGACCTTCAAAGAGTGTGAAAAATATGAGGAGCATGAAACGATCTGAAAAAAAGGAGAAGCATGAAGCGGTGTTCAAAAACATGAAGAGCCTGAAAAGGTGTGAAAAATATGAAGAGCTTCAAAAGGTGTCAAAAATATGAGGAGCATGAAACGGTCTGAAAAATAGGAGGAGCAAGAAGCGGTGTTGAAAAACATGAAGAGTCTGAAAAGGTGTGAAAAATATAAAGAGTTTCAAAATGTTTCAAAAATATGAAGAGTATGAAACAGTCTGACAAATAGGAGGTGCATGAAGCGGTGTTCAAAAACAAGAATTGCCTGAAAAGGTGTGAAAAATATGAAGAGATTCAAAAGTTGTCTAAAATTTGTGGAGCATGAAACGGTCTGAAAAATAGGAGGAGCATGAAGCGGTGTTGAAAAACATGAAGAGCCTGAAAAGTTGTGAAATATATGAAGAGCTTCAAAAGGTGTCAAAAATTTCAGGAGCATGAAACGGTCTGAAAAATTGGAGGAGCATGAAGCGGTGTTGAAAAATATGAAGAGCCTGAAAAGGTGTGAAATATATGACGAGCTTAAAAAGGCGTGAAATATATGAGGAACCTGAAACGCTCTGAGAAACAGGAGGAGAATGAAGCGGTATTGAAAAATATGAAGAGCCTGAAAAGGTGTTGAAAATATTAGGAGCCTGAAACAGTCTGAAAAATAGGAGGCGCATGAAGCGGTGTTGAAAAACTTGAAAAGCCTGAAAAGGTGTGAAAAACATGAAGAGCTTCAAAAAGTGTCAAAAATATGAGGAGTATGAAACGGTCTGAAAAATAGGAGGAGCATGAAGCGGTGTTGCAAAGATGAAGAGCATGAAAAGGTGTGAAAATCATGAAGAGTTTCAAAAGGTGTCAAAAATATGAGGAGAATGAAAAGGTCTCAAAAGTAGGAGGAGCATGAAGCTGTGTTGAAAAACATGAAGAGCCTGAAAAGGTGTGAAAAATATGAAGAGCTTCAAAAGGTGTCAAAAATATGAGGAGCATGAAACGGTCTGAAAAATAGGAGGAGCATGAAGCTGTGTTGAAAAACATGAAGAGCCTGAAAAGTTGTGAAATATATGAAGAGCTTCAAAAGGGGTGAAAAATATGTGGAGCATGAAACGTTCTGAAAAATAGGAGGAGCATTAAGCGGTGTTGAAAAATATGAAGACGCTGAAAAGGTGTGAAAAATATAAAGAGCTTCAAAAGTTGTCAAAAATATGAGGAGCATGAAACGGTCTGAACAATAAGAAAGGCATGAAGTGGTGTTCAAATCATGAAGAGCCTGAAAATGTGTGAAAATTATGAAGAGATTCAAAAGGTATCAAATATTTGAGGAGCATGAAACGGTCTGAAAAATAGGAGGAGCATGAAGCGGTGTTGAAAAGCATGAAGAGCCAATAAAGGTGTGAAATATATGAAGAGCTTCAAAAGGTGTCAAAAATATGAGGAGCATGAAACGGTCTGAAAAATCGGAGGAATATGAAGCGGTATTGAAAAACATGAAAAGCCTGAAAAAGTGTGAAAAATATTAGGAGCATTAAACGGTCTGAAAAAGAGGTGGAGCATGAAGCACTGTTGAAAAACATGAAGAGCCTGAAAAGGTGTGAAATATATGAAGAGCTTCCAAAGGTGTCAAAAAATTTAGGAGCATGAAACGCTCTGAAACATACTAGGAGCATGAAGCGGTGTTGAAAAGCATGAAGAGCCTGAAACGGTGTGAAATATATGAAGAGCTGCAAAAGGTGTCAAAAATATGAGGAGCATGAAACGGTCTGAAAAATTGGAGGAGCATGAAGCGGTCTTGAAAGACATGAAGACCCTGAAAAGGTGTGAAAAATATGAATAGCTTCAAAATGTGTCAAAAATATGAGGAGCATGAAACAGTCTGAAAATAAGGAGGAGCATGAAGCAGTGTTGAAAAACATGAGACCTGAAAATGTGTGAAATATATGAAGAGCTTCAAAAGGTGTCAAAAATTTTAGGAGCATAAAACGGTCTGAAAAATTGGAGGAGCATGAAGCGGTGTTGAAAAAGATGAAGAGCCTGAAAAGGAGTGAAAAATATGAAGAGTTCAAAAGGTGTGAAAAATATGAGGAGAATGAATCGGTCTGAAAAATAGAAGTAGCATGAAGCTGTGCTGAAAAACATGACGAGACTGAAAAGGTGTTAAAAATATTAGGAGCATGAAACGGTTTGAAAAATAGGTGGAGCATGAAGCGGTGTTGAAAAACATGAAGAGCCTGAAAAGGTGTGAAATATATGAAGAGCTTCAAAAGGGGTGAAAAATATGTGGAGCATGAAACGTTCTGAAAAATAGGAGGAGCATTAAGCGGTGTTGAAAAATATGAAGACGCTGAAAAGGTGTGAAAAATATGAAGAGCTTCAAAAGGTGTCAAAAATATGAGGAGCATGAAACAGTCTGAAAAACTGGAGGACCATGAATCGGTCTTGAAAGACATTAATTACCTGAAAAAGTGTGAAAAACATGAAGAGCTTCAAAAGGTGTCAAAATATGAGGAGCATGAAACGGTCTGAAAAAAAGGAGGAGCATGAAACGGTGTGCCAAAACATGAAGAGCCTGAAAAGGTGTGAAAAATATGAAGAGCTTCAAAAAGTGTCAAAAATATGAGAAGCATGAAAAAGTCTGAAAAATAGGAGGAGCATGAAACGGTGTTGAAAAACATGAAGAGCCTGAAAAGGTGTGAAAAATATGAAGAGCTTCAAAAGGTGTCAAAAAAATGAGGAGCATGACAGTCTGAAAAATAGGAGGAGCATGAAGCGGTGTTGAAAAACTGAAGAGCCTGAAAAGGTGTGAAAATTATGAAGAGCTTCAAAAGGTGTCAAAAATTTGAAGAGAATGAAACAGTCTGATAAATAGGAGCAGCATGAAGCGGTGTTGAAAAACATGAAGAGCCTGAAAAGGTGTTAAAAATATTAGGAGCATGAAACGGTCTTAAAAATAGGTGGAGCATGAAGCGGTTGTGAAAAACATGAAGAGCCTGAAAAGGTGTGAAATATATGAAGAGCTTCAAAACGTGTAAAAAATATGAGGAGAATGAAACGGTATTCAAAAACATGAAGAGCCTGAAAAGATGTGAAAAACATGAAGAGTCTGAAAAGGTGTCAAATATATGAAGAGCTTCAAAAGGTTTGAAAAATATGAGGAGCATGATACAGTCTGAAAAATAGGAGGAGCAAGAAGCAGTGTTGAAAAACATGAAGAGCCTGAAAAGATGTGAAAAATATGAAGAGCTTCAAAAGGTGTGAAAAATATGCAGAGCATGTAACGGTCTGAAAAATAGGAGGAGCATGAAGCTTTGTTGAAAAACATGAAGAGCCTGAAAATGTGTGAAAAATATGAAGAGCTTCAAAAGGTGTCAAAAATCTGAGGAGCATGAAACGGTCTGAAAAATAGGAGGAATATGAAGCAGTGTTGAAAAACATGAAAAGCCTGAAAAGTTGTGAAATATATAAAGAGCTTCAAAAGGTGTCAAAAATATGAGGAGCATGAAACGTTCTGAAAAATACGAGGAGAATGAAGCGGTGTTGAAATACATGAAGAGCCTGAAAAGCTGTGAAATATATGTAGAGCTTCAAAACGTGTCAAAATTATGAGGAGCATTAAATGATCTGAAAAATTGTAGGAGCTTGAAGTGGTGTTGAAAAACATGAAGAGCCTGACAAGTTGTGAAAAAAATGAAGAGCTTCAAAAGGTGTGAAAATTATGTGGAGCAGGAAACGGGCTGAAAAATAGGTGGAGCATGAAGTGGTGTTGAAAAACATGAAGCACCTGAAAATGTGTGAAATATATGAAGAGCTTCAAAAGGTTTCAAAAATATGAGGAGCATGAAACGGTCTGAAAAATAGGAGGAGCATGAAATGGTGTTCAAAAACATGAAGAGCCTGAAAAGGTGTGAAAAATGTGAAGAGCTTCAAAAGTTGTGAAAAATATGAGGAGCATGAAACGGTCTGAAAAATAAGAGGAGCATGAAGTGGTGTTGGAAAACATGAAGAGCCTGAAAAGGTGTGAAAAATATGAAGAGTTTCAAAAGGTGTCAAAAATACGAGGAGCATGAAACACTCTCAAAAATAGGAGGAGCATGAAGCGGTGTTCAAAAACTTGGAGAGCCTGAAAACGTGTGAAAAATATGAAGAGCTTCAAAAGGTGTCAATCATAGGAGGTGCATGAAACAGTGAAAAATAGGAGGAGCATGAAACGGTCTGAAAAATAGAAGGAGCATGAAGCGGTGTTGAAAAACATGAAGAGCCTGAGAAGGTTTGACAAATATGAAGAGCTTCAATAGGTGTCATAAATATGAGAAGCATGAAACGGTCTCAGAAATAGGAGGAGAATGAAGCGGTGTTCAAAAACATGGAGAGCCTGAAAAGGTATGAAAAATATGAAGAGAATCAAAAGGTTTCAAAAATATGAGGAGCATGTAACGGTCTGAAAAATAGGAGGAGCATGAAACGGTGTTCCAAAACATAAAGAGCCTGGAAAGGTGTGAAGAATATGAAGAGCCTCAAAACGTGGCAAAAATATGCGGAGCATGAAACGGTCTGAAAAATAGGAGCAGCATGAAATGGTGTTCAAAAACTTGAAGAGCCTGAAAAGGTGTGAAAAATATGAAAAGCTTCAAAAGGTGTCAAAAATATGAGGAGCAAGAAACGGTCTGAAAAATATGAGGAGCATGAAATTGTGTTCAAAAACCTGAAGAGCCTGAAAAGGTGTGAAAAATATGAAGAGCTTCAAAAGGTGTGAAATACACGAGGAGCATGAAACGGTCTGAAAAATAGGAGGAGCATGAAGCGGTGTTGAAAAACATGAAGAGCCTGAAAAGGTGTGAAAAATATGAAGAGCGTCAAAAGGTGTCAAAAATATGAGGAGCATGAAACGGTCTGAAAAATAGGAGAAGCATGAAGCGGTGTTGAAAAACATGAAGAGTCTGAAAAGTTGTGAACAATATGAAGAGCTTCAAAGGTGTCAAAAATATGAGGAGTATGAAATGGTGTTCAAAAACATGAAGAGCCTGAAAAGGTGTGAAAAATATGAACAGCTTAAAAAGGTGTCAAAAATATGAGGAGCTTGAAAAGGGTTCAAAAACATGAAGAGCATGAAAATGTATGAAAAATATGAAGAGTTTCAAATGGTGTCAAAAATATGAGAGCATGAAACGGTCTGAAAAATAGGAGGAGCATGAAATGGTGTTCAAAAACATGAAGAGACTGAAAACCTGTGAAAAATATGAAGAGCTTCAAAAGGTGTGGAAAATATGAGGAGCATGAAACGGTCTGAAAAATAGGAGGAGCACGAATCGGTGTTCAAAAACATGAAGAGCCTGAAAAGGTGTGAAATATACGAAGAGCTTCAAAAGGTGTGAAAAATAGGAGGAGCATGAAGCGGTGTTCAAAAACATGAAAAGCTTGAAAAAGTGTGAAATATATGAAAAGCTTCAAAAGATGTCAAAATTATGAGGAGAATGAAACGCTCTGAAAATAGGAGGAGGATGAAACCGTGTTGAAAAACATGAAGAGCATGAAAAGGTGTGAAAAATATGAAGAGCTTCAAAAGGTGTCAAAAATCTGAGGAGCATGAAACGGTCTGAAAAATAGGAGGAGCACGAATCGGTGTTCAAAAACATGAAGAGCCTGAAAAGGTGTGAAAAATATGAAGAGCTTCAAAAGGTGTCAAAAATATGAGGAGCTTGAAAAGGTGTTCAAAATCATGAAGAGCATGAAAATGTGTGAAAAATAAGAAGAGTTTCAAATGGTGTCAAAAATATGAGGAGCATGAAACTGTCTGAAAAATAGGAGGAGCATGAAATGGTGTTCAAAAACATGAAGAGACTGAAAAAATGTGAAAATTATTAAGAGCTTCAAAAGGTGTGAAAAATATGAAGAGCTTCAAAAGGTGTGAAAAATATGAGGAGCATGAAACGGTCTGAAAAATAGGAGGAGAATGAAACTGTGTTGAAAAACATGAGGAGCCTGAAAAGGTGTGAAATGTATGTATAGGTTCAGAACGTGTCAAAAATATGAGGAGCATGAAACGATCTGAAAAATAGGAGAAGATTGAAGCGGTGTTGAAAAACATGAAGAGCCTGAAAACGTGTGAAAAATATGAAGAGCGTCAAAAGTTGTCAAAAATATGAGGAGCATGAAACGATCTGAAAAATAGGAGAAGATTGAAGCGGTGTTGAAAAACATGAAGAGCTTCAAAAGGTGTGAAAAATATGAGGAGAATGAAGTGGTGTTCAAAAACATGAAGAGCTTGAAAAGGTATGAAATATACTAAGAGCTTCAAAAGGTGTGAAATATAGGAGGCACAAAAAGCGGTGTTCAAAAACATGAAAAGCCTGATAAGGTGTGAAATATATGAAGAGCTTCAAAAGGTGTCAAAAGTATGAGGAGCATGAAACGGTCTGAAAATAGGAGGAGGATGAAAGGGTGTTGACAAACATGAAGAGCCTGAAAAGGTGTAAAAAATATGAAGAGCTTCAAAAGGTGTCAAAATATGAGGAGCAAGAAACGGTCTGAAAAATAGGAGGAGCAAGAAACAGTGTTGAAAAATATGAAGAGCCTGAAAATGTGTGAAATATAGGAAGACGTTCAAAAGGTGTCAAAAATATGAGGAGCTTGAAACGGCCTGAAAAATAGGAGGAGAATGAAGAGGTGTTGAAAAACATGAAGAGCCTGAAAAGGTTTGAAATATATGAAGAGCTTCAAAAGGTGTCAAAAATATGAGGAGCATGAAACGGTCTGAAAAATAGGAGGAGCATGAAGCGGTGTTGAAAAACATGAAGAGCCTGAAAAGGTGGGAACAATATGAAGAGCTTCAAAAGGTGTGAAAAATGTGAAGTGCTTCAAAAGTTGTCAAAATATGAGGTGCATGAAACGATTTGAAAAATAGGAGCAGCATGAAGCGGTTTTGAAAAACATGAAGAGCCGGAAAAGGTGTGAAAAATATGAAGAGCTTCAAAAGGTGTCAAAAGTATGAGGAGCATGAAACGGCCTGAAATATAGGAGGAGCATGAAAAAGTGTTCAAAAACATGAACAGCTTGAAAAGGTGTGAAATATATGAAGAGCTTCAAAAGGTGTGAAAAATAGGAGGAGCATGAAGCGTTGTTCAAAAACATGAAGAGCTTGAAAAGGTGTGAAATATATGAAGAGCTTCAATAGATGTGAAAAATAGGAGGAGCATGAAGCTTTGTTCAAAAACATGAAGAACATGAAAAGGTGTGAAATATATGAAGAGCTTCAAAAGGTGTCAAAAATATGAGGAGCATGAAACAGTCTGAAAATAGAAGGAGCATGAAACGGTGTTGAAAAACATGAAGAGCATGAAAAGGTGTGAAAAATTTGAACAGCTTCAAAACGTGTCAAAAATATGAGGAGCTTGAAAAGGTGTTCAAAAACATGAAGAGCATGAAAATGTGTGAAAAATATGAACAGCTTCAAAAGGTGTCAAAAATATGAGGAGCATGAAACGCTCTGAAAAATAGGAGAAGCATGAAGTTCTGTGGAAAAACATGAAGAGCCTGAAAAGTTGTGAAAAATATGAAGAGCTTCAAAAAGTGTCAATTATAAGTGGTGCATTAAACGGTCTGAAAAAAAGGAGAGGCATGAAAAGGTGTGAAAAACAGGAGGAGCATGAAGCGGTGTTGAAAAACATGAAGAGCCTGAAAAGGTGTGACAAATATAAAGACTTTCAAAAGGTGTCAATAATATGAGGAGCATGAAAAGGTCTGAATAATAGGAGGAGCATGAAACGGTGTTGAGAAAAATGAAGAGCATGAAAAGGTGTGAAAAATAAGAAGAGCTTCAAAAGGTGTCAAAAATAGGAGGAGCATGAACCGGTCTGAAAAATAGGAGGAGCATGAAGCGGTGTTCAAAAACATGAAGAGCCTGAAAAGGTGTGAAAAATATGAAGAGCTTCAAAAGGTGTGAAATACATGAGTAGCCTGAAACTCTCTGAAAAATAGGAGGCTCATGAAGCGGTTTTGAAAAACATGAAGAGTCTGAAAACGTGTGAAAATATGAAGAGCTTCAAAAATATGAAAAATATGAAGAGCTTCAAAAGGTGTGGAAAATATGAAGAGCTTCAAAATGTGTCAAAAGTGAGATGAGCATGAAACGGTCTGAAAAATAGGAGGAGCATGAAGTGGTGTTGAAAAACATGAAGAGCCTGAAAATTTGTGAAATATATGAAGAGCTTCCAAAGTTGTCAGAAATGATAGAAACATGAAACGGTCTGAAAAATAGGATGAGCAAGAAGGGGTGTTGAAAAACATGAAGAGCCTGAAAACGTTTGAGAAATACGAAGAGATTCAAAAGGTGTGAAAAATATGAAGAGCTTCAAAAGGTGTCAAAAATGAGATGAGCATGAAACGGTCTGAAAAATAGGAGAAGCATGAAGTTGCTTTGAAAAACATGA